>NW_027436111.1:0-324000 GCF_964199755.1 Larus michahellis | reverse complement strand
ACAGCTCCCACGCCCGAAGAGCCAGGAGAGTAAGCTGTGCCTCGTTGGAAAGCTCTTTGGCAGCCGCTCGCGTGGCCCCACAGCCCGTGGGGCTGCGGGCTTTCCGGCGGCCGTCAGCCTCGGCGCCACCAGCGCCCACGTGGCACCGCCGCGCCAGCCTGCAAAGCATTTTCGGGTAGGGCCGCGGCTCTGGCGACATCTCCCACGCCCGAAGAGCCAGGAGGGAAAGCCGTGCCTCGTTGGAAAGCTCTTTGGCAGCCGCTCGCGTGGCCCCACAGCCCGTGGGGCTGCGGGCTTTGTGGCGGCCGTCAGACTCGGCGCCACCGGCGCCCACTTTGCGCCGCCGCGCCAGCCTGCAAAGCATTTTCCGGTAGGGCCACGGCTCTGGCGACAGCTCCCACGCCTGAAGAGCCAGGAGAGTAAGCTGTGCCTCGTTGGAAAGCTCTTTGGCAGCCGATGGCGTGGCCCCACAGCCCGTGGGGCTGCGGGCTTTGCGGTGGCCGTCAGCCTCGGCGCCACCGGCGCACAGGTGGCGCCACCGCGCCAGCCTGCGAAGCATTTTCCGGTAGGGCCGCGGCTCTGGCGACATCTCCCACTCCCGAAGTGCCAGGAGGGAAAGCCGTGCCTCGTTGGAAAGCTCTTTGGCAGCCGCTGGCGTGGCCCCACAGCCCGTGGGGCTGCGGGCTTTGCGGCGTCCGTCAGCCTCGGCGCCGCCGGCGCCCAGGTGGCGCCACCGCGCCAGCCTGCGAAGCATTTTCGGGTAGGGCCGCGGCTCTGGCGACATCTCCCACGCCCAAAGAGCCAGGAGGGAAAGCCGTGCCTCGTTGGAAAGCTCTTTGGCAGCCGCTGGCGTGGCCCCACAGCCCATGGGGCTGCGGGCTTTGCGGAGGCCGTCAGCCTCGGAGACAGCGGCGCCCACGTCACGCCGCCGCGCCAGCCTGCGAAGCATTTTCGGGTAGGGCCGCGGCTCTGGCGACAGCTCCCACGCCCAAAGAGCCAGGAGAGTAAGCTGTGTCTCGTTGGAAAGCTCTTTGGCAGCCGCTGGCGTGGCCCCACAGCCCGTGGGGCTGCGGGCTTTGCGGCGGCCGTCAGCCTCGGCGCCACTGGCACCCACGTGGCGCCGCCGCGCCAGTCTGCAAAGCATTTTCGGGTAGGGCTGCGGCTCTGGCGACAGCTCCCACGCCCGAAGAGCCAGGAGGGAAAGCCATGCCTCGTTGGAAAGCTCTTTGGCAGCCGCTCGCGTGGCCCCACAGCCCGTGGGGCTGCGGGCTTTGTGGCGGCCGTCAGCCTGGGCACCACCGGCGCCCACGTGGCGCCACCGCGCCAGCCTGCGAAGCATTTTCGGGTAGGGCCGCGGCTCTGGCGACATCTCCCACGCCCGAAGTGCCAGGAGGGAAAGCCGTGCCTCGTTGGAAAGCTCTTTGGCAGCCGCTGGCGTGGCCCCACAGCCCGTGGGGCTGCGGGCTTTGCGGCGGCCGTCAGCCTCGGCGACAGCGGCGCCCACGTGGCGCCGCCGCGCCAGCCTGCAAAGCATTTTCCGGTAGGGCCGCGGCTCTGGCGACAGCTCCCGCGCCCGAAGAGCCAGGAGGGAAAGCCGTGCCTCGCTGGAAAGCTCTTTGGCAGCCGCCTGCGTGGCCCCACAGCCCGTGGGGCTGCGGGCTTTGCGGCGGCCATCAGCCTCGGCGCCACCGAAGGCCACGTCGCACCGCCGCGCCAGCCTGCGAAGCATTTTCCAGTAGGGCCGCGTCTCTGGCGACAGCTCCCACGCCCGAAGAGCCAGGAGGGAAAGCCGTGCCTCGTTGGAAAGCTCTTTGGCAGCCGCTAGCGTGGCCCCACAGCCCGTGGGGCTGCGGGGTTTGCGGCGGCCGTCAGCCTCGGCGCCACCTGCGCCCAGGTGGCGCCGCCGTGCCAGCCTGCGAAGCATTTTCGGGTAGGGCCGCGGCTCTGGCGACATCTCCCACGCCCGAAGTGCCAGGAGGGAATGCCGTGCCTCGTTGGAAAGCTCTTTGGCAGCCGCTCGCGTGGCCCCACAGCCCGTGGGGCTGCGGGCTTTGCGGCGGCCGTCAGCCTCAGCGCCACCGGCGCCCATATGGCGCCGCCGCGCCAGCCTGCGAAGCATTTTCCGGTAGGGCCGCGGCTCTGGCGACAGCTCCCACGCCCGAAGAGCCAGGAGGGAAAGCCGTGCCTCGTTGGAAAGCTCTTTGGCAGCCGCTGGCGTGGCCGCACAGCCCGTGGGGCTGCGGGGTTTGTGGCGGCCGTCAGCCTCGGCACCACCGGCGCCCACGTGGCGCCGCCGCGCCAGCCTGCGAAGCATTTTCCGGTATGGCCGCGGCTCTGGCGACATCTCCCACGCCCGAAGAGCCAGGAGGGAAAGCCGTGCCTCATTGGAAAGCTCTTTGGCAGCCGCTGGCGTGGCCCCACAGCCCGTGGGGCTGCGGGCTTTGCGGCGGCCGTCAGCCTCGGCTGCACCAGCGCCCACATGGTGCCGCCGCGCCAGCCTGCAAAGTATTTTCGGGTAGGGCCGCGTCTCTGGCGACAGCTCCCACGCCCGAAGAGCCAGGAGGGAAAGCCATGCCTCGTTGGAAAGCTCTTTGGCAGCCGCTCGCGTGGCCCCACAGCCCGTGGGGCTGCGGGCTTTGCGGCAGCAGTCAGCCTCGGCGCCACCGGCGCCCACTTTGCGCCGCCGCGCCAGCGTGCGAAGCATTTTCCGGTAGGGCCGCGGCTCTGGCGACATCTCCCACGCCCGAAGTGCCAGGAGGGAAAGCCGTGCCTCGTTGGAAAGCTCTCTGGCAGCCGCTGGTGTGGCCCCACAGCCCGTGGGGCTGCGGGCTTTGCGGCGGCCGTCAGCCTCAGCGCCACCGGCGCCCACGTGGCGCTGCCGCGCTAGCCTGCGAAGCATTTTCCGGTAGGGCCGCGGCTCGGGCGACAGCTCCCACGCCCGAAGAGCCGGGAGGGAAAGCCGTGCCTCGTTGGAAAGCTCTTTGGCAGCCGCTCACGTGGCCCCACAGCCCGTGGGGCTGCGGGCTTTCCGGCGGCCGTCAGCCTCGGCTCCATGGACGCCAACGTGGCGCCGCCGCGCCAGCCTGCGAAGCATTTTCCGGTAGGGCCGCGGCTCTGGCGACAGCTCCCACGCCCCAAGAGCCAGGAGAGTAAGCTGTGCCTCGTTGGAAAGCTCTTTGGCAGCCGCTGGCGTGGCCCGACAGCCCGTGGGGCTGCGGGCTATGCGGTGGCCGTCAGCCTCGGCGCCACCGAAGGCCACGTCGCACCGCCGCGCTAGCCTGTGAAGCATTTTCCGGTAGGGCCGCGGCTCTGGCGACATCTCCCACGCCCGAAGAGCCAGGAGGGAATGCCGTGCCTCGTTGGAAAGCTCTTTGGCAGCCGCTGGCGTGGCCCCACAGCCCGTGGGGCTGCGGGGTTTGCGGCGGCCGTCAGCCTCGGCGCCACCGGCGCCCAGGTGGCGCCGCCGCGCCAGCCTGCAAAGCATTTTCCAGTAGGGCCGCGGCTCTGGCGACATCTCCCACGCCCAAAGAGCCAGGAGGGAATGCCGTGCCTCGTTGGAAAGCTCTTTGGCAGCCGCTGACGTGGCCCCACAGCCCGTGGGGCTGCGGGCTTTGCGCCGGCCGTCAGCCTCAGCGCCACCGGCGCCCACGTGGCGCCGCCGCGCCAGCCTGCGAAGCATTTTCGGGTAGGGCCGCGGCTCTGGCGACAGCTCCCACGCCCGAAGAGCCAGGAGGGAAAGCCGTGCCTCGTTGGAAAGCTCTTTGGCAGCCGCTGGCGTGGCCCCACAGCCCGTGGGGCTGCGGGCTTTGCGGTGGCCATCAGCCTTGGCGACAGCGGCGCACACGTGGCGCCGCCGCGCCAACCTGCGAAGCATTTTCCGGTAGGGCCGCGGCTTTGGCGACAGCTCCCACGCCCAAAGAGCCAGGAGAGTAAGCTGTGCCTCGTTGGAAAGCTCTTTGGCAGCCGCTGGCGTGGCCCCACAGGCCGTGGGGCTGCGGGCTTTGTGGCGGCCGTCAGCCTCGGCGCCACCGGCGCCCACGTGGCGCCGCCGCGCCAGCCTGCGAAGCATTTTCCGTTAGGGCCGCGGCTCTGGCGACAGCTCCCACGCCCGAAGAGCCAGGAGGGAAAGCCGTGCCTCGTTGGAAAGCTCTTTGGCAGCCGCTCGCGTGGCCCCACAGCCCGTGGGGCTGTGGGCTTTGCGGCGGCCGTCAGCCTCGGCGCCACCAGCGCCCACGTGGCGACGCCGCGCCAGCCTACGAAGCATTTTCCGGTAGGGCCGCGACTCTGGCGACAGCTCCCACGCCCGAAGAGCCAGGAGAGTAAGCTGTGCCTCGTTGGAAAGCTCTTTGGCAGCCGCTCGCGTGGCCCCACAGCCCGTGGGGCTGCGGGCTTTGCGGCGGCCGTCAGCCTCGGCGCCACCAGCGCCCACGTGGCACCGCCGCGCCAGCCTGCGAAGCATTTTCCGGTAGGGCCGCGGATCTGGCGACAGCTCCCACGCCCGAAGAGCCAGGAGGGAAAGCCGTGCCTCGTTGGAAAGCTCTTTGGCAGCCACTGGCGTGGCCCCACAGCCCGTGGGGCTGCGGGGTTTGCGGCGGCCGTCAGCCTCGGCGCCACCGGCGCCCACTTTGCGCCGCCGCGCCAGCCTGCGAAGCATTTTCCGTTAGGGCCACGGCTCTGGCGACAGCTCCCACGCCCGAAGAGCCAGGAGGGAAAGCCGTGCCTCGTTGGAAAGCTCTTTGGCAGCCGCTGGCGTGGCCCCACAGCCCGTGGGGCTGTGGGCTTTGCGGCGGCCGTCAGCCTCGGCGCCACCAGCGCCCACGTGGCGCCGCCGCGCCAGCCTGCGAAGCATTTTCCGGTAGGGCCGCGTCTCTGGCGACAGCTCCCACGCCCGAAGAGCCAGGAGGGAAAGCCGTGCCTCGTTGGAAAGCTCTTTGGCAGCCGCTGGCGTGGCCCCACAGGCCGTGGGGCTGCGGGCTTTGCGGCGGCCGTCAGCCTCGGTGACACCGGCGCCCCCGTGGCGCCGCCGCGCCAACCTGCGAAGCATTTTCCGGTAGGGCCGCGGCTCTGGCGACAGCTCCCACGCCCGAAGAGCCAGGAGGGAAAGCCATGCCTCGTTGGAAAGCTCTTTGGCAGCCGCTGGCGTGGCCCCACAGCCCGTGGGGCTGCGGGCTTTGCGGTGGCCGTCAGCCTCAGTACCACTGGCTCCCACGTGGCGCCGCCGCGCCAGCCTGCGAAGCATTTTCGGGTAGGGCCGCAGCTCTGGCGACAGCTCCCACGCCCGAAGAGCCATGAGGGAAAGCCGTGCCTCGTTGGAAAGCTCTTTGGCAGCCGCGGGTGTGGCCCCACAGCCCGTGGTGCTGTGGGCTTTGCGGCGGCCGTCAGCCTCGGCGCCACCGGCGCCCAGGTGGCGCCACCGCGCCAGCCTGCGAAGCATTTTCGGGTAGGGCCGCGGCTCTGGCGACATCTCCCACGCCCGAAGAGCCAGGAGGGAAAGCCGTGCCTCGTTGGAAAGCTCTTTGGCAGCCGCTGGCGTGGCCCCACAGCCCGTGGGGCTGCGGGCTTTGCGGAGGCCGTCAGCCTCGGAGACAGCGGCGCCCACGTCACGCCGCCGCGCCAGCCTGCGAAGCATTTTCCAGTAGGTCTGCGGCTCTGGCGACAGCTCCCACGCCCAAAGAGCCAGGAGAGTAAGCTGTGCCTCGTTGGAAAGCTCTTTGGCAGCCGCTGGCGTGGCCCCACAGCCCGTGGGGCTGCGGGCTTTGCGGAGGCCGTCAGCCTCAGCGCCACCGGCGCCCATGTGGCGCCGCCGCGCCAGCCTGCGAAGCATTTTCCGTTAGGGCCGCGGCTCTGGCGACAGCTCCCACGCCCGAAGTGCCAGGAGGGAAAGCCGTGCCTCGTTGGAAAGCTCTTTGGCAGCCGCTGGCGTGGCCCCACAGCCCGTGGGGCTGCGGGCTTTGCCGCGGCCGTCAGCCTCGGCGACAGCGGCGCCCACGTGGTGCCGCCGCGCCAGCCTGCGAAGCATTTTCGGGTAGGGCCGCGGCTCTGGCGACAGCTCCCACGCCCGAAGAGCCAGGAGGGAAAGCCGTGCCTCGCTGGAAAGCTCTTTGGCAGCCGCCTGCGTTGCCCGACAGCCCGTGGGGCTGCGGGCTTTGCGGCGGCCGTCAGCCTCGGCGCCACCTAAGGCCACGTCGCACCGCCGCGCCAGCCTGCGAAGCATTTTCCGGTAGGGCCGCGGCTCTGGCGACTTCTCCCACGCCCGAAGAGCCAGGAGGGAAAGCCGTGCCTCGTTGGAAAGCTCTTTGGCAGCCGCTAGCGTGGCCCCACAGCCCGTGGGGCTGCGGGGTTTGCGGCGGCCGTCAGCCTCGGCGCCACCGGCGCCCACTTTGCGCCGCCGCGCCAGCCTGCGAAGCATTTTCGGGTAGGGCCGCGGCTCTGGCGACATCTCCCACGCCCGAAGTGCCAGGAGGGAATGCCGTGCCTCGTTGGAAAGCTCTTTGGCAGCCGCTCGCGTGGCCCCACAGCCCGTGGGGCTGCGGGCTTTGCGGAGGCCGTCAGCCTCAGCGCCACCGGCGCCCATGTGGCGCCGCCGCGCCAGCCTGCGAAGCATTTTCCGTTAGGGCCGCGGCTCTGGCGACAGCTCCCACGCCCGAAGTGCCAGGAGGGAAAGCCGTGCCTCGTTGGAAAGCTCTTTGGCAGCCGCTGGCGTGGCCCCACAGCCCGTGGGGCTGCGGGCTTTGCGGCGGCCGTCAGCCTCGGCGCCACCGGCGCCCAGGTGGCGCCACCGCGCCAGCCTGTGAAGCATTTTCCGGTAGGGCCGCGGCTCTGGCGACATCTCCCACTCCCGAAGTGCCAGGAGGGAAAGCCGTGCCTCGTTGGAAAGCTCTTTGGCAGCCGCTGGCGTGGCCCCACAGCCCGTGGGGCTGCGGGCTTTGCGGCGGCCGTCAGCCTCGGCGCCACCGGCGCCCAGGTGGTGCCACCGCGCCAGCCTGCGAAGCATTTTCCGGTAGGGCCGCGGCTCTGGCGACATCTCCCACTCCCGAAGTGCCAGGAGGGAAAGCCGTGCCTCGTTGGAAAGCTCTTTGGCAGCCGCTCGCGTGGCCCCACAGCCCGTGGGGCTGCGGGCTTTGCGGCGGCCGTCAGCCTCAGCGCCACCGGCGCCCACGTGGCGCCACCGCGCCAGCCTGCGAAGCATTTTCGGGTAGGGCCGCGGCTCTGGCGACAGCTCCCACGCCCGAAGAGCCAGGAGGGAAAGCCGTGCCTCGTTGGAAAGCTCTTTGGCAGCCGCTGGCGTGGCCCCACAGCCCGTGGGGCTGCGGGCTTTGCGGCGACCGTCAGCCTCGGCGCCACCGGCGCCCAGGTGGCGCCGCCGCGCCAGCCTGCGAATCATTTTCCGGTAGGGCCGCGGCTCGGGCGACAGCTCCCACGCCCGAAGTGCCAGGAGGGAAAGCCGTGCCTCGCTGGAAAAGTCTTTGGCAGCCGCCTGCGTGGCCCGACAACCCGTGGGGCTGCGGGGTTTGCGGCGGCCGTCAGCCTCGGCGCCACCGAAGGCCACGTCGCACCGCCGCGCCAGCCTGCGAAGCATTTTCCAGTAGGGCCGCGGCTCTGGCGACATCTCCCACGCCCGAAGAGCCAGGAGGGAAAGCCGTGCCTCGTTGGAAAGCTCTTTGGCAGCCGCTCGCGTGGCCCCACAGCCCGTGGGGCTGCGGGGTTTGCAGCGGCCGTCAGCCTCGGCGCCACCTGCGCCCATGTGGCGCCGCCGCGCCAGCCTGCGAAGCATTTTCGGTTAGGGCCGCGTCTCTGGCGACATCTCCCACGCCCGAAGTGCCAGGAGGGAATGCCGTGCCTCGTTGGAAAGCTCTTTGGCAGCCGCTAGCGTGGCCCCACAGCCCGTGGGGCTGCGGGCTTTGCGGCGTCCGTCAGCCTCGGCGCCACCGGCGCCCAGGTGGCGCCACCGCACCAGCCTGCGAAGCATTTTCCGGTAGGGCCGCGGCTCTGGCGACAGCTCCCACGGAAGAAGAGCCAGGAGGGAAAGCCGTGCCTCGTTGGAAAGCTCTTTGGCAGCCGCTCGCGTGGCCCCACAGCCCGTGGGGCTGCGGGCTTTGCGGAGGCCGTCAGCCTCGGAGACAGCGGCGCCCATGTCACGCCGCCGCGCCAGCCTGCGAAGCATTTTCCGGTAGGGCCGCGGCTCTGGCGACAGCTCCCACGCCCGAAGAGCCAGGAGAGTAAGCTGTGCCTCGTTGGAAAGCTCTTTGGCAGCCGCTGGCGTGGCCCCACAGGCCGTGGGGCTGCGGGCTTTGCGGCGGCCGTCAGCCTCGGCGCCACCGGCGCCCCCGTGGCGCCGCCGCGCCAACCTGCGAAGCATTTTCCGGTAGGGCCGCGGCTCTGGCGACAGCTCCCACGCCCGAAGTGCCAGGAGGGAAAGCCGTGCCTCGTTGGAAAGCTCTTTGGCTTCCGCTCGCGTGGCCCCACAGCCCGTGGGGCTGCGGGCTTTGCGGAGGCCGTCAGCCTCGGAGACAGCGGCGCCCATGTCACGCCACCGCGCCAGCCTGCGAAGCATTTTCCGGTAGGGCCGCGGCTCTGGCGACAGCTCCCACGCCCGAAGAGCCAGGAGGGAATGCCGTGCCTCGTTGGAAAGCTCTTTGGCAGCCGCTGGCGTGGCCCCACAGCCCGTGGGGCTGCGGGCTTTGCGTCGGCCGTCAGCCTCGGCGCTACCGGCGACCACGTGGTGCCGCCGCACCAGCCTGCGAAGCATTTTGCGGTAGGGCCGCGGCTCTGGCGACAGCTCCCACGCCCGAAGAGCCAGGAGGGAAAGCCGTGCCTTGTTGGAAAGCTCTTTGGCAGCCGCTTGCGTGGCCCCACAGCCCGTGGGGCTGCGGGCTTTGCGGCGGCCGTCAGCCTTGGCGCCACCGGCGCCCACGTGGCACCGCCGCGTCAGCCTGCGAAGCATTTTCGGGTAGGGCCGCGGCTCTGGCGACAGCTCCCACGCCAGAAGAGCCAGGAGGGAAAGCCGTACCTCGTTGGAAAGCTCTTTGGCAGCCGCTGGCGTGGCCCCACAGCCCGTGGGGCTGCGGGCTTTGCGGCGGCCGTCAGCCTCGGCGCCACCGGCGCCCACGTGGCGCCACCGCTCCAGCCTGCGAAGCATTTTCGGGTAGTGCCGCGGCTCTGGCGACATCTCCCACGCCCGAAGTGCCAGGAGGGAAAGCCGTGCCTCGTTGGAAAGCTCTTTGGCAGCCGCTCGCGTGGCCCCACAGCCCGTGGGGCTGCGGGCTTTGCGGAGGCCGTCAGCCTCGGATACAGCGGCGCCCATGTCACGCCGCCGCGCCAGCCTGCGAAGCATTTTCCGGTAGGGCCGCGGCTCTGGCGACAGCTCCCACGCCCGAAAAGCCAGGAGAGTAAGCTGTGCCTCGTTGGAAAGCTCTTTGGCAGCCGCTCGCGTGGCCCCACAGCCCGTGGGGCTGCGGGGTTTGCGGCGGTCGTCAGCCTCGGCGCCACCGGCGCCCAGGTGGCGCCGCCGCGCCAGCCTGCGAAGAATTTTCCGGTAGGGCCGCGGCTCTGGCGACAGCTCCCATGCCCGAAGAGCCAGGAGAGTAAGCTGTGCCTCGTTGGAAAGCTCTTTGGCAGCCGCTCGCGTGGCCCCACAGCCCGTGGGGCTGCGGGCTTTGCGGCGGCCGTCAGCCTCAGCGCCACCGAAGGCCACGTCGCACCGCCGCGCCAGCCTGCGAAGCATTTTCCGGTAGGGCCGCGGCTCTGGCGACATCTCCCACGCCAGAAGAGCGAGGAGGGAAAGCCGTACCTCGTTGAAAAGCTCTTTGGCAGCCGCTGGCGTGGCCCCACAGCCCGTGGGGCTGCGGGCTTTGCGGCGGCCGTCAGCCTCGGCGCCACCGGCGCCCAGGTGGCGCCACCGCGCCAGCCTGCGAAGCATTTTCGGGTAGGGCCGCGGCTCTGGCGACATCTCCCACGCCCGAAGTGCCAGGAGGGAAAGCCGTGCCTCGTTGGAAAGCTCTTTGGCAGCCGCTGGCATGGCCCCACAGCCCGTGGGGCTGCGGGCTTTGCGGTGGCCGTTAGCCTCGGCGACAGCGGCGCCCACGTCGCGCCGCCGCGCCAGCCTGCAAAGCATTTTCCGGTAGGGCCGCGGCTCTCGCGACAGCTCCCATGCCCGAAGAGCCAGGAGAGTAAGCTGTGCCTCGTTGGAAAGCTCTTTGGCAGCCGCTGGCGTGGCCCCACAGCCCGTGGGGCTGCGGGCTTTGCGGCGGCCGTCAGCCTCAGCGCCACCGAAGGCCACGTGGCGCCGCCGCGCCAGCCTGCGAAGCATTTTCCGGTAGGGCCGCGGCTCTGGCGACAGCTCCCACGCCTGAAGAGCCAGGAGGGAAAGCCGTGCCTCGTTGGAAAGCTCTTTGGCAGCCGCTGGCATCGCCCCACAGCCCGTGGGGCTGCGGGCTTTGCGGTGGCCGTTAGCCTCGGCGACAGCGGCGCCCACGTCGCGCCGCCGCGCCAGCCTGCAAAGCATTTTCCGGTAGGGCCGCGGCTCTCGCGACAGCTCCCATGCCCGAAGAGCCAGGAGAGTAAGCTGTGCCTCGTTGGAAAGCTCTTTGGCAGCCGCTGGCGTGGCCCCACAGCCCGTGGGGCTGCGGGCTTTGCGGCGGCCGTCAGCCTCAGCGCCACCGAAGGCCACGTCGCACCGCCGCGCCAGCCTGCGAAGCATTTTCCGGTAGGGCCGCGGCTCTGGCGACAGCTCCCACGCCCGAAGAGCCAGGAGGGAAAGCCGTGCCTCGTTGGAAAGCTCTTTGGCAGCCGCTAGCGTGGCCCCACAGCCCGTGGGGCTGCGGGGTTTGCGGCGGCCGTCAGCCTCGGCGCCACCGGCGCCCACTTTGCGCCGCCGCGCCAGCCTGCGAAGCATTTTCGGGTAGGGCCGCGGCTCTGGCGACATCTCCCACGCCCGAAGTGCCAGGAGGGAATGCCGTGCCTCGTTGGAAAGCTCTTTGGCAGCCGCTCGCGTGGCCCCACAGCCCGTGGGGCTGCGGGCTTTGCGGCGGCCGTCAGCCTCAGCGCCACCGGCGCCCATGTGGCGCCGCCGCGCCAGCCTGCGAAGCATTTTCCGGTAGGGCCGCGGCTCTGGCGACAGCTCCCACGCCCGAAGTGCCAGGAGGGAAAGCCGTGCCTCGTTGGAAAGCTCTTTGGCAGCCGCTGGCGTGGCCCCACAGCCCGTGGGGCTGCGGGCTTTGCGGCGGCCGTCAGCCTCGGCGCCACCGGCGCCCAGGTGGCGCCACCGCGCCAGCCTGTGAAGCATTTTCCGGTAGGGCCGCGGCTCTGGCGACATCTCCCACTCCCGAAGTGCCAGGAGGGAAAGCCGTGCCTCGTTGGAAAGCTCTTTGGCAGCCGCTGGCGTGGCCCCACAGCCCGTGGGGCTGCGGGCTTTGCGGCGGCCGTCAGCCTCGGCGCCACCGGCGCCCAGGTGGTGCCACCGCGCCAGCCTGCGAAGCATTTTCCGTTAGGGCCGCGGCTCTGGCGACATCTCCCACTCCCGAAGTGCCAGGAGGGAAAGCCGTGCCTCGTTGGAAAGCTCTTTGGCAGCCGCTCGCGTGGCCCCACAGCCCGTGGGGCTGCGGGCTTTGCGGCGGCCGTCAGCCTCAGCGCCACCGGCGCCCACGTGGCGCCACCGCGCCAGCCTGCGAAGCATTTTCGGGTAGGGCCGCGGCTCTGGCGACAGCTCCCACGCCCGAAGAGCCAGGAGGGAAAGCCGTGCCTCGTTGGAAAGCTCTTTGGCAGCCGCTGGCGTGGCCCCACAGCCCGTGGGGCTGCGGGCTTTGCGGCGACCGTCAGCCTCGGCGCCACCGGCGCCCAGGTGGCGCCGCCGCGCCAGCCTGCGAATCATTTTCCGGTAGGGCCGCGGCTCGGGCGACAGCTCCCACGCCCGAAGAGCTTGGAGGGAAAGCCGTGCCTCGCTGGAAAAGTCTTTGGCAGCCGCCTGCGTGGCCCGACAGCCCGTGGGGCTGCGGGGTTTGCGGCGGCCATCAGCCTCTGCGCCACCGAAGGCCACGTCGCACCGCCGCGCCAGCCTGCGAAGCATTTTCCGGTAGGGCCGCGGCTCTGGCGACATCTCCCACGCCCGAAGAGCCAGGAGGGAAAGCCGTGCCTCGTTGGAAAGCTCTTTGGCAGCCGCTCGCGTGGCCCCACAGCCCGTGGGGCTGCGGGGTTTGCAGCGGCTGTCAGCCTCGGCGCCACCTGCGCCCATGTGGCGCCGCCGCGCCAGCCTGCGAAGCATTTTCGGTTAGGGCCGCGTCTCTGGCGACATCTCCCACGCCCGAAGTGCCAGGAGGGAATGCCGTGCCTCGTTGGAAAGCTCTTTGGCAGCCGCTGGCGTGGCCCCACAGCCCGTGGGGCTGCGGGCTTTGCGGCGGTCGTCAGCCTCGGCGCCACCGGCGCCCAGGTGGCGCCACCGCACCAGCCTGCGAAGCATTTTCGGGTAGGGCCGCGGCTCTGGCGACAGCTCCCACGGAAGAAGAGCCAGGAGGGAAAGCCGTGCCTCGTTGGAAAGCTCTTTGGCAGCCGCTCGCGTGGCCCCACAGCCCGTGGGGCTGCGGGCTTTGCGGCGGCCGTCAGCCTCGGCACCACCGGCGCCCAGGTGGCGCCGCCGCGCTAGCCTGCGAAGAATTTTCCGGTAGGGCCGCAGCTCTGGCGACAGCTCCCACGCCCGAAGTGCCAGGAGGGAAAGCTGTGCCTCGTTGGAAAGCTCTTTGGCAGCCGCTGGCGTGGCCCCAGAGCCCGTGGGGCTGCGGGCTTTGCGGTGGCCGTCAGCCTCGGCGACCGCGGCGCCCACGTGGCGCCGCCGCGCCAGCCTGCGAAGCATTTTCCGGTAGGGCCGCGGCTCTGGCGACAGCTCCCACGGCCGAAGAGCCAGGAGAGTAAGCTGTGCCTCGTTGGAAAGCTCTTTGGCAGCCGCTGGCGTGGCCCCACAGCCCGTGGGGCTGCGGGCTTTGCGGCGGCCATCAGCCTCGGCGCCACCGGCGCCCAGGTGGCGCCACCGCGCCAGCCTGCGAAGCATTTTCGGGTAGTGCCGCGGCTCTGGCGACATCTCCCACGCCCGAAGTGCCAGGAGGGAAAGCCGTGCCTCGTTGGAAAGCTCTTTGGCAGCCGCTCGCGTGGCCCCACAGCCCGTGGGGCTGCGGGCTTTGCGGAGGCCGTCAGCCTCGGATACAGCGGCGCCCATGTCACGCCGCCGCGCCAACCTGCGAAGCATTTTCCGGTAGGGCCGCGGCTCTGGCGACAGCTCCCACGCCCGAAAAGCCAGGAGAGTAAGCTGTGCCTCGTTGGAAAGCTCTTTGGCAGCCGCTCGCGTGGCCCCACAGCCCGTGGGGCTGCGGGCTTTGCGGTGGTCGTCAGCCTCGGCGCCACCGGCGCCCAGGTGGCGCCGCCGCGCCAGCCTGCGAAGAATTTTCCGGTAGGGCCGCGGCTCTGGCGACAGCTCCCATGCCCGAAGAGCCAGGAGAGTAAGCTGTGCCTCGTTGGAAAGCTCTTTGGCAGCCGCTGGCGTGGCCCCACAGCCCGTGGGGCTGCGGGCTTTGCGGCGGCCGTCAGCCTCAGCGCCACCGAAGGCCACGTCGCACCGCCGCGCCAGCCTGCGAAGCATTTTCCGGTAGGGCCGCGGCTCTGGCGACAGCTCCCACGCCAGAAGAGCCAGGAGGGAAAGCCGTACCTCGTTGGAAAGCTCTTTGGCAGCCGCTGGCGTGGCCCCACAGCCCGTGGGGCTGCGGGCTTTGCGGCGGCCGTCAGCCTCGGCGCCACCGGCGCCCAGGTGGCGCCACCGCGCCAGCCTGCGAGGAATTTTCGGGTAGGGCCGCGGCTCTGGCGACATCTCCCACGCCCGAAGTGCCAGGAGGGAAAGCCGTGCCTCATTGGAAAGCTCTTTGGCAGCCGCTGGCATGGCCCCACAGCCCGTGGGGCTGCGGGCTTTGCGGTGGCCGTTAGCCTCGGCGACAGCGGCGCCCACGTCGCGCCGCCGCGCCAGCCTGCAAAGCATTTTCCGGTAGGGCCGCGGCTCTCGCGACAGCTCCCATGCCCGAAGAGCCAGGAGAGTAAGCTGTGCCTCGTTGGAAAGCTCTTTGGCAGTCGCTGGCGTGGCCCCACAGCCCGTGGGGCTGCGGGCTTTGCGGCGGCCGTCAGCCTCAGCGCCACCGAAGGCCACGTGGTGCCGCCGCGCCAGCCTGCGAAGCATTTTCCGGTAGGGCCGCGGCTCTGGCGACAGCTCCCACGCCTGAAGAGCCAGGAGGGAAAGCCGTGCCTCGTTGGAAAGCTCTTTGGCAGCCGCTGGCATCGCCCCACAGCCCGTGGGGCTGCGGGCTTTGCGGTGGCCGTTAGCCTCGGCGACAGCGGCGCCCACGTCGCGCCGCCGCGCCAGCCTGCAAAGCATTTTCCGGTAGGGCCGCGGCTCTCGCGACAGCTCCCATGCCCGAAGAGCCAGGAGAGTAAGCTGTGCCTCGTTGGAAAGCTCTTTGGCAGCCGCTGGCGTGGCCCCACAGCCCGTGGGGCTGCGGGCTTTGTGGCGGCCGTCAGCCTCAGCGCCACCGAAGGCCACGTCGCACCGCCGCGCCAGCCTGCGAAGCATTTTCCGGTAGGGCCGCGGCTCTGGCGACAGCTCCCACGCCCGAAGTGCCAGGAGGGAAAGCCGTGCCTCATTGGAAAGCTCTTTGGCAGCCGCTCGCGTGGCCCCACAGCCCGTGGGGCTGCGGGCTTTGCGGCGTCCATCAGCCTCGGCGCCACCGGCGCCCAGGTGGCGCCCCCGCGCCAGCCTGCGAAGAATTTTCCGGTAGGGCCGCGTCTCTGGCGACAGCTCCCACGCCCGAAGAGCCAGGAGGGAAAGCCGTGCCTCGTTGGAAAGCTCTTTGGCAGCCGCTGGCGTGGCCCCACAGCCCGTGGGGCTGCGGGCTTTGCGGAGGCCGTCAGCCTCGGAGACAGCGGCGCCCATGTCACGCCGCCGCGCCAGCCTGCGAAGCATTTTCCGGTAGGGCCGCGTCTCTGGCGACAGCTCCCACGCCCGAAGAGCCAGGAGAGTAAGCTGTGCCTCGTTGGAAAGCTCTTTGGCAGCCGCTGGCGTGGCCCCACAGCCCGTGGGGCTGCGGGCTTTGCGGCGGCCGTCAGCCTCGGCGCCACCGGCGCCCAGGTGGCGCCGTCGCGCTAGCCTGCGAAGAATTTTCCGGTAGGGCCGCGGCTCTGGCGACAGCTCCCACGCCCGAAGTGCCAGGAGGGAAAGCCGTGCCTCGTTGGAAAGCTCTTTGGCATCCGCTGGCGTGGCCCCACAGCCCGTGGGGCTGCGGGCTTTGCGGCGTCCGTCAGCCTCGGCGCCACTGGCGCCCAGGTGGCGCCACCGCGCCAGCCTGCGAAGCATTTTCGGGTAGGGCCGCGGCTCTGGTGACAGCTCCCACGCCCGAAGAGCCAGGAGGGAAAGCCGTGCCTCGTTGGAAAGCTCTTTGGCAGCCGCTGGCGTGGCCCCACAGCCCGTGGGGCTGCGGGCTTTGCGGCGGCCGTCAGCCTCGGCGCCACCGGTGCCCACGTGGCGCCGCCACGCCAGCCTGCGAAGCATTTTCGGGTAGGGCCGCGGCTCTGGCGACAGCTCCCACGCCCGAAGAGCCAGGAGGGAAAGCCGTGCCTCGCTGGAAAGCTCTTTGGCAGCCGCCTGCGTGGCCCGACAGCCCGTGGGGCTGCGGGCTTTGCGGCGGCCGTCAGCCTCGGCGCCACCGAAGGCCACGTCGCACCGCCGCGCCAGCCTGCGAAGCATTTTCCGGTAGGGCCGCGGCTCTGGCGACTGCTCCCACGCCCGAAGAGCCAGGAGGGAAAGCCGTGCCTCGTTGGAAAGCTCTTTGGCAGCCGCTGGCGTGGCCCCACAGCCCGTGGGGCTGCGGGCTTTGCGGCGGCCGTCAGCCTCGGCGCCACCGGCGCCCCCGTGGCGCCGCCGCGCCAACCTGCGAAGCATTTTCCGGTAGGGCCGCGGCTCGGGCGACAGCTCCCACGCCCGAAGAGCCAGGAGGGAAAGCCGTGCCTCGTTGGAAAGCTCTTTGGCAGCCGCCTGCGTGGCCCGACAGCCCGTGGGGCTGCGGGGTTTGCGGCGGCCGTCAGCCTCGGCGCCACCGAAGGCCACGTCGCACCGCCGCGCCAGCCTGCGAAGCATTTTCCGGTAGGGCCGCGGCTCTGGCGACATCTCCCACGGCCGAAGAGCCAGGAGGGAAAGCCGTGCCTCGTTGGAAAGCTCTTTGGCAGCCGCTCGCGTGGCCCCACAGCCCGTGGGGCTGCGGGCTTTGCAGCGGCCGTCAGCCTCGGCGCCACCGGCGCCCACGTGGCGCCACCGCGCCAGCCTGCGAAGCATTTTCAGGTAGGGCCGCGGCTCTGGTGACAGCTCCCACGCCCGAAGTGCCAGGAGGGAAAGCCGTGCCTCGTTGGAAAGCTCTTTGGCAGCCGCTGGCATGGCCCCACAGCCCGTGGGGCTGCGGGCTTTGCGGCGGCCGTCAGCCTCGGCGCCACCGGCGCCCAGGTGGCGCCACCGCGCCAGCCTGCGAAGCATTTTCCGGTAGGGCCGCGGCTCTGGCCACAGCTCCCACGCCCGAAGTGCCAGGAGGGAAAGCCGTGCCTTGTTGGAAAGCTCTTTGGCAGCCGCTCGCGTGGCCCCACAGCCCGAGGGGGTTCGGGCTTTGCGGCGGCCTTCAGCCTCGGCGCCACCGGCGCCCACGTGGCGCCACCGCGCCAGCCTGCGAAGCATTTTCGGGTAGGGCCGCGGCTCTGGTGACAGCTCCCACGCCCGAAGAGCCAGGAGGGAAAGCCGTGCCTCGTTGGAAAGCTCTTTGGCAGCCGCTGGCGTGGCCCCACAGCCCGTGGGGCTGCGGGCTTTGCGGCGGCCGTCAGCCTCGGCGCCACCGGCGCCCACGTGGCGCCGCCGCGCCACGTGGGAAGCATTTTCCGGTAGGGCCGCAGCTCTGGCGACAGCTCCCACGCCCGAAGAGCCAGGAGGGAAAGCCGTGCCTCGCTGGAAAGCTCTTTGGCAGCCGCCTGCGTGGCCCGACAGCCCGTGGGGCTGCGGGCTTTGCGGCGGCCGTCAGCCTCGGCGCCACCGCAGGCCACGTCGCACCGCCGCGCCATCCTGCGAAGCATTTTCCGGTAGGGCCGCGGCTCTGGCGACATCTCCCACTCCAGAAGTGCCAGGAGGGAAAGCCGTGCCTCGTTGGAAAGCTCTTTGGCAGCCGCTCGCGTGGCCCCACAGCCCGTGGGGCTGCGGGGTTTGCGGTGGCCGTCAGCCTCAGCGCCACCGGCGCCCACGTGGCGCTGCCGCGCCAGCCTGCGAAGCATTTTCGGGTAGGGCCGCGGCTCTGGCGACAGCTCCCACGCCCGAAGAGCCAGGAGGGAAAGGCGTGCCTTGTTGGAAAGCTCTTTGGCAGCCGCTGGCGTGGCCCCAGAGCCCGTGGGGCTGCGGGCTTTGCGGTGGCCGTCAGCCTCGGCGACAGCGGCGCCCACGTCGCGCTGCCGCGCCAGCCTGCAAAGCATTTTCCGGTAGGGCCGCGGCTCTGGCGACAGCTCCCACGCCCGAAGAGCCAGGAGGGAAAGCCGTGCCTCGCTGGAAAGCTCTTTGGCAGCCGCCTGCGTGGCCCGACAGCCCGTGGGGCTGCGGGCTTTGTGGCGTCCATCAGCCTCGGCGCCACCGGCGCCCACGTCGCGCCGCCGCGCCAGCATGCGAAGCATTTTCCGGTAGGGCCGCGGCTCTGGCGACAGCTCCCACGCCCGAAGAGCCAGGAGGGAAAGCCGTGCCTCGTTGGAAAGCTCTTTGACAGGCGCTCGTGTGGCCCCACAGCCCGTGGGGCTGCGGGCTTTGCGGCGGCCGTCAGCCTCGGCGCCACCGGCGCCCACTTTGCGCCGCCGCGCCAGCCTGCAAAGCATTTTGCGGTAGGGCCGCGGCTCTGGCAAGAGGTCCCACGCCCGAAGTGCCAGGAGGGAAAGCCATGCCTCGTTGGAAAGCTCTTTGGCAGCCGCTGGTGTGGCCCCACAGCCCGTGGGGCTGCGGGCTTTGCGGCGGCCGTCAGCCTCGGCGCCACCGGCGCCCACGTGGCGCCGCCGCGCCAGCCTGCGAAGCATTTTCCGGTAGGGCCGCGGCTCTGGCGACATCTCCCACGCCCGAAGAGCCAGGAGGGAAAGACGTGCCTCGCTGGAAAGCTCTTAGGCAGCCGCTGGCGTGGCCCCACAGCCCGTGGGGCTGCGGGCTTTGCGGCGGCCGTCTGCCTCGGTGCCACCGGCGCTCACGTGGTGCCGCCGCGCCAGCCTGCGAAGTATTTTCCGGTAGGGCCGCGGCTCTGGCGACAGCTCCCACGCCCGAAGAGCCAGGAGGGAAAGCCGTGCCTCGTTGGAAAGCTCTTTGGCAGCCGCTCGCGTGGCCCCACAGCCCGTGGGGCTGCGGGGTTTGCGGCGGCCGTCAGCCTCGGCGCCACTGGCGCCCACGTGGCGCCGCCGCGCCAGCCTGCGAAGCATTTTCCGGTAGGGCCGCGGCTCTGGCGACAGCTCCCACGCCCGAAGAGCCAGGAGGGAAAGCTGTGCCTCGTTGGAAAGCTCTTTGGCAGCCGCTGGCGTGGCCCCACAGCCCGTGGGGCTGCGGGCTTTGCGGCGTCCATCAGCCTCGGCGCCACCGGCGCCCACGTGGCGCCCCCGCGCCAGCCTGCGAAGCATTTTCCGGTAGGGCCGCAGCTCTGGCGACAGCTCCCACGCCCAAAGAGCCAGGAGGGAAAGCCGTGCCTCGTTGGAAAGCTCTTTGGCAGCCGCTCGCGTGGCCCCACAGCCCGTGGGGCTGCGGGCCTTGCGGTGGCCGTCAGCCTCGGCGCCACCAGCGCCCACGTGGCGCCGCCGCGCCAGCCTGCGAAGCATTTTCGGGTAGGGCCGCGACTCTGGCAACAGCTCCCACGCCCGAAGAGCCAGGAGGGAAAGCCGTGCCTCGTTGGAAAGCTCTTTGGCAGCCGCTGGCGTGGCCCCACAGCCCATCGGGTTGCGGGCTTTGCGGCGGCCATCAGCCTCGGCGCCACCGGCGCCCACGTCGCGCCGCCGCGCCAGCCTGCGAAGCATTTTCGAGTAGGGCCGCGGCTCTGGCGACAGCTCCCACGCCCGAAGAGCCAGGAGGGCAAGCTGTGCCTCGTTGGAAAGCTCTTTGGCAGCCGCTGGCGTGGCCCCACAGCCCGTGGGGCTGCGGGCTTTGCAGCGTCCATCAGCCTCGGCGCCACCGGCGCCCACGTGGCGCCGCCGCGCCAGCCTGCGAAGCATTTTCCAGTAGGGCCGCGGCTCTGGCGACAGCTCCCACGCCCGAAGAGGCAGGAGGGAAAGCCATGCCTCGTTGGAAAGCTCTTTGGCAGCCCCTCATGTGGCCCCACAGCCCGTGGGGCTGCGGGCTTTGCGGCGGCCGTCAGCCTCGGCGCCACCGAAGGCCACGTCGCACCGCCGCGCCAGCCTGCGAAGCATATTCGGGTAGGGCCGCGGCTCTGACGACATCTCCCACGCCAGAAGTGCCAGGAGGGAAAGCCGTGCCTCGTTGGAAAGCTCTTTGGCAGCCGCTGGCGTGGCCCCACAGGCCGTGGGGCTGCGGGCTTTGCGGCGGCCGTCAGCCTCGGCGACAGCAGCGCCCACGTCGAGCCGCCGCGCCAGCCTGCGAAGCATTTTCCGGTAGGGCCGCGGCTCTGGCGACAGCTCCCACGCCCGAAGAGCCAGGAGGGAAAGCTGTGCCTCGTTGGAAAGCTCTTTGGCAGCCGCTGGCGTGGCCCCAGAGCCCGTGGGGCTGCGGGCTTTGCGGCGTCCATCAGCCTCGGCGCCACCGGCGCCCACGTGGCGCCGCCGCGCCAGCCTGCAAAGCATTTTCGGGTAGGGGCGCGGCTCTGGCGACAGCTCCCACGCCCAAAGAGCCAGGAGGGAAAGGCGTGCCTCGTTGGAAAGCTCTTTGGCAGCCGCCCGCGTGGCCCCACAGCCCGTGGGGCTGCGGGCTTTGCGGCGGCCGTCAGCCTCGGCGCCACCGAAGGCCACGTGGCGCCGCCGCGCCAGCCTGCGAAGCATTTTCTGGTAGGGCCGCGGCTCTGGCGACAGCTCCCACGCCCGAAGAGCCAGGAGGGAAAGCCGTGCCTCGTTGGAAAGCTCTTTGGCAGCCGCTGGCGTGGCCCCACAGCCCTTCGGGCTGCGGGCTTTGCGGCGGCCGTCAGCCTCGGCGACAGCAGCGCCCACGTCGCGCCGCCGCGCCAGCCTGCGAAGCATTTTCCGGTAGGGCCGCGTCTCTGGTGACAGCTCCCACGCCCGAAGAGCCAGGAGGGAAAGCCATGCCTCGTTGGAAAGCTCTTTGGCAGCCGCTGGCGTGGCCCCACAGCCCGTGGGGCTGCGGGCTTTGCGGCGGCCGTCAGCCTCGGCGCCACCGGCGCCCACGTGGCGCTGCCGCGCCAGCCTGCGAAGCATTTTCGGGTAGGGCCGCGGCTCTGGCAACAGCTCCCACGCCCGAAGAGCCAGGAGGGAAAGGCGTGCCTCGTTGGAAAGCTCTTTGGCAGCCGCTGGCGTGGCCCCACAGCCCGTGGGGCTGCGGGCTTTGCGATGGCCGTCAGCCTCGGCTCCACCGGCGCCCACGTGGCGCCGCCGCGCCAGCCTGCGAAGCATTTTCGGGTAGGGCCGCGGCTCTGGCGACAGCTCCCACGCCCGAAGATCCAGGAGAGTAAGCTGTGCCTCGTTGGAAAGCTCTTTGGCAGCCACTCGCGTGGCCCCACAGCCCGTGGGGCTGCGGGCTTTGCGGCGGCCGTCAGCCTCGGCTCCACCGAAGGCCACGTCGCACCGCCGCGCCATCCTGCGAAGCATATTCGGGTAGGGCCGCGGCTCTGGCGACATCTCCCACGCCAGAAGTGCCAGGAGGGAAAGCCGTGCCTCGTTGGAAAGCTCTTTGGCAGCCGCTGGCGTGGCCCCACAGCCCATGGGGCTGCGGGCTTTGCGGCGGCCGTCAGCCTCGGCGACACCGGCGCTCACATGGTGCCGCCGCGCCAGCCTGCGAAGCATTTTCCGGTAGGGCCGCGGCTCTGGCGACAGCTCCCACGCCCGAAGAGCCAGGAGGGAAAGCCGTGCCTCGTTGGAAAGCTCTTTGGCAGCCGCTCGCGTGGCCCCACAGCCCGTGGGGCTGCGGGCTTTGCGGCGGCCGTCAGCCTCAGCGCCACCGGCGCCCACGTGGTGCTGCCGCGCCAGCCTGCGAAGCATTTTCGGGTAGGGCCGCGGCTCTGGCGACAGCTCCCACGCCCAAAGAGCCAGGAGGGAAAGCCGTGCCTCGTTGGAAAGCTCTTTGACAAGCGCTCGTGTGGCCCCACAGCCCGTGGGGCTGCGGGCTTTGCGGCGGCCGTCAGCCTCGGCGCCACCGGCGCCCACTTTGCGCCGCCGCGCCAGCCTGCAAAGCATTTTGCGGTAGGGCCGCGGCTCTGGCAAGAGGTCCCACGCCCGAAGTGCCAGGAGGGAAAGCCATGCCTCGTTGGAAAGCTCTTTGGCAGCCGCTCGCGTGGCCCCACAGCCCGTGGGGCTGCGGGCTTTGCGGCGGCCGTCAGCCTCAGTGCCACCGGCGCCCACGTGGCGCCGCCGCGCCAGCCTGCGAAGCATTTTCCGGTAGGGCCGCGTCTCTGGCGACATCTCCCACGCCCGAAGAGCCAGGAGGGAAAGACGTGCCTCGCTGGAAAGCTCTTAGGCAGCCGCTCGCGTGGCCCCACAGCCCGTGGGGCTGCGGGCTTTGCGGCGGCCGTCTGCCTCGGTGCCACCGGCGCTCACGTGGTGCCGCCGCGCCAGCCTGCGAAGTATTTTCCGGTAGGGCCGCGGCTCTGGTGACATCTCCCACGCCCGAAGAGCCAGGAGGGAAAGCCGTGCCTCGTTGGAAAGCTCTTTGGCAGCCGCTCGCGTGGCCCCACAGCCCGTGGGGCTGCGGGCTTTGCGGCGGCCGTCAGCCTCAGCGCCACCGGCGCCCACGTGGCGCCGCCGCGCCAGCCTGCGAAGCATTTTCCGGTAGGGCCGCGGCTCTGGCGACAGCTCCCACGCCCGAAGAGCCAGGAGGGAAAGCTGTGCCTCGTTGGAAAGCTCTTTGGCAGCCGCTGGCGTGGCCCCACAGCCCGTGGGGCTGCGGGCTTTGCGGCGTCCATCAGCCTCGGCGCCACCGGCGCCCACGTGGCGCCCCCGCGCCAGCCTGCGAAGCATTTTCCGGTAGGGCCGCGGCTCTGGCGACAGCTCCCACGCCCAAAGAGCCAGGAGGGAAAGGCGTGCCTCGTTGGAAAGCTCTTTGGCAGCCGCCCGCGTGGCCCCACAGCCCGTGGGGCTGCGGGCCTTGCGGTGGCCGTCAGCCTCGGCGCCACCAGCGCCCACGTGGCGCCGCCGCGCCAGCCTGCGAAGCATTTTCGGGTAGGGCCGCGTCTCTGGCAACAGCTCCCACGCCCGAAGAGCCAGGAGGGAAAGCCGTGCCTCGTTGGAAAGCTCTTTGGCAGCCGCTGGCGTGGCCCCACAGCACTTCGGGTTGCGGGCTTTGCGGCGGCCGTCAGCCTCGGCGCCACCGGCGCCCACGTCGCGCCGCCGCGCCAGCCTGCGAAGCATTTTCCGGTAGGGCCGCGTCTCTGGCAACAGCTCTCACGCCCGAAGAACCAGGAGGGAAAGCCGTGCCGCCTTGGAAATCTCTTTGGCAGCCGCTCGCTTGGCCCCACAGCCCGTGGGGCTGCGGGCTTTGCGGCGGCCGTCAGCCTCGGTGCCACCGGTGCCCACGTGGCGCCGCCGCGCCAGCCTGCGAAGCATTTTCCGGTAGGGCCGCGGCTCTGGCGACAGCTCCCACGCCCGAAGAGCCAGGAGGGAAAGCCGTGCCTCGTTGGAAAGCTCTTTGGCAGCCGCTCGCGTGGCCCCACAGCCCGTGGGGCTGCGGGCTTTGCGGCGGCCGTCAGCCTCGACGCCACCGGCGCCCACGTTGTGCCGCCGCGCCAGCCTGCGAAGCATTTTCGGGTAGGGCCGCGGATCTGGCGACTGCTCCCACGCCCGAAGAGCCAGGAGGGAAAGCCGTGTCTCGTTGGAAAGCTCTTTGGCAGCCGCTCGCATGGCCCCACAGCCCGTGGGGCTGCGGGCTTTCGGGAGGCCGTCACCCTCAGCGCCACCGGCGCGCACTTGTCGCTGCCGCAACAACCTGCGAAGCATTTTCGGGTAGTGCCGCGGCTCTGGCAACAGCTCCCACGCCCGAAGAGCCAGGAGGGAAAGCCGTGCCTCGCTGGAAAGCTCTTTGGCAGCCGCTGGCGTGGCCCCACAGCCCGTGGGGCTGCGGGCTTTGCGGCGGCCGTCAGCCTCGGCGCCACCGGTGCCCACGTGGCGCCGCCGCGCCAGCCTGCGAAGCATTTTCGGGTAGGGCCGCGGCTCTGGCGACAGCTCCCACGGCCGAAGAGCCAGGAGGGAAAGCCGTGCCTCGTTGGAAAGCTCTTTGGCAGCCGCTCGCGTGGCCCCACAGCCCGTGGGGCTGCGGGCTTTCCGGCGGACGTCAGCCTCGGCGCCACCAGCGCCCACGTGGCGCCGCCGCGCCAGCCTGCGAAGCATTTTCCGGTAGGGCCGCGGCTCTGGCGACAGCTCCCACGCCCGAAGAGCCAGGAGGGAAAGCCGTGCCTCGTTGGAAAGCTCTTTGGCAGCCGCTGGCGTGGCCCCACAGCCCGTGGGGCTGCGGGCTTTGCGGCGGCCGTCAGCCTCGGCGCCACCGGCGCACACGTGGCGCCGCCGCGCCAGCCTGCGAAGCATTTTCCGGTAGGGCCGCGGCTCTGGCGACAGCTCCCACGCCCGAAGATCCAGGAGGGAAAGCCGTGCCTCGTTGGAAAGCTCTTTGGCAGCCGCTCGCGTGGCCCCACAGCCCATGGGGCTGCGGGCTTTGCGGCGGCCGTCAGCCTCGGCACCACCGGCGCCCACATGGCGCCACCGCGCCAGCCTGCGAAGTATTTTCCGGAAGGTCTGCGGCTCTGGCGACAGCTACCACGCCCGAAGAGCCAGGCGGGAAAGCCATGCCTCGTTGGAAAGCTCTTTGGCAGCCGCTGGCGTGGCCCCACAGCCCGTGGGGCTGCGGGCTTTGCGGCGGCCGTCAGCCTCGGCGCCACCGGCACCCACGTGGCGCCTCCGCGCCAGCCTGCGAAGCATTTTCCGGTAGGGCCGCCGCTCTGGCGACAGCTCCCACGCCCGAAGAGCCAGGAGGGAAAGCCGTGCCTCGTTGGAAAGCTCTTTGGCAGCCGCTCACGTGGCCCCACAGCCCGTGGGTCTGCGGGCTTTGCGGTGGCCGTCAGCCTCGGCGACAGCGGCGCCCAAGTGGCACCGCCGCACCAGCCTGCAAAGCATTTTCCGGTAGGGCCGCGGCTCTGGCGACTGCTCCCACGCCCGAAGAGCCAGGATGGTAAGGCGTGCCTCGTTGGAAAGCTCTTTGGCAGCCGCTCGCATGGCCCCACAGCCCGTGGGGCTGCGGGCTTTCGGGAGGCCGTCACCCTCAGCGCCACCGGCGCGCACTTGTCGCTGCCGCACCAACCTGCGAAGCATTTTCCGGTAGGGCCGTGGCTCTGGCAACAGCTCCCACGCCCGAAGAGCCAGGAGGGAAAGCCGTGCCTCGCTGGAAAGCTCTTTGGCAGCCGCTCGCGTGGCCCCACAGCCCGTGGGGCTGCGGGCTTTGCGGCGGCCGTTCGACTCGGCGCCACCGGCGCACACGTGGCGCCGACGCGCCAGCCTGCGAAGCATTTTCCAGTAGGGCCGCGGCTCTGGCGACAGCTCCCACGCCCGAAGAGCAAGGAGGGAAAGCCGTGCCTCCTTGGAAAGCTCTTTTGCAGCCCCTCGCATGGCCCCACAGCCCGTGGGGCTGCGGGCTTTGCGGCGGACGTCACCCTCGGCTCCACCGGCGCCCATGTGGCGCCGCAGCGCCAGCCTGCGAAGCATTTTCCGGTAGGGCCGCGGCTCTGGCGACAGCTCCCACGCCCGAAGAGCCAGGAGGGAAAGCCGTGCCTCGTTGGAAAGCTCTTTGGCAGTCGCTGGCGTGGCCCCACAGCCCGTGGGCATGCGGGCTTTGCGGCGGCCGTCAGCCTCGGCGCCACCGGCGTCCATGTGGCGCCGCCGCGCCAGCCTGCGAAGCATTTTCCGGTAGGGCCGCAGCTCTGGCGACAGCTCCCACGGCCGAAGAGCCAGGAGGGAAAGCCGTGCCTCGTTGGAAAGCTCTTTGGCAGCCGCTCGCGTGGCCCCACAGCCCGTGGGGCTGCGGGCTCTGCGGCCGCCGTCAGCCTCGACGCCACCAGCGCCCACGTGGCGCCGCCGCGCCAGCCTGCAAAGCATTTTCGGGTAGGGCCGCGGCTCTGGCGACAGCTCCCACACCCGAAGAGCCAGGAGGGAAAGCCGTGCCTCGTTGGAAAGCTCTTTAGCAGCCGCTCGCGTGGCCCTACAGCCCGTGGGCTGCGAGCTTTCCGGCGGCCGTCAGCCTCGGCGCCACCGGCGCCCACGTGGCGCTGCCGCTCAAGCCTGCGAAGCATTTTCCGGTAGGGCTGCGGCGCTGGCGGCACCTCCCACGCCCGAAGAGCCAGGAGGGAAAGCCGTGCCTCGTTGGAAAGCTCTTTGGCAGCCGCTGGCGTGGCCCCACAGCCCGTGGGGCTGCGGGCTTTCCGAGCGGCTGTCAGCCTGGGCAACACCGGCGCCCACGTGGTGCCGCCGCGCCAGCCTGCGAAGCATTTTCGGGTAGGGCCGCGGCTCTGGCGACAGCTCCCACGCCCGAAGAGCCAGGAGGGAAAGCCGTGCCTCGTTGGAAAGCTCTTTGGCAACCGCTCGCGTGGCCCTAAAGCCCGTGGGGCTGCGGGCTTTCCGGCGGCCGTCAGCCTCGGCGACACCGGCGCCCACGTTGCGCCGCCGCGCCAGCCTGCGAAGCATTTTCCTGTAGGGCCGCGTCTCTGGCGACAGCTCCCACGGCCGAAGAGCCAGGAGGGAAAGCCGTGCCTCGTTGGAAAGCTCTTTGGCAGCCAATCACGTGGCCCCACAGCCCGTGGGGCTGCGGGCTTTGCGGCGGCCGTCAGCCTCGGCGCCACCGGCGCCCACGTGGCGCCGCCGCGCAAGCCTGCGAAGCATTTTCGGGTAGGGCCGCGTCTCTGGCGACAGCTCCCGCGGCCGAAGAGCCAGGAGGGAAAGCCGTGCCTCGTTGGAAAGCTCTTTGGCAGCCGCTCGCGTGGCCCCACAGCCCGTGGGGCTGCGGGCTTTGCGGCGGCCTTCAGCCTCGGCGCCACCGGCGCCCACGTGGTGCCGCCGCGCCAGCCTGCGAAGCATTTTCCGGTAGGGCCGCGGCTCTGGCGACAGCTCCCACGCCCGAAGAGCCAGGAGGGAAAGCCATGCCTCGTTGGAAAGCTCTTTGGCAGCCGCTTGCGTGGCCCCACAGCCCGTGGGGCTGCGGGCTCTGCGGCGGCCGTCAGCCTGGGCGACACCGGCGCCCAGGTGGGGCCGCCGCGCCAGCCTGCAAAGCATTTTCCGGTAGGGCCGCGGCTCTGGCGACAGCTCCCACGCCCGAAGAGCCAGGAGGGAAAGCCGTGCCTCGTTGGAAAGCTCTTTGGCAGCCGCTGGCGTGGCCCCACAGCCCGTGGGGCTGCGGGCTTTGCAGCGGCCGTCAGCCTCGGCACCACCGAAGGCCACGTGGCGCCGCCGCGCCAGCCTGCGAAGCATTTTCCGGTAGGGCCGCGGCTCTGGCAACAGCTCCCACGCCCGAAGAGCCAGGAGGGAAAGCTGTGCCTCGTTGGAAAGCTCTTTGGCAGCCACTCGCGTGGCCCCACAGCCCGTGGGGCTGCGGGCTTTGCGGCGGCCGTCAGCCTGGGCGACACCGGCGCCCACCTTGGACCGCCGCGCCAGCCTGCGAAGCATTTTCCGGTAGGGCCGCGGCTCTGGCGACAGCTCCCATGCCCGAAGAGCCAGGAGGGAAAGCCGTGACTCGTTGGAAAGCTCTTTGGCAGCCACTCGCGTGGCCCCACAGCCCATGGGGCTGCGGGCTTTGCGGCGGCCGTCAGCCTGGGCGACACCGGCGCCCACGTGGGGCCGCCGCGCCAGCCTGCGAAGCATTTTCCGGTAGGGCCGCGGCTCTGGCGACAGCTCCCACGCCCGAAGAGCCAGGAGGGAAAGCCGTGCCTCGTTGGAAAGCTCTTTGGCAGCCGCTGGCGTGGCCCCACAGCCCGTGGGGCTGCGGGCTTTGCGGCGGCCGTCAGCCTCAGCGCCACCGAAGGCCACGTGGCGCCGCCGCGCCAGCCTGCGAAGCATTTTCTGGTAGGGTCGCGTGTCTGCCGACAGCTCCCACGCCCGAAGAGCCAGGAGGGAAAGCCGTGCCTCGTTGGAAAGCTCTTTGGCAGCCGCTCGCGTGGCCCTAAAGCCCGTGGGGCTGCGGGCTTTGCGGCGGCCGTCAGCCTGGGTGACACCGGCACCCAGGTGGGGCCGCCGCGCCAGCCTGCGAAGCATTTTCCAGTAGGGCCGCGGCTCTGGCAACAGCTCCCACGCCCGAAGAGCCAGGAGGGAAAGCCGTGCCTCGTTGGAAAGCTCTTTGGCAGCCACTCACGTGGCCCCACAGCCCGTGGGCCTGCGGGCTTTCCGGCGGCCGTCAGCCTGGGCGACACCGGCGCACAGGTGGGGCCGCCGCGCCAGCCTGCGAAGCATTTTCCGGTAGGGCCGCGGCTCTGGCAGCAGCTCCCACGCCCGAACAGCCAGGAGGGAAAGCCGTGCCTCGTTGGAAAGCTCTTTGGCAGCCGCTTGCGTGGCCCTAAAGCCCGTGGGGCTGCGGGCTTTCCGGCGGCCGTCAGCCTGGGCGACACCGGCGCCCAGATGGGGCCGCCGCGCCATCCTGCGAAGCATTTTCCGGTAGGGCCGCAGCTCTGGCGACAGCTCCCACGCCCGAAGAGCCAGAAGGGAAAGCCATGCCTTCTTGGAAAGCTCTTTGGCAGCCGCTCGCGTGGCCCCACAGCCCATGGGGCTGCGGGCGTTGAGGCGGCCGTCAGCCTCGGCGCCACTGGCGCCCACGCTGCGCCGCTGCGCCAGCCAGAGAAGCATTTTCCGGTAGGGCCGCGGCTCTGGCGACAGCTCCCACGCCCGAAGAGCCAGGAGGGAAAGCCATGCCTCGTTGGAAAGCTCTTTGACAGCCACTCGCATGGCCCTAAAGCCTGTGGGGCTGCGGGCTTTCCGGCGGCCGTCAGCCTGGGCGCCACCGGCGCCCACGTGGCGCCGCCGCGCCAGCCTGCGAAGCATTTTCCGGTAGGGCCGTGTCTCTGGCGACAGCTCCCACACACAAAGAGCCAGAAGGGAAAGCCGTGCCTCGTTGGAAAGCTCTTTGGCAGCCGCTCTTGTGGCCCCACAGCCTGTTGGGCTACGGGTTTTGCGGAGGCCGTCAGCCTCGGCGCCACCGGCGCCCACGTTGCGCCACGGCGCCAGCCTGCGAAGCATTTTCCGGTAGGGCCGCGGCTCTGGCGACAGCTCCCACGCCCGAAGAGCCAGGAGGGAAAGCCGTGCCTCGTTGGAAAGCTCTTTGGCAGTCGCTCGCGTGGCCCCACAGCCCGTGGGGCTGCGGGCTTTCCGGCGGCCGTCATCCTGGGCGACACCGGCGCCCACGTCGGGCCGACGCGCCAGCCTGCAAAGCATTTTCCGGTAGGGCCGCGGCTCTGGCGACAGCTCCCACGCCCGAAGAGCCAGGAGGGAAAGCCGTGCCTCGTTGGAAAGCTCTTTGGCAGTCGCTCGCGTGGCCCAACAGCCCGTGGGGCTGCGGTCTCTGCGGCAGCCGTCAGCCTCGGCGCCACTGGCACCCACGTGGTGCCGCTGCGCCAGCGTGCGAAGCATTTTCCGGTAGGGCCGCGGCTCTGGCGACAGCTCCCACGCCCGAAGAGCCAGGAGGGAAAGCCGTGCCTCGTTGGAAAGCTCTTTGGCAGCCGCTCGCGTGGCCCCACAGCCCATGGGGCTGTGGGCTTTGCGGCGGCCGTCAGCCTGGGCGACAACGGCGCCCAGGTGGGGCCGCCGCGCCAGCCTGCGAAGCATTTTCCGGTAGGGCCGCGGCTCTGGCGACAGCTCCCACGCCCGAAGAGCCAGGAGGGAAAGCCGTGCCTCATTGGAAAGCTCTTTGGCAGCCGCTCGCGTGGCCCCACAGCCCATGGGGCTGCGGGCTTTGCGGCGGCCGTCAGCCTCGGCGCCATCGGCGCCCACGTCGGGCCGCCGCGCCAGCCTGCGAAGCATTTTCCGGTAGGGCCGCGTCTCTGGCGACAGCTCCCACGCCCGAAGAGCCAGGAGGGAAAGCCGTGCCTCGTTGGAAAGCTCTTTGGCAGCCGCTCGCGTGGCCCCACAGCCCGTGGGGCTGCGGGCTTTCTGGCGGCCGTCAGCCTCGGCGCCACCGGTGCCCAGGTGGGGCCGCCGCGCCAGCCTGCGAAGCATTTTCCAGTAGGGCCGCGGCTCTGGCGACAGCTCCCACGCCCGAAGAGCCAGGAGGGAAAGCCGTGCCTCGTTGGAAAGCTCTTTGGCAGCCGCTCGCATGGCCCCACAGCCCATGGAGCTGCGGGCTTTGCGGCAGCCGTCAGCCTCGGCGCCACTGGCACCCACGTGGTGCCGCTGCGCCAGCCTGCGAAGCATTTTCCGGTAGGGCCGCGTCTCTGGCGACAGCTCCCACGCCCGAAGAGCCAGGAGGGAAAGCCGTGCCTCGTTGGAAAGCTCTTTGGCAGCCGCTCGCGTGGCCCCACAGCCCGTGGGGCTGCGGGCTTTGCGGCGGCCATCAGCCTCGGTGCCACCGGCGCCCACGTTGCGCCGCGGCGCCAGCCTGCGAAGCATTTTCCGGTAGGGCCGCGGCTCTGGCGACAGCTCCCATGCCCGAAGAGCCAGGAGGGAAAACCGTGCCTCGTTGGAAAGCTCTTTGGCAGCCGCTCGCGTGGCCCCACAGCCCATGGGGCTGCGGGCTTTGCGGCCGCCGTCAGCCTCGGCGCCACCGGCGCCCACGTGGCGCCACGGCGCAAGCCTGCGAAGCATTTTCCAGTAGGGCCGCGTCTCTCGCGACAGCTCCCACGCCCGAAGAGCCAGGAGGGAAAGCCGTGCCTCCTTGGAAAGCTCTTTGGCAGCCGCTCGCATGGCCCCACAGCCCGTGGGGCTGCGGGCTTTGCGGCAGACGTCAGCCTCGGTGCCACTGGCACCGACGTGGGGCCGCCGCGCCAACCTGCGAAGCATTTTCCGGTAGGGCCGCAGCTCTGGCGACAGCTCCCACGCCCGAAGAGCCAGAAGGGAAAGCCATGCCTTCTTGGAAAGCTCTTTGGCAGCCGCTCGCGTGGCCCCACAGCCCATGGGGCTGCGGGCGTTGAGGCGGCCGTCAGCCTCGGCGCCACTGGCGCCCACGCTGCGCCGCTGCGCCAGCCAGAGAAGCATTTTCCGGTAGGGCCGCGGCTCTGGCGACAGCTCCCACGCCCGAAGAGCCAGGAGGGAAAGCCATGCCTCGTTGGAAAGCTCTTTGACAGCCACTCGCATGGCCCTAAAGCCTGTGGGGCTGCGGGCTTTCCGGCGGCCGTCAGCCTGGGCGCCACCGGCGCCCACGTGGCGCCGCCGCGCCAGCCTGCGAAGCATTTTCCGGTAGGGCCGTGTCTCTGGCGACAGCTCCCACACACAAAGAGCCAGAAGGGAAAGCCGTGCCTCGTTGGAAAGCTCTTTGGCAGCCGCTCGTGTGGCCCCACAGCCTGTTGGGCTACGGGTTTTGCGGAGGCCGTCAGCCTCGGCGCCACCGGCGCCCACGTTGCGCCACGGCGCCAGCCTGCGAAGCATTTTCCGGTAGGGCCGCGGCTCTGGCGACAGCTCCCACGCCCGAAGAGCCAGGAGGGAAAGCCGTGCCTCGTTGGAAAGCTCTTTGGCAGTCGCTCGCGTGGCCCCACAGCCCGTGGGGCTGCGGGCTTTGCGGCGGCCGTCATCCTGGGCGACACCGGCGCCCACGTCGGGCCGACGCGCCAGCCTGCAAAGCATTTTCCGGTAGGGCCGCGGCTCTGGCGACAGCTCCCACGCCCGAAGAGCCAGGAGGGAAAGCCGTGCCTCGTTGGAAAGCTCTTTGGCAGTCGCTCGCGTGGCCCAACAGCCCGTGGGGCTGCGGTCTCTGCGGCAGCCGTCAGCCTCGGCGCCACTGGCACCCACGTGGTGCCGCTGCGCCAGCGTGCGAAGCATTTTCCGGTAGGGCCGCGGCTCTGGCGACAGCTCCCACGCCCGAAGAGCCAGGAGGGAAAGCCGTGCCTCGTTGGAAAGCTCTTTGGCAGCCGCTCGCGTGGCCCCACAGCCCATGGGGCTGTGGGCTTTGCGGCGGCCGTCAGCCTGGGCGACAACGGCGCCCAGGTGGGGCCGCCGCGCCAGCCTGCGAAGCATTTTCCGGTAGGGCCGCGGCTCTGGCGACAGCTCCCACGCCCGAAGAGCCAGGAGGGAAAGCCGTGCCTCATTGGAAAGCTCTTTGGCAGCCGCTCGCGTGGCCCCACAGCCCATGGGGCTGCGGGCTTTGCGGCGGCCGTCAGCCTCGGCGCCATCGGCGCCCACGTCGGGCCGCCGCGCCAGCCTGCGAAGCATTTTCCGGTAGGGCCGCGTCTCTGGCGACAGCTCCCACGCCTGAAGAGCCAGGAGGGAAAGCCGTGCCTCGTTGGAAAGCTCTTTGGCAGCCGCTCGCGTGGCCCCACAGCCCGTGGGGCTGCGGGCTTTGCGGCGGCCATCAGCCTCGGTGCCACCGGCGCCCACGTTGCGCCGCGGCGCCAGCCTGCGAAGCATTTTCCGGTAGGGCCGCGGCTCTGGCGACAGCTCCCACGCCCGAAGAGCCAGGAGGGAAAGCCATGCCTCGTTGGAAAGCTCTTTGGCAGTCGCTCGCGTGGCCCAACAACCCGTGGGGCTGCGGTCTCTGCGGCAGCCGTCAGCCTCGGCGCCACTGGCACCCACGTGGTGCCGCTGCGCCAGCCTGCGAAGCATTTTCCGGTAGGGCCGCGTCTCTGGCGACAGCTCCCACGCCCGAAGAGCCAGGAGGGAAAGCCGTGCCTCGTTGGAAAGCTCTTTGGCAGCCGCTCGCGTGGCCCCACAGCCCATGGGGCTGCGGGCTTTGCGGCGGCCGTCAGCCTCGGCGCCATCGGCGCCCACGTCGGGCCGCCGCGCCAGCCTGCGAAGCATTTTCCGGTAGGGCCGCGGCTCTGGCGACAGCTCCCACGGCCGAAGAGCCAGGAGGGAAAGCCGTGCCTCGTTGGAAAGCTCTTTGGCAGCCACTCGCATGGCCCTAAAGACTGTGGGGCTGCGGGCTTTGCGGCAGCCGTCAGCCTCGGCGCCACCGGCGCCCACGTGGCGCCGCCGGGCCAGCCTGCGAAGCATTTTCCGGTAGGGCCGCGGCTCTGGCGACAGCTCCCACGCCCGAAGAGCCAGGAGGGAAAGCCGTGCCTCATTGGAAAGCTCTTTGGCAGCCGCTCGCGTGGCCCCACAGCCCATGGGTCTGCGGGCTTTCCGGCGTCCGTCAGCCTGGGCGACATCGGCGCCCACGTCGGGCCGCCGCGCCAGCCTGCGAAGCATTTTCCGGTAGGGCCGCGGCTCTGGCGACAGCTCCCACGCCCGAAGAGCCAGGAGGGAAAGCCGTGCCTCGTTGGAAAGCTCTTTGGCAGCCGCTCGCGTGGCCCCACAGCCCGTGGGGCTGCGGGCTTTGCGGCGGCCATCAGCCTCGGTGCCACCGGCGCCCACGTTGCGCCGCGGCGCCAGCCTGCGAAGCATTTTCCGGTAGGGCCGCGGCTCTGGCGACAGCTCCCACGCCCGAAGAGCCAGGAGGGAAAGCCATGCCTCATTGGAAAGCTCTTTGGCAGCCGCTCGCGTGGCCCCACAGCCCATGGGGCTGCGGGCTTTCCGGCGTCCGTCAGCCTGGGCGACATCGGCGCCCACGTCGGGCCGCCGCGCCAGCCTGCGAAGCATTTTCCGGTAGGGCCGCGTCTCTGGCGACAGCTCCCACGCCCGAAGAGCCAGGAGGGAAAGCCGTGCCTCGTTGGAAAGCTCTTTGGCAGCCGCTCGTGTGGCCCCACAGCCCGTGGGGCTGCGGGCTTTGCGGCGGCCATCAGCCTCGGTGCCACCGGCGCCCACGTTGCGCCGCGGCGCCAGCCTGCGAAGCATTTTCCGGTAGGGCCGCGTCTCTGGCGACAGCTCCCACGCCCGAAGAGCCAGGAGGGAAAGCCATGCCTCGTTGGAAAGCTCTTTGGCAGTCGCTGGCGTGGCCCAACAGCCCGTGGGGCTGCGGTCTCTGCAGCAGCCGTCAGCCTCGGCGCCACTGGCACCCACGTGGTGCCGCTGCGCCAGCCTGCGAAGCATTTTCCGGTAGGGCCGCGTCTCTGGTGACAGCTCCCACGCCCGAAGAGCCAGGAGGGAAAGCCGTGCCTCGTTGGAAAGCTCTTTGGCAGCCACTCGCATGGCCCTAAAGACTGTGGGGCTGCGGGCTTTGCGGCAGCCGTCAGCCTCGGCGCCACCGGCGCCCACGTTGCGCCGCCGCGCCAGCCTGCAAAGCATTTTCCGGTAGGGCCGCGGCTCTGGCGACAGCTCCCACGCCCGAAGAGCCAGGAGGGAAAGCCGTGCCTCATTGGAAAGCTCTTTGGCAGCCGCTCGCGTGGCCCCACAGCCCATGGGGCTGCGGGCGTTGAGGCGGCCGTCAGCCTTGGCGCCACTGGCGCCCACGTTGCGCCGCTGCGCCAGCCAGAGAAGCATTTTCCGGTAGGGCCGCGGCTCTGGCGACAGCTCCCACGCCCGAAGAGCCAGGAGGGAAAGCCATGCCTCGTTGGAAAGCTCTTTGACAGCCACTCGCATGGCCCTAAAGCCTGTGGGGCTGCGGGCTTTCCGGCAGCCGTCAGCCTGGGCGCCACCGGCGCCCACGTGGCGCCGCCGCGCCAGCCTGCGAAGCATTTTCCGGTAGGGCCGTGTCTCTGGCGACAGCTCCCACACACAAAGAGCCAGAAGGGAAAGCCGTGCCTCGTTGGAAAGCTCTTTGGCAGCCGCTCGTGTGGCCCCACAGCCTGTTGGGCTACGGGTTTTGCGGCGGCCGTCAGCCTCGGCGCCACCGGCGCCCACGTTGCGCCACGGCGCCAGCCTGCGAAGCATTTTCCGGTAGGGCCGCGGCTCTGGCGACAGCTCCCACGCCCGAAGAGCCAGGAGGGAAAGCCGTGCCTCGTTGGAAAGCTCTTTGGCAGTCGCTCGCGTGGCCCCACAGCCCGTGGTGCTGCGGGCTTTCCGGCGGCCGTCATCCTGGGCGACACCGGCGCCCACGTCGGGCCGACGCGCCAGCCTGCAAAGCATTTTCCGGTAGGGCCGCGGCTCTGGCGACAGCTCCCACGCCCGAAGAGCCAGGAGGGAAAGCCGTGCCTCGTTGGAAAGCTCTTTGGCAGTCGCTCGCGTGGCCCAACAGCCCGTGGGGCTGCGGTCTCTGCGGCAGCCGTCAGCCTCGGCGCCACTGGCACCCACGTGGTGCCGCTGCGCCAGCGTGCGAAGCATTTTCCGGTAGGGCCGCGGCTCTGGCGACAGCTCCCACGCCCGAAGAGCCAGGAGGGAAAGCCGTGCCTCGTTGGAAAGCTCTTTGGCAGCCGGTCACGTGGCCCCACAGCCCGTGGGGCTGCGGGCTTTCCGGCGGCCGTCAGCCTGGGCGCCACCGGCGCCCACGTGGTGCCGCCGCGCCAGCCTGCGAAGCATTTTCCGGTAGGGCCGCGTCTCTGGCGACAGCTCCCACGGCCGAAGAGCCAGGAGGGAAAGCCGTGCCTCATTGGAAATCTCTTTGGCAGCCGCTCGCGTGGCCCCACAGCCCATGGGGCTGCGGGCTTTACGGCGGCCGTCAGCCTGGGCGCCACCGGCGCCCACGTCGGGCCGCCGCGCCAGCCTGCAAAGCATTTTCCAGTAGGGCCGCGTCTCTGGTGACAGCTCCCACGCCCGAAGAGCCAGGAGGGAAAGCCGTGCCTCGTTGGAAAGCTCTTTGGCAGCCACTCGCATGGCCCTAAAGACTGTGGGGCTGCGGGCTTTGCGGCAGCCGTCAGCCTCGGCGCCACCGGCGCCCACGTTGCGCCGCCGCGCCAGCCTGCAAAGCATTTTCCGGTAGGGCCGCGGCTCTGGCGACAGCTCCCACGCCCGAAGAGCCAGGAGGGAAAGCCGTGCCTCATTGGAAAGCTCTTTGGCAGTCGCTCGCGTGGCCCAACAGCCCGTGGGGCTGCGGTCTCTGCGGCAGCCGTCAGCCTCGGCGCCACTGGCACCCACGTGGTGCCGCTGCGCCAGCCTGCGAAGCATTTTCCGGTAGGGCCGCGGCTCTGGCGACAGCTCCCACGCCCGAAGAGCCAGGAGGGAAAGCCGTGCCTCGTTGGAAAGCTCTTTGGCAGCCGCTCGCGTGGCCCCACAGCCCATGGGGCTGTGGGCTTTGCGGCGGCCGTCAGCCTGGGCGACAACGGCGCCCAGGTGGGGCCGCCGAGCCAGCCTGCGAAGCATTTTCCGGTAGGGCCGCAGCTCTGGCGACAGCTCCCACGCCCGAAGAGCCAGGAGGGAAAGCCGTGCCTCATTGGAAAGCTCTTTGGCAGCCGCTCGCGTGGCCCCACAGCCCATGGGGCTGCGGGGTTTGCGGCGGCCGTCAGCCTCGGCGCCACTTGCACCCACGTGGGGCCGCTGCGCCAGCCTGCGAAGCATTTTCCTTATGGGCCGCGGCTCTGGCAACAGCTCCCACGGCCGAAGAGCCAGGAGGGAAAGCCGTGCCTCGTTGGAAAGCTCTTTGGCAGCCGCTCCCATGGCCCCACAGCCCGTGGGGCTGCGGGCTTTGCGGCGTCCGTCAGCCTGGGCGCCACCGGCGCCCACGTTGCGCCGCTGCGCCAGCCTGCGAAGCATTTTCCGGTAGGGCCGCGGCTCTGGCGACAGCTCCCACGCCCGAAGAGCCAGGAGGGAAAGCCGTGCCTCGTTGGAAAGCTCTTTGGCAGCCGCTGGCGTGGCCCCACAGCCCGTGGGGCTGCGGGCGTTGAGGCGGCCGTCAGCCTCGGCGCCACTGGCGCCCACGTTGCGCCGCTGCGCCAGCCAGAGAAGCATTTTCCGGTAGGGCCGCGGCTCTGGCGACAGCTCCCACGCCCGAAGAGCCAGGAGGGAAAGCCATGCCTCGTTGGAAAGCTCTTTGACAGCCACTCGCATGGCCCTAAAGCCTGTGGGGCTGCGGGCTTTCCGGCGGCCGTCAGCCTGGGCGCCACCGGCGCCCACGTGGCGCCGCCGCGCCAGCCTGCGAAGCATTTTCCGGTAGGGCCGCGGATCTGGCGACTGCTCCCACGCCCGAAGAGCCAGGAGGGAAAGCCGTGTCTCGTTGGAAAGCTCTTTGGCAGCCGCTCGCATGGCCCCACAGCCCGTGGGGCTGCGGGCTTTCGGGAGGCCGTCACCCTCAGCGCCACCGGCGCGCACTTGTCGCTGCCGCAACAACCTGCGAAGCATTTTCGGGTAGTGCCGCGGCTCTGGCAACAGCTCCCACGCCCGAAGAGCCAGGAGGGAAAGCCGTGCCTCGCTGGAAAGCTCTTTGGCAGCCGCTGGCGTGGCCCCACAGCCCGTGGGGCTGCGGGCTTTGCGGCGGCCGTCAGCCTCGGCGCCACCGGTGCCCACGTGGCGCCGCCGCGCCAGCCTGCGAAGCATTTTCGGGTAGGGCCGCGGCTCTGGCGACAGCTCCCACGGCCGAAGAGCCAGGAGGGAAAGCCGTGCCTCGTTGGAAAGCTCTTTGGCAGCCGCTCGCGTGGCCCCACAGCCCGTGGGGCTGCGGGCTTTCCGGCGGACGTCAGCCTCGGCGCCACCAGCGCCCACGTGGCGCCGCCGCGCCAGCCTGCGAAGCATTTTCCGGTAGGGCCGCGGCTCTGGCGACAGCTCCCACGCCCGAAGAGCCAGGAGGGAAAGCCGTGCCTCGTTGGAAAGCTCTTTGGCAGCCGCTGGCGTGGCCCCACAGCCCGTGGGGCTGCGGGCTTTGCGGCGGCCGTCAGCCTCGGCGCCACCGGCGCACACGTGGCGCCGCCGCGCCAGCCTGCGAAGCATTTTCCGGTAGGGCCGCGGCTCTGGCGACAGCTCCCACGCCCGAAGATCCAGGAGGGAAAGCCGTGCCTCGTTGGAAAGCTCTTTGGCAGCCGCTCGCGTGGCCCCACAGCCCATGGGGCTGCGGGCTTTGCGGCGGCCGTCAGCCTCGGCACCACCGGCGCCCACATGGCGCCACCGCGCCAGCCTGCGAAGTATTTTCCGGAAGGTCTGCGGCTCTGGCGACAGCTACCACGCCCGAAGAGCCAGGCGGGAAAGCCATGCCTCGTTGGAAAGCTCTTTGGCAGCCGCTGGCGTGGCCCCACAGCCCGTGGGGCTGCGGGCTTTGCGGCGGCCGTCAGCCTCGGCGCCACCGGCACCCACGTGGCGCCTCCGCGCCAGCCTGCGAAGCATTTTCCGGTAGGGCCGCCGCTCTGGCGACAGCTCCCACGCCCGAAGAGCCAGGAGGGAAAGCCGTGCCTCGTTGGAAAGCTCTTTGGCAGCCGCTCACGTGGCCCCACAGCCCGTGGGTCTGCGGGCTTTGCGGTGGCCGTCAGCCTCGGCGACAGCGGCGCCCAAGTGGCACCGCCGCACCAGCCTGCAAAGCATTTTCCGGTAGGGCCGCGGCTCTGGCGACTGCTCCCACGCCCGAAGAGCCAGGATGGTAAGGCGTGCCTCGTTGGAAAGCTCTTTGGCAGCCGCTCGCATGGCCCCACAGCCCGTGGGGCTGCGGGCTTTCGGGAGGCCGTCACCCTCAGCGCCACCGGCGCGCACTTGTCGCTGCCGCACCAACCTGCGAAGCATTTTCCGGTAGGGCCGTGGCTCTGGCAACAGCTCCCACGCCCGAAGAGCCAGGAGGGAAAGCCGTGCCTCGCTGGAAAGCTCTTTGGCAGCCGCTCGCGTGGCCCCACAGCCCGTGGGGCTGCGGGCTTTGCGGCGGCCGTTCGACTCGGCGCCACCGGCGCACACGTGGCGCCGACGCGCCAGCCTGCGAAGCATTTTCCAGTAGGGCCGCGGCTCTGGCGACAGCTCCCACGCCCGAAGAGCAAGGAGGGAAAGCCGTGCCTCCTTGGAAAGCTCTTTTGCAGCCCCTCGCATGGCCCCACAGCCCGTGGGGCTGCGGGCTTTGCGGCGGACGTCACCCTCGGCTCCACCGGCGCCCATGTGGCGCCGCAGCGCCAGCCTGCGAAGCATTTTCCGGTAGGGCCGCGGCTCTGGCGACAGCTCCCACGCCCGAAGAGCCAGGAGGGAAAGCCGTGCCTCGTTGGAAAGCTCTTTGGCAGTCGCTGGCGTGGCCCCACAGCCCGTGGGCATGCGGGCTTTGCGGCGGCCGTCAGCCTCGGCGCCACCGGCGTCCATGTGGCGCCGCCGCGCCAGCCTGCGAAGCATTTTCCGGTAGGGCCGCAGCTCTGGCGACAGCTCCCACGGCCGAAGAGCCAGGAGGGAAAGCCGTGCCTCGTTGGAAAGCTCTTTGGCAGCCGATCGCGTGGCCCCACAGCCCGTGGGGCTGCGGGCTCTGCGGCCGCCGTCAGCCTCGACGCCACCAGCGCCCACGTGGCGCCGCCGCGCCAGCCTGCAAAGCATTTTCGGGTAGGGCCGCGGCTCTGGCGACAGCTCCCACACCCGAAGAGCCAGGAGGGAAAGCCGTGCCTCGTTGGAAAGCTCTTTAGCAGCCGCTCGCGTGGCCCTACAGCCCGTGGGCTGCGAGCTTTCCGGCGGCCGTCAGCCTCGGCGCCACCGGCGCCCACGTGGCGCTGCCGCTCAAGCCTGCGAAGCATTTTCCGGTAGGGCTGCGGCGCTGGCGGCACCTCCCACGCCCGAAGAGCCAGGAGGGAAAGCCGTGCCTCGTTGGAAAGCTCTTTGGCAGCCGCTGGCGTGGCCCCACAGCCCGTGGGGCTGCGGGCTTTCCGAGCGGCTGTCAGCCTGGGCAACACCGGCGCCCACGTGGTGCCGCCGCGCCAGCCTGCGAAGCATTTTCGGGTAGGGCCGCGGCTCTGGCGACAGCTCCCACGCCCGAAGAGCCAGGAGGGAAAGCCGTGCCTCGTTGGAAAGCTCTTTGGCAACCGCTCGCGTGGCCCTAAAGCCCGTGGGGCTGCGGGCTTTCCGGCGGCCGTCAGCCTCGGCGACACCGGCGCCCACGTTGCGCCGCCGCGCCAGCCTGCGAAGCATTTTCCTGTAGGGCCGCGTCTCTGGCGACAGCTCCCACGGCCGAAGAGCCAGGAGGGAAAGCCGTGCCTCGTTGGAAAGCTCTTTGGCAGCCAATCACGTGGCCCCACAGCCCGTGGGGCTGCGGGCTTTGCGGCGGCCGTCAGCCTCGGCGCCACCGGCGCCCACGTGGCGCCGCCGCGCAAGCCTGCGAAGCATTTTCGGGTAGGGCCGCGTCTCTGGCGACAGCTCCCGCGGCCGAAGAGCCAGGAGGGAAAGCCGTGCCTCGTTGGAAAGCTCTTTGGCAGCCGCTCGCGTGGCCCCACAGCCCGTGGGGCTGCGGGCTTTGCGGCGGCCTTCAGCCTCGGCGCCACCGGCGCCCACGTGGTGCCGCCGCGCCAGCCTGCGAAGCATTTTCCGGTAGGGCCGCGGCTCTGGCGACAGCTCCCACGCCCGAAGAGCCAGGAGGGAAAGCCATGCCTCGTTGGAAAGCTCTTTGGCAGCCGCTTGCGTGGCCCCACAGCCCGTGGGGCTGCGGGCTCTGCGGCGGCCGTCAGCCTGGGCGACACCGGCGCCCAGGTGGGGCCGCCGCGCCAGCCTGCAAAGCATTTTCCGGTAGGGCCGCGGCTCTGGCGACAGCTCCCACGCCCGAAGAGCCAGGAGGGAAAGCCGTGCCTCGTTGGAAAGCTCTTTGGCAGCCGCTGGCGTGGCCCCACAGCCCGTGGGGCTGCGGGCTTTGCAGCGGCCGTCAGCCTCGGCACCACCGAAGGCCACGTGGCGCCGCCGCGCCAGCCTGCGAAGCATTTTCCGGTAGGGCCGCGGCTCTGGCAACAGCTCCCACGCCCGAAGAGCCAGGAGGGAAAGCTGTGCCTCGTTGGAAAGCTCTTTGGCAGCCACTCGCGTGGCCCCACAGCCCGTGGGGCTGCGGGCTTTGCGGCGGCCGTCAGCCTGGGCGACACCGGCGCCCACCTTGGACCGCCGCGCCAGCCTGCGAAGCATTTTCCGGTAGGGCCGCGGCTCTGGCGACAGCTCCCATGCCCGAAGAGCCAGGAGGGAAAGCCGTGACTCGTTGGAAAGCTCTTTGGCAGCCACTCGCGTGGCCCCACAGCCCATGGGGCTGCGGGCTTTGCGGCGGCCGTCAGCCTGGGCGACACCGGCGCCCACGTGGGGCCGCCGCGCCAGCCTGCGAAGCATTTTCCGGTAGGGCCGCGGCTCTGGCGACAGCTCCCACGCCCGAAGAGCCAGGAGGGAAAGCCGTGCCTCATTGGAAATCTCTTTGGCAGCCGCTCGCGTGGCCCCACAGCCCGTGGGGCTGCGGTCTCTGCGGCAGCCGTCAGCCTCGGCGCCACTGGCACCCACGTGGTGCCGCTGCGCCAGCCTGCGAAGCATTTTCCGGTAGGGCCGCGGCTCTGGCGACAGCTCCCACGCCCGAAGAGCCAGGAGGGAAAGCCGTGCCTCGTTGGAAAGCTCTTTGGCAGCCGCTCGCGTGGCCCCACAGCCCATGGGGCTGTGGGCTTTGCGGCGGCCGTCAGCCTGGGCGACAACGGCGCCCAGGTGGGGCCGCCGAGCCAGCCTGCGAAGCATTTTCCGGTAGGGCCGCAGCTCTGGCGACAGCTCCCACGCCCGAAGAGCCAGGAGGGAAAGCCGTGCCTCATTGGAAAGCTCTTTGGCAGCCGCTCGCGTGGCCCCACAGCCCATGGGGCTGCGGGGTTTGCGGCGGCCGTCAGCCTCGGCGCCACTTGCACCCACGTGGGGCCGCTGCGCCAGCCTGCGAAGCATTTTCCTTATGGGCCGCGGCTCTGGCAACAGCTCCCACGGCCGAAGAGCCAGGAGGGAAAGCCGTGCCTCGTTGGAAAGCTCTTTGGCAGCCGCTCCCATGGCCCCACAGCCCGTGGGGCTGCGGGCTTTGCGGCGTCCGTCAGCCTGGGCGCCACCGGCGCCCACGTTGCGCCGCTGCGCCAGCCTGCGAAGCATTTTCCGGTAGGGCCGCGGCTCTGGCGACAGCTCCCACGCCCGAAGAGCCAGGAGGGAAAGCCGTGCCTCGTTGGAAAGCTCTTTGGCAGCCGCTGGCGTGGCCCCACAGCCCGTGGGGCTGCGGGCGTTGAGGCGGCCGTCAGCCTCGGCGCCACTGGCGCCCACGTTGCGCCGCTGCGCCAGCCAGAGAAGCATTTTCCGGTAGGGCCGCGGCTCTGGCGACAGCTCCCACGCCCGAAGAGCCAGGAGGGAAAGCCATGCCTCGTTGGAAAGCTCTTTGACAGCCACTCGCATGGCCCTAAAGCCTGTGGGGCTGCGGGCTTTCCGGCGGCCGTCAGCCTGGGCGCCACCGGCGCCCACGTGGCGCCGCCGCGCCAGCCTGCGAAGCATTTTCCGGTAGGGCCGTGTCTCTGGCGACAGCTCCCACACACAAAGAGCCAGAAGGGAAAGCCGTGCCTCGTTGGAAAGCTCTTTGGCAGCCGCTCGTGTGGCCCCACAGCCTGTTGGGCTACGGGTTTTGCGGAGGCCGTCAGCCTCGGCGCCACCGGCGCCCACGTTGCGCCACGGCGCCAGCCTGCGAAGCATTTTCCGGTAGGGCCGCGGCTCTGGCGACAGCTCCCACGCCCGAAGAGCCAGGAGGGAAAGCCGTGCCTCGTTGGAAAGCTCTTTGGCAGTCGCTCGCGTGGCCCCACAGCCCGTGGGGCTGCGGGCTTTCCGGCGGCCGTCATCCTGGGCGACACCGGCGCCCACGTCGGGCCGACGCGCCAGCCTGCAAAGCATTTTCCGGTAGGGCCGCGGCTCTGGCGACAGCTCCCACGCCCGAAGAGCCAGGAGGGAAAGCCGTGCCTCGTTGGAAAGCTCTTTGGTAGTCGCTCGCGTGGCCCAACAGCCCGTGGGGCTGCGGTCTCTGCGGCAGCCGTCAGCCTCGGCGCCACTGGCACCCACGTGGTGCCGCTGCGCCAGCGTGCGAAGCATTTTCCGGTAGGGCCGCAGCTCTGGCGACAGCTCCCACGCCCGAAGAGCCAGGAGGGAAAGCCGTGCCTCGTTGGAAAGCTCTTTGGCAGCCGCTCGCGTGGCCCCACAGCCCATGGGGCTGTGGGCTTTGCGGCGGCCGTCAGCCTGGGCGACAACGGCGCCCAGGTGGGGCCGCCGCGCCAGCCTGCGAAGCATTTTCCGGTAGGGCCGCGGCTCTGGCGACAGCTCCCACGGCCGAAGAGCCAGGAGGGAAAGCCGTGCCTCATTGGAAAGCTCTTTGGCAGCCGCTCGCGTGGCCCCACAGCCCATGGGGCTGCGGGCTTTGCGGCGGCCGTCAGCCTCGGCGCCATCGGCGCCCACGTCGGGCCGCCGCGCCAGCCTGCGAAGCATTTTCCGGTAGGGCCGCGGCTCTGGCGACAGCTCCCACGCCCGAAGAGCCAGGAGGGAAAGCCGTGCCTCATTGGAAAGCTCTTTGGCAGCCGCTCGCGTGGCCCCACAGCCCATGGGGCTGCAGGCTTTCCGGCGTTCGTCAGCCTGGGCGACATCGGCGCCCACGTCGGGCCGCCGCGCCAGCCTGCGAAGCATTTTCCGGTAGGGCCGCGTCTCTGGCGACAGCTCCCACGCCTGAAGAGCCAGGAGGGAAAGCCGTGCCTCGTTGGAAAGCTCTTTGGCAGCCGCTCGCGTGGCCCCACAGCCCGTGGGGCTGCGGGCTTTGCGGCGGCCATCAGCCTCGGTGCCACCGGCGCCCACGTTGCGCCGCGGCGCCAGCCTGCGAAGCATTTTCCGGTAGGGCCGCGGCTCTGGCGACAGCTCCCACGCCCGAAGAGCCAGGAGGGAAAGCCATGCCTCATTGGAAAGCTCTTTGGCAGCCGCTCGCGTGGCCCCACAGCCCATGGGGCTGCGGGCTTTCCGGCGTCCGTCAGCCTGGGCGACATCGGCGCCCACGTCGGGCCGCCGCGCCAGCCTGCGAAGCATTTTCCGGTAGGGCCGCGTCTCTGGCGACAGCTCCCACGCCCGAAGAGCCAGGAGGGAAAGCCGTGCCTCGTTGGAAAGCTCTTTGGCAGCCGCTCGCGTGGCCCCACAGCCCGTGGGGCTGCGGGCTTTGCGGCGGCCATCAGCCTCGGTGCCACCGGCGCCCACGTTGCGCCGCGGCGCCAGCCTGCGAAGCATTTTCCGGTAGGGCCGCGGCTCTGGCGACAGCTCCCACGCCCGAAGAGCCAGGAGGGAAAGCCATGCCTCGTTGGAAAGCTCTTTGGCAGTCGCTCGCGTGGCCCAACAGCCCGTGGGGCTGCGGTCTCTGCAGCAGCCGTCAGACTCGGCGCCACTGGCACCCATGTGGTGCCGCTGCGCCAGCCTGCGAAGCATTTTCCGGTAGGGCCGCGTCTCTGGTGACAGCTCCCACGCCCGAAGAGCCAGGAGGGAAAGCCGTGCCTCGTTGGAAAGCTCTTTGGCAGCCACTCGCATGGCCCTAAAGACTGTGGGGCTGCGGGCTTTGCGGCAGCCGTCAGCCTCGGCGCCACCGGCGCCCACGTTGCGCCGCCGCGCCAGCTTGCAAAGCATTTTCCGGTAGGGCCGCGGCTCTGGCGACAGCTCCCACGCCCGAAGAGCCAGGAGGGAAAGCCGTGCCTCATTGGAAAGCTCTTTGGCAGCCGCTGGTGTGGCCCCACAGCCCATGGGGCTGCGGGCGTTGAGGCGGCCGTCAGCCTCGGCGCCACTGGCGCCCACGTTGCGCCGCTGCGCCAGCCAGAGAAGCATTTTCCGGTAGGGCCGCGGCTCTGGCGACAGCTCCCACGCCCGAAGAGCCAGGAGGGAAAGCCATGCCTCGTTGGAAAGCTCTTTGACAGCCACTCGCATGGCCCTAAAGCCTGTGGGGCTGCGGGCTTTCCGGCAGCCGTCAGCCTGGGCGCCACCGGCGCCCACGTGGCGCCGCCGCGCCAGCCTGCGAAGCATTTTCCGGTAGGGCCGTGTCTCTGGCGACAGCTCCCACACACAAAGAGCCAGAAGGGAAAGCCGTGCCTCGTTGGAAAGCTCTTTGGCAGCCGCTCGTGTGGCCCCACAGCCTGTTGGGCTACGGGTTTTGCGGCGGCCGTCAGCCTCGGCGCCACCGGCGCCCACGTTGCGCCACGGCGCCAGCCTGCGAAGCATTTTCCGGTAGGGCCGCGGCTCTGGCGACAGCTCCCACGGCCGAAGAGCCAGGAGGGAAAGCCGTGCCTCGTTGGAAAGCTCTTTGGCAGTCGCTCGCGTGGCCCCACAGCCCGTGGGGCTGCGGGCTTTCCGGCGGCCGTCATCCTGGGCGACACCGGCGCCCACGTCGGGCCGCCGCGCCAGCCTGCAAAGCATTTTCCGGTAGGGCCGCGGCTCTGGCGACAGCTCCCACGCCCGAAGAGCCAGGAGGGAAAGCCGTGCCTCGTTGGAAAGCTCTTTGGCAGTCGCTCGCGTGGCCCAACAGCCCGTGGGGCTGCGGTCTCTGCGGCAGCCGTCAGCCTCGGCGCCACTGGCACCCACGTGGTGCCGCTGCGCCAGCGTGCGAAGCATTTTCCGGTAGGGCCGCGGCTCTGGCGACAGCTCCCACGGCCGAAGAGCCAGGAGGGAAAGCCGTGCCTCGTTGGAAAGCTCTTTGGCAGCCGGTCACGTGGCCCCACAGCCCGTGGGGCTGCGGGCTTTCCGGCGGCCGTCAGCCTGGGCGCCACCGGCGCCCACGTGGTGCCGCCGCGCCAGCCTGCGAAGCATTTTCCGGTAGGGCCGCGTCTCTGGCGACAGCTCCCACGGCCGAAGAGCCAGGAGGGAAAGCCGTGCCTCATTGGAAATCTGTTTGGCAGCCGCTCGCGTGGCCCCACAGCCCATGGGGCTGCGGGCTTTACGGCGGCCGTCAGCCTGGGCGCCACCGGCGCCCACGTCGGGCCGCCGCGCCAGCCTGCAAAGCATTTTCCAATAGGGCCGCGTCTCTGGTGACAGCTCCCACGCCCGAAGAGCCAGGAGGGAAAGCCGTGCCTCGTTGGAAAGCTCTTTGGCAGCCACTCGCATGGCCCTAAAGACTGTGGGGCTGCGGGCTTTGCGGCAGCCGTCAGCCTCGGCGCCACCGGCGCCCACGTTGCGCCGCCGCGCCAGCCTGCAAAGCATTTTCCGGTAGGGCCGCGGCTCTGGCGACAGCTCCCACGCCCGAAGAGCCAGGAGGGAAAGCCGTGCCTCATTGGAAAGCTCTTTGGCAGTCGCTCGCGTGGCCCAACAGCCCGTGGGGCTGCGGGCTTTCCGGCGGCCGTCAGCCTCGGCGCCACCGGCGCCCATGTTGCGCCGCAGTGCCAGCCTGCGAAGCATTTTCCTGTAGGGCCGCGTCTCTGGCGACAGCTCCCACGCCCGAAGAGCCAGGAGGGAAAGCCGTGCCTCGTTGGAAAGCTCTTTGGCAGCCGCTCGCGTGGCCCCACAGCCCATGGGTCTGCGGGCTTTGCGGCGGCCGTCAGCCTCAGTGCCACCGGCGCCCACGTGGCGCCGCCGCGCCAGCCTGCGAAGCATTTTGTGGTAGGGCCGCGGCTCTGGCGACAGCTCCCACGCCCGAAGAGCCAGGAGGGAAAGCCGTGCCTCGTTGGAAAGCTCTTTGGCAGCCGCTCGCGTGGCCCCACAGCCCGTGGGGCTGCGGGCTTTCTGGCGGCCGTCAGCCTCGGCGCCACCGGTGCCCAGGTGGGGCCGCTGCGCCAGCCTGCGAAGCATTTTCCAGTAGGGCCGCGGCTCTGGCGACAGCTCCCACGCCCGAAGAGCCAGGAGGGAAAGCCGTGCCTCGTTGGAAAGCTCTGGCAGCCGCTCGCATGGCCCCACAGCCCGTGGAGCTGCGGGCTTTGCGGCAGCCGTCAGCCTCGGCGCCACTGGCACCCACGTGGGGCCGCTGCGCCAGCCTGCGAAGCATTTTCCGGTAGGGCCGCGTCTCTGGCGACAGCTCCCACGCCCGAAGAGCCAGGAGGGAAAGCCGTGCCTCGTTGGAAAGCTCTTTGGCAGCCGCTCGCGTGGCCCCACAGCCCGTGGGGCTGCGGGCTTTGCGGCGGCCATCAGCCTCGGTGCCACCGGCGCCCACGTTGCGCCGCGGCGCCAGCCTGCGAAGCATTTTCCGGTAGGGCCGCGGCTCTGGCGACAGCTCCCACGCCCGAAGAGCCAGGAGGGAAAACCGTGCCTCGTTGGAAAGCTCTTTGGCAGCCGCTCGCGTGGCCCCACAGCCCGTGGGGCTGCGGGCTTTGCGGCAGACGTCAGCCTCGGTGCCACTGGCACCCACGTGGGGCCGCCGCGCCAACCTGCGAAGCATTTTCCGGTAGGGCCGCAGCTCTGGCGACAGCTCCCACGCCCGAAGAGCCAGAAGGGAAAGCCATGCCTTCTTGGAAAGCTCTTTGGCAGCCGCTCGCGTGGCCCCACAGCCCATGGGGCTGCGGGCGTTGAGGCGGCCGTCAGCCTCGGCGCCACTGGCGCCCACGTTGCGCCGCTGCGCCAGCCAGAGAAGCATTTTCCGGTAGGGCCGCGGCTCTGGCGACAGCTCCCACGCCCGAAGAGCCAGGAGGGAAAGCCATGCCTCGTTGGAAAGCTCTTTGACAGCCACTCGCATGGCCCTAAAGCCTGTGGGGCTGCGGGCTTTCCGGCGGCCGTCAGCCTGGGCGCCACCGGCGCCCACGTGGCGCCGCCGCGCCAGCCTGCGAAGCATTTTCCGGTAGGGCCGTGTCTCTGGCGACAGCTCCCACACACAAAGAGCCAGAAGGGAAAGCCGTGCCTCGTTGGAAAGCTCTTTGGCAGCCGCTCGTGTGGCCCCACAGCCTGTTGGGCTACGGGTTTTGCGGAGGCCGTCAGCCTCGGCGCCACCGGCGCCCACGTTGCGCCACGGCGCCAGCCTGCGAAGCATTTTCCGGTAGGGCCGCGGCTCTGGCGACAGCTCCCACGCCCGAAGAGCCAGGAGGGAAAGCCGTGCCTCGTTGGAAAGCTCTTTGGCAGTCGCTCGCGTGGCCCCACAGCCCGTGGGGCTGCGGGCTTTCCGGCGGCCGTCATCCTGGGCGACACCGGCGCCCACGTCGGGCCGACGCGCCAGCCTGCAAAGCATTTTCCGGTAGGGCCGCGGCTCTGGCGACAGCTCCCACGCCCGAAGAGCCAGGAGGGAAAGCCGTGCCTCGTTGGAAAGCTCTTTGGCAGTCGCTCGCGTGGCCCAACAGCCCGTGGGGCTGCGGTCTCTGCGGCAGCCGTCAGCCTCGGCGCCACTGGCACCCACGTGGTGCCGCTGCGCCAGCGTGCGAAGCATTTTCCGGTAGGGCCGCGGCTCTGGCGACAGCTCCCACGCCCGAAGAGCCAGGAGGGAAAGCCGTGCCTCGTTGGAAAGCTCTTTGGCAGCCGCTCGCGTGGCCCCACAGCCCATGGGGCTGTGGGCTTTGCGGCGGCCGTCAGCCTGGGCGACAACGGCGCCCAGGTGGGGCCGCCGCGCCAGCCTGCGAAGCATTTTCCGGTAGGGCCGCGGCTCTGGCGACAGCTCCCACGGCCGAAGAGCCAGGAGGGAAAGCCGTGCCTCATTGGAAAGCTCTTTGGCAGCCGCTCGCGTGGCCCCACAGCCCATGGGGCTGCGGGCTTTGCGGCGGCCGTCAGCCTCGGCGCCATCGGCGCCCACGTCGGGCCGCCGCGCCAGCCTGCGAAGCATTTTCCGGTAGGGCCGCGGCTCTGGCGACAGCTCCCACGCCCGAAGAGCCAGGAGGGAAAGCCGTGCCTCATTGGAAAGCTCTTTGGCAGCCGCTCGCGTGGCCCCACAGCCCATGGGGCTGCGGGCTTTCCGGCGTCCGTCAGCCTGGGCGACATCGGCGCCCACGTCGGGCCGCCGCGCCAGCCTGCGAAGCATTTTCCGGTAGGGCCGCGTCTCTGGCGACAGCTCCCACGCCCGAAGAGCCAGGAGGGAAAGCCGTGCCTCGTTGGAAAGCTCTTTGGCAGCCGCTCGCGTGGCCCCACAGCCCGTGGGGCTGCGGGCTTTGCGGCGGCCATCAGCCTCGGTGCCACCGGCGCCCACGTTGCGCCGCGGCGCCAGCCTGCGAAGCATTTTCCGGTAGGGCCGCGGCTCTGGCGACAGCTCCCACGCCCGAAGAGCCAGGAGGGAAAGCCATGCCTCGTTGGAAAGCTCTTTGGCAGTCGCTCGCGTGGCCCAACAGCCCGTGGGGCTGCGGTCTCTGCAGCAGCCGTCAGACTCGGCGCCACTGGCACCCATGTGGTGCCGCTGCGCCAGCCTGCGAAGCATTTTCCGGTAGGGCCGCGTCTCTGGTGACAGCTCCCACGCCCGAAGAGCCAGGAGGGAAAGCCGTGCCTCGTTGGAAAGCTCTTTGGCAGCCACTCGCATGGCCCTAAAGACTGTGGGGCTGCGGGCTTTGCGGCAGCCGTCAGCCTCGGCGCCACCGGCGCCCACGTTGCGCCGCCGCGCCAGCTTGCAAAGCATTTTCCGGTAGGGCCGCGGCTCTGGCGACAGCTCCCACGCCCGAAGAGCCAGGAGGGAAAGCCGTGCCTCATTGGAAAGCTCTTTGGCAGCCGCTCGCGTGGCCCCACAGCCCATGGGGCTGCGGGCGTTGAGGCGGCCGTCAGCCTCGGCGCCACTGGCGCCCACGTTGCGCCGCTGCGCCAGCCAGAGAAGCATTTTCCGGTAGGGCCGCGGCTCTGGCGACAGCTCCCACGCCCGAAGAGCCAGGAGGGAAAGCCATGCCTCGTTGGAAAGCTCTTTGACAGCCACTCGCATGGCCCTAAAGCCTGTGGGGCTGCGGGCTTTCCGGCAGCCGTCAGCCTGGGCGCCACCGGCGCCCACGTGGCGCCGCCGCGCCAGCCTGCGAAGCATTTTCCGGTAGGGCCGTGTCTCTGGCGACAGCTCCCACACACAAAGAGCCAGAAGGGAAAGCCGTGCCTCGTTGGAAAGCTCTTTGGCAGCCGCTCGTGTGGCCCCACAGCCTGTTGGGCTACGGGTTTTGCGGCGGCCGTCAGCCTCGGCGCCACCGGCGCCCACGTTGCGCCACGGCGCCAGCCTGCGAAGCATTTTCCGGTAGGGCCGCGGCTCTGGCGACAGCTCCCACGCCCGAAGAGCCAGGAGGGAAAGCCGTGCCTCGTTGGAAAGCTCTTTGGCAGTCGCTCGCGTGGCCCCACAGCCCGTGGGGCTGCGGGCTTTCCGGCGGCCGTCATCCTGGGCGACACCGGCGCCCACGTCGGGCCGCCGCGCCAGCCTGCAACGCATTTTCCGGTAGGGCCGCGGCTCTGGCGACAGCTCCCACGCCCGAAGAGCCAGGAGGGAAAGCCGTGCCTCGTTGGAAAGCTCTTTGGCAGTCGCTCGCGTGGCCCAACAGCCCGTGGGGCTGCGGTCTCTGCGGCAGCCGTCAGCCTCGGCGCCACTGGCACCCACGTGGTGCCGCTGCGCCAGCGTGCGAAGCATTTTCCGGTAGGGCCGCGGCTCTGGCGACAGCTCCCACGGCCGAAGAGCCAGGAGGGAAAGCCGTGCCTCGTTGGAAAGCTCTTTGGCAGCCGGTCACGTGGCCCCACAGCCCGTGGGGCTGCGGGCTTTCCGGCGGCCGTCAGCCTGGGCGCCACCGGCGCCCACGTGGTGCCGCCGCGCCAGCCTGCGAAGCATTTTCCGGTAGGGCCGCGTCTCTGGCGACAGCTCCCACGGCCGAAGAGCCAGGAGGGAAAGCCGTGCCTCATTGGAAATCTCTTTGGCAGCCGCTCGCGTGGCCCCACAGCCCATGGGGCTGCGGGCTTTACGGCGGCCGTCAGCCTGGGCGCCACCGGCGCCCACGTCGGGCCGCCGCGCCAGCCTGCAAAGCATTTTCCAATAGGGCCGCGTCTCTGGTGACAGCTCCCACGCCCGAAGAGCCAGGAGGGAAAGCCGTGCCTCGTTGGAAAGCTCTTTGGCAGCCACTCGCATGGCCCTAAAGACTGTGGGGCTGCGGGCTTTGCGGCAGCCGTCAGCCTCGGCGCCACCGGCGCCCACGTTGCGCCGCCGCGCCAGCCTGCAAAGCATTTTCCGGTAGGGCCGCGGCTCTGGCGACAGCTCCCACGCCCGAAGAGCCAGGAGGGAAAGCCGTGCCTCATTGGAAAGCTCTTTGGCAGTCGCTCGCGTGGCCCAACAGCCCGTGGGGCTGCGGTCTCTGCGGCAGCCGTCAGACTCGGCGCCACTGGCACCCACGTGGTGCCGCTGCGCCAGCCTGCGAAGCATTTTCCGGTAGGGCCGCGGCTCTGGCGACAGCTCCCACGCCCGAAGAGCCAGGAGGGAAAGCCGTGCCTCGTTGGAAAGCTCTTTGGCAGCCGCTCGCGTGGCCCCACAGCCCATGGGGCTGTGGGCTTTGCGGCGGCCGTCAGCCTGGGCGACAACGGCGCCCAGGTGGGGCCGCCGCGCCAGCCTGCGAAGCATTTTCCGGTAGGGCCGCAGCTCTGGCGACAGCTCCCACGCCCGAAGAGCCAGGAGGGAAAGCCGTGCCTCATTGGAAAGCTCTTTGGCAGCCGCTCGCGTGGCCCCACAGCCCATGGGGCTGCGGGCTTTGCGGCGGCCGTCAGCCTCGGCGCCATCGGCGCCCACGTCGGGCCGCCGCGCCAGCCTGCGAAGCATTTTCCGGTAGGGCCGCGTCTCTGGCGACAGCTCCCACGCCCGAAGAGCCAGGAGGGAAAGCCGTGCCTCGTTGGAAAGCTCTTTGGCAGCCGCTCGCGTGGCCCCACAGCCCATGGGGCTGCGGGCTTTGCGGCAGCCGTCAGCCTCAGTGCCACCGGCGCCCACGTGGCGCCGCCGCGCCAGCCTGCGAAGCATTTTCCGGTAGGGCCGCGGCTCTCGCGACAGCTCCCACGCCCGAAGAGCCAGGAGGGAAAGCCGTGCCTCGTTGGAAAGCTCTTTGGCAGCCGCTCGCGTGGCCCCACAGCCCGTGGGGCTGCGGGCTTTGCGGCGGCCGTCAGCCTCGGCGCCACCGGAGCCCAGGTGGGGCCGCCGCGCCAGCCTGCGAAGCATTTTCCGGTAGGGCCGCGGCTCTGGCGACAGCTCCCACGGCCGAAGAGCCAGGAGGGAAAGCCGTGCCTCGTTGGAAAGCTCTTTGGCAGCCACTCGCATGGCCCTAAAGACTGTGGGGCTGCGGGCTTTGCGGCAGCCGTCAGCCTCGGCGCCACCGGCGCCCACGTGGCGCCGCCGCGCCAGCCTGCGAAGCATTTTCCGGTAGGGCCGCGTCTCTGGCGACAGCTCCCACACCCGAAGAGCCAGGAGGGAAAGCCGTGTCTCGTTGGAAAGCTCTTTGGCAGCCGCTCGCGTGGCCCCACAGCCCATGGGGCTGTGGGCTTTGCGGCGGCCGTCAGCCTGGGCGACAACGTCGCCCAGGTGGGGCCGCCGCGCCAGCCTGCGAAGCATTTTCCGGTAGGGCCGCGGCTCTGGCGACAGCTCCCACGCCCGAAGAGCCAGGAGGGAAAGCCGTGCCTCATTGGAAAGCTCTTTGGCAGCCGCTCGCGTGGCCCCACAGCCCGTGGGGCTGCGGTCTTTGCGGCGGCGATCAGCCTGGGCGACAACGGCGCCCACGTTGCGCTGCGACGCCAGCCTGCGAAGCATTTTCCGGTAGGGCCGCGGCTCTGGCGACAGCTCCCACGCCCGAAGAGCCAGGAGGGAAAGCCATGCCTCGTTGGAAAGCTCTTTGGCAGTCGCTCGCGTGGCCCAACAGCCCGTGGGGCTGCGGGCTCTGCGGCAGCCGTCAGACTCGGCGCCACTGGCACCCACGTGGGGCCGCTGCGCCAGCCTGCGAAGCATTTTCCGGTAGGGCCGCGGCTCTGGCGACAGCTCCCACGGCCGAAGAGCCAGGAGGGAAAGCCGTGCCTCGTTGGAAAGCTCTTTGGCAGCCGCTCGCGTGGCCCCACAGCCCATGGGGCTGTGGGCTTTGCGGGGGCCGTCAGCCTGGGCGACAACGGCGCCCACGTGGCGCCGCCGCGCGAGCCTGTGAATCATTTTCCGGTAGGGCTGCAGCTCTGCGACAGCTCCCACGGCCGAAGAGCTAGGAGGGAAAGCCGTGCCTCATTGGAAATCTCCTTGGCAGCCGCTCGCGTGGCCCCACAGCCCATGGGGCTGCGGGCTTTGCGGCAGCCGTCAGCCTCAGTGCCACCGGCGCCCACGTGGGGCCGCTGCGCCAGCCTGCGAAGCATTTTCCGGTAGGGCCGCGGCTCTGGCGACAGCTCCCACGCCCGAAGAGCCAGGAGGGAAAGCCGTGCCTCGTTGGAAAGCTCTTTGGCAGTCGCTCGCGAGGCCCCACAGCCCGTGGGGCTGCGGGCTTTGCGGCGGCCGTCAGCCTCGGCGACACCGGCGCCCACGTCGGGCTGACGCGCCAGCCTGCAAAGCATTTTCCGGTAGGGCCGCGTCTCTGGCGACAGCTCCCACGGCCGAAGAGCCAGGAGGGAAAGCCATGCCTCGTTGGAAAGCTCTTTGGCAGCCACTCGCATGGCCCTAAAGTCTGTGGGGCTGCGGGCTTTCCGGCGGCCGTCAGCCTCGGCGCCACCGGCGCCCACGTGGCGCTGCCGCGCCAGCCTGCGAAGCATTTTCCGGTAGGGCCGCGTCTCTGGCGACAGCTCCCACACCCGAAGAGCCAGGAGGGAAAGCCGTGCCTCGTTGGAAAGCTCTTTGGCAGCCGCTCGCGTGGCCCCACAGCCTGTGGGGCTGCGGGCTTTGCGGCAGCCGTAAGCCTCAGTGCCACCGGCGCCCACGTGGCGCCGCCGCGCCAGCCTGCGAAGCATTTTCCGGTAGGGCCGCGGCTCTGGCAACAGCTCCCACGCCCGAAGAGCCAGGAGGGAAAGCCGTGCCTTGATGAAAAACTCTTTGGCAGCCGCTCGCATTGCCCCACAGCCAATGGGACTGCGGGCTTTGCGGCGGCCGTCAGCTTCGGCGCCACCGGCGCCCACGTGGTGCCGCCGCGCCAGCCTGCGAAGCATTTTCCAGTAGGGCCGCGGCTCTGGCGACAGCTCCCACGGCCGAAGACCCAGGAGGGAAAGCCGTGCCTCATTGGAAAGCTCTTTGGCAGTCGCTCGCGTGGCCCCACAGCCCGTGGGGCTTCGGGCTTTCCGGCGGCCGTCAGCCTGGGCGACACCGGCGCCCACGTGGCGCCGCCGCGCCAGCCTGCGAAGCATTTTCCGGTAGGGCCGCGGCTCTGGCGACAGCTCCCACGCCCGAAGAGCCAGGAGGGAAAGCCGTGCCTCGTTGGAAAGCTCTTTGGCAGTCGCTCGCGTGGCCCCACAGCCCGTGGGGCTGCGGGCTTTCCGGCGGCCGTTAGCCTGGGCGACATCGGCGCCCACGTCGGGCCGCCGCGCCAGCCTGCAAAGCATTTTCCGTTAGGGCCGCGTCTCTGGCGACAGCTCCCACGCCCGAAGAGCCAGGAGGGAAAGCCATGCCTCATTGGAAAGCTCTTTGGCAGCCACTCGCATGGCCCTAAAGCCTGTGGGGCTGCGGGCTTTCCGGCGGCCGTCAGCCTGGGCGACACCGGCGCCCACGTCGGGCCGACGCGCCAGCCTGCAAAGCATTTTCCTGTACGGCCGCGTCTCTGGCGACAGCTCCCACGCCCGAAGAGCCAGGAGGGAAAGCCATGCCTCGTTGGAAAGATCTTTGGCAGCCACTCGCATGGCCCTAAAGCCTGTGGGGCTGCGGGCTTTGCGGCGGCCGTCAGCCTCGGGGCCACCGGCGCCCACGTGGCGCCGCCGCGCCAGCCTGCGAAGCATTTTCCGGTAGGGCTGCGGCTCTGGCGACAGCTCCCACGCCCGAAGAGCCAGGAGGGAAAGCCGTGCCTCGTTGGAAAGCTCTTTGGCAGCCGCTCGCGTGGCCCCACAGCCCATGGGGCTGTGGGCTTTGCGGCGGCCGTCAGCCTGGGCGACAACGGCGCCCAGGTGGGGCCGCCGCGCCAGCCTGCGAAGCATTTTCCGGTAGGGCTGCAGCTCTGGCGACAGCTCCCACGCCCGAAGAGCCAGGAGGGAAAGCCGTGCCTCGTTGGAAAGCTCTTTGGCAGCCGCTCGCGTGGCCCCACAGCCCATGGGGCTGCGGGCTTTGCGGCGGCCGTCAGCCTAGGCGCCACCGGCGCCCACGTGGCGCGACCGCGCCAGCCTGCAAAGCATTTTCCGGTAGGGCCGCGGCTCTGGCGACAGCTCCCACGCCCGAAGAGCCAGGAGGGAAAGCCGTGCCTCGTTGGAAAGCTCTTTGGCAGCCGCTCGCGTGGCCCCACAGCCTGTGGGGCTGCGGGCTTTGCAGCGGCCGTCAGCCTCGGCGCCACCGGAGCCCACGTGGGGCTGCCACGCCAGCTTGCAAAGCATTTTCCGGTAGGGCCGCGTCTCTGGCGACAGCTCCCACGCCCGAAGAGCCACGAGGGAAAGCCGTGCCTCGTTGGAAAGCTCTTTGGCAGCCGCTCGCGTGGCCTCACAGCCAATGGGGCTGCGGGCTTTGTGGCGGCCGTCAGCCTCGGCGCCACCGGCGCCCACGTCGGGCCGCCACGCCAGCTTGCAAAGCATTTTCCGGTAGGGCCGCGTCTCTGGCGACAGCTCCCACGCCCGAAGAGCCAGGAGGGAAAGCCGTGCCTCGTTGGAAAGCTCTTTGGCAGCCGCTCGCGTGGCCCCACAGCCCGTGGGGCTGCGGGCTTTGCGGCGGCCGTCAGCCTCGGCGCCACCGGCGCCCACGTGGCGACGCCGCGCCAGCCTGCAAAGCATTTTCCGGTAGGGCTGCGGCTCTGGCAACAGCTCCCACGCCCGAAGAGCCAGGAGGGAAAGCCGTGCCTCGTTGGAAAGCTCTTTGGCAGCCGCTCGCGTGGCCCCACAGCCCGTGGGGCTGTGGGCTTTGCGGCGGCCGTCAGCCTCGGCGACACCGGCGCCCACGTCGGGCCGCCGCGCCAGCCTGCAAAGAGTTTTCCGGTAGGGCCGCGGCTCTGGCGACAGCTCCGACGCCCGAAGAGCCAGGAGGGAAAGCCATGCCTCCTTGGAAAGCTCTTTGGCAGCCGCTCACGTGGCCCCACAGCCCGTGGGGCTGCGGGCTTTGCGGCGACCGTCAGCCTCGGTGACACCGGCTCCCAGGTGGGGCCGCCGCGCCAGCCTGCAAAGAATTTTCCGGTAGGGCCGCGTCTCTGGCGACAGCTCCCACGCCCGAAGAGCCAGGAGGGAAAGCCGTGCCTCGTTGGGAAGCTCTTTGGCAGCCGCTCGCGTGACCCCACAGCCCGTGGGGCTGCGGGCTTTGCGGCGGCCGTCAGCCTCGGCGCCACCGGCGCCCACGTGGGGCCTCTGCGCCAGCCTACAAAGCATTTTCCGGTAGGGCCGCGGCTCTGGCGTCAGCTCCCACGCCCGAAGAGCCAGGAGGGAAAGCCGTGCCTCGTTGGAAAGCTCTTTGGCAGCCGCTCGCGTGGCCCTACAGCCCGTGGGGCTGCGGGCTTTCCGGCGGCCGTCAGCCTGGGCGACACCGGCGCCCACTTCGGGCCGCCGCGCCAGCCTGCAAAGCATTTTCCGGTAGGGCCGCGGCTCTGGCGACAGCTCCCACGCCCGAAGAGCCAGGAGGGAAAGCCGTGCCTCGTTGGAAAGCTCTTTGGCAGCCGCTCGCATGGCCTCACAGCCAATGGGGCTGCGGGCTTTGTGGCGGCCGTCAGCCTCGGCGCCACCGGCGCCCACGTCGGGCCGCCACGCCAGCTTGCAAAGCATTTTCCGGTAGGGCCGCGTCTCTGGCGACAGCTCCCACGCCCGAAGAGCCAGGAGGGAAAGCTGTGCCTCGTTGGAAAGCTCTTTGGCAGCCGCTCGCGTGGCCCCACAGCCCGTGGTGCTGCGGGCTTTGCGGCGACCGTCAGCCTGGGCGACACCGGCGCCCACTTCGGGCCGCCGCGCCAGCCTGCAAAGCATTTTCTGGTAGGGCCGCGGCTCTGGCGACAGCTCCCACGCCCGAAGAGCCAGGAGGGAAAGCCGTGCCTCGTTGGAAAGCTCTTTGGCAGCCGCTCGCGTGGCCTCACAGCCAATGGGGCTGCGGGCTTTGCGGCGGCCGTCAGCCTCAGCGCCACCGGCTCCCACTTTGCGCCGCCGCGCCAGCCTGCGAAGCATTTTCCGGTAGGGCCGCGGCTCTGGCGACAGCTCCCACGCCCGAAGAGCCAGGAGGGAAAGCCGTGCCTCGTTGGAAAGCTCTTTGGCAGCCGCTCGCGTGGCCCCACAGCCCGTGGTGCTGCGGGCTTTGCGGCGGCCGTCAGCCTGGGCGACACCGGCGCCCACGTGTGGCCGCCGCGCCAGCCTGCAAAGAATTTTCCGGTAGGGCCGCGGCTCTGGCGACAGCTCCCACGCCCGAAGAGCCAGGAGGGAAAGCCGTGCCTCATTTGAAAGCTCTTTGGCAGCCGCTCGCGTGACCCCACAGCCCGTGGGGCTGCGGGCTTTGCGGCGGCCGTCAGCCTCGGCGCCACCGGCGCCCACGTGGGGCCGCTGCGCCAGCCTGCAAAGCATTTTCCGGTAGGGCCGCGTCTCTGGCGACAGCTCCCACGCCCGAAGAGCCAGGAGGGAAAGCCGTGCCTCATTTGAAAGCTCTTTGGCAGCCACTCACGTGGCCCCACAGCCCGTGGGGCTGCGGGCTTTGCGGCGGCCGTCAGCCTCGACGCCACCGGCGCCCACGTGGGGCCGCCGCGCCAGCCTGCGAAGCATTTTCCGGTAGGGCCGCGGCTCTGGCGACAGCTCCCACGCCCGAAGAGCCAGGAGGGAAAGCCGTGCCTCGTTGGAAAGCTCTTTGGCAGCCGCTCGCGTGGCCCCACAGCCCATGGGGCTGCGAGCTTTGCAGCGGTCGTCAGCCTGGGCGACACCGGCGCCCACGTGGCGCCGCCGCGCCAGCCTGCGAAGCATTTTCCGGTAGGGCTGCGGCTCTGGCGACAGCTCCCACGGCCGAAGAGCCAGGAGGGAAAGCCGTGCCTCGTTGGAAAGCTCTTTGGCAGCCGCTCGCGTGGCCCCACAGCCCGTGGGGCTGCGGGCTTTGCGGCGGCCGTCAGCCTGGGCGCCACCGGCGCCCACGTTGCGTCGCCGCGCCAGCCTGCGAAGCATTTTCCAGTAGGGCCGCGGCTCTGGCGACAGCTCCCACGCCCGAAGAGCCAGGAGGGAAAGCCGTGCCTCGTTGGTAAGCTCTTTGGCAGCCGCTCGCGTGGCCCCACAGCCCATGGGGCTGCGGGCTTTGCGGCGGCCGTCAGCCTCGGCGCCACCGGCGCCCACGTGGGGCCGCTGCGCCAGCCTGCGAAGCATTTTCCGGTAGGGCCGCGTCTCTGGCGACAGCTCCCACGCCCGAAGAGCCAGGAGGGAAAGCCATGCCTCGTTGGAAAGCTCTTTGGCAGCCGCTCGCGTGGCCCCACAGCCCGTGGGGCTGCGGGCTTTGCGGCGGCCGTCAGCCTCGGCACCATCGGCGCCCACGTCGGGCCGCCGCGGCAGCCTGCGAAGCATTTTCCGGTAGGGCCGCGTCTCTGGCGACAGCTCCCACGCCCGAAGAGCCAGGAGGGAAAGCCGTGCCTCGTTGGAAAGCTCTTTGGCAGCCGCTCGCGTGGCCCCACAGCCCGTGGGGCTGCGGGCTTTGCGGCGGCCGTCAGCCTCAGTGCCACCGGCGCCCACGTTGCGCCGCCGCGCCAGCCTGCGAAGCATTCTCCGGTAGGGCCGCATCTCTGGCGACAGCTCCCACGCCCGAAGAGCCAGGAGGGAAAGCCGTGCCTCGTTGGAAAGCTCTTTGGCAGCCGCTCGCGTGGCCCCACAGCCCATGGGGCTGCGGGCTTTGCGGCGGCCGTCAGCCTCGACGCCACCGGCGCCCACGTGGGGCCGCTGCGCCAGCCTGCAAAGAATTTTCCGGTAGGGCCGCGTCTCTGGCGACAGCTCCCACGCCCGAAGAGCCAGGAGGGACAGCCGTGCCTCGTTGGAAAGCTCTTTGGCAGCCGCTCGCGTGGCCCCACAGCCCGTGGGGCTGCGGGCTTTGCGGCGGCCGTCAGCCTCGGCGCCACCGGCGCCCACGTGGGGCCCCTGCGCCAGCCTGCAAAGCATTTTCCGGTAGGGCCGCGGCTCTGGCGACAGCTCCCACGCCCGAAGAGCCAGGAGGGAAAGCCGTGCCTCGTTGGAAAGCTCTTTGGCAGCCGCTCGCGTGGCCCCACAGCCCGTGGGGCTGCGGGCTTTGCGGCGGCCGTCAGCCTCGGCGACACCGGCGCCCACTTCGGGCCGCCGCCCCAGCCTGCAAAGAATTTTCCGGTAGGGCCGCGGCTCTGGCGACAGCTCCCACGCCCGAAGAGCCAGGAGGGAAAGCCGTGCCTCGTTGGAAAGCTCTTTGGCAGCCGCTCGCGTGGCCCCACAGACCGTGGGGCTGCGGGCTTTGCGGCGGCCGTCAGCCTCGGCGCCACCGGCTCCCACTTTGCGCCGCCGCGCCAGCCTGCGAAGCATTTTCCGGTAGGGCCGCGTCTCTGGCGACAGCTCCCACGCCCGAAGAGCCAGGAGGGAAAGCCGTGCCTCGTTGGAAAGCTCTTTGGCAGCCGCTCGCGTGGCCCCACAGCCAATGGGGCTGCGGGCTTTGCGGCGGCCGTCAGCCTCGGCGCCACCGGCGCCCGCGTTTTGCCGCCGCGCCAGCCTGCGAAGCATTTTCTGGTAGGTCCGCGGCTCTGGCGACAGCTCCCACGCCCGAAGAGCCAGGAGGTAAAGCCGTGCCTTGTTGGAAAGCTCTTTGGCAGCCGCTCGCGTGGCCCCACAGCCCAGGGGGCTGTGGGCTTTCCGGCGGCCGTCAGCCTGGGCGCCACCGGCGCCCACGTCGGGCCGCAGCGCCAGCCTGCGAAGCATTTTCCGGTAGGGCCGCGGCTCTGGCGACAGCTCCCACGCCCGAAGAGCCAGGAGGGAAAGCCGTGCCTCGTTGGAAAGCTCTTTGGCAGCCACTCACGTGGCCCCACAGCCCGTGGGGCTGCGGGCTTTCCGGCGGCTGTCAGCCTCGGCGCCACCGGCGCCCACGTGGCACGACCGCGCCAGCCTGCGAAGCATTTTCCGGTAGGGCCGCGTCTCTGGCGACAGCTCCCACGCCCGAAGAGCCAGGAGGGAAAGCCGTGCCTCGTTGGAAAGCTCTTTGGCAGCCGCTCGCGTGGCCCCACAGCCAATGGGGCTGCGGGCTTTGCGGCGGCCGTCAGCCTCGGCGCCACCGGCGCCCGCGTTGTGCCGCCGCGCCAGCCTGCGAAGCATTTTCTGGTAGGTCCGCGGCTCTGGCGACAGCTCCCACGCCCGAAGAGCCAGGAGGGAAAGCCGTGCCTCGTTGGAAAGCTCTTTGGCAGCCGCTCGCGTGGCCCCACAGCCCATGGGGCTGCGGGCTTTGCGGCGGCCGTCAGCCTGGGCGCCATCGGCGCCCACGTCGGGCTGCCGCGCCAGCCTGCGAAGCATTTTCCGGTAGGGCCGCGTCTGTGGCGACAGCTCCCACGCCCGAAGAGCCAGGAGGGAAAGCCGTGCCTCGTTGGAAAGCTCTTTGGCAGCCGCTCGCGTGGCCCCACAGCCCATGGGGCTGCGGGCTTTGCGGCGGCCGTCAGCCTCGGCGCCACCGGCGCCCACGTGGCACGACCGCGCCTGCCTGTGAAGCATTTTCCGGTAGGGCCGCGTCTCTGGCGACAGCTCCCACGCCTGAAGAGCCAGGAGGGAAAGCCATGCCTCGTTGGAAAGCTCTTTGGCAGCCGCTCGCGTGGCCCCACAGCCCGTGGGGCTGCGGGCTTTGCGGCGGCCGTCAGCCTGGGCGACACCGGCGCCCAGGTGATGCCCCCGCGCCAGCCTGCGAAGCATTTTCCGGTAGGGCCGCGGCTCTGGCAACAGCTCCCACGCCCGAAGAGCCAGGAGGGAAAGCCGTGCCTCGTTGGAAAGCTCTTTGGCAGCCGCTCGCGTGGCCCCACAGCCCATGGGGCTGCGGGCTTTGCGGCGGCCGTCAGCCTCAGCGCCACCGGCGCCCACGTGGCACGACCGCGCCAGCCTGCGAAGCATTTTCCGGTAGGGCCGCGGCTCTGGCGACAGCTCCCAAGCCTGAAGAGCCAGGAGGGAAAGCCATGCCTCGTTGGAAAGCTCTTTGGCAGCCGCTCGCGTGGCCCCACAGCCCGTGGGGCTGCGGGCTTTCCGGCGGCCGTCAGCCTGGGCGACACCGGCGCCCACGTAGGGCCGCCGCGCCAGACTGCGAAGCATTTTCCGGTAGGGCCGCGGCTCTGACGACAGCTCCCACGCCCGAAGAGCCAGGAGGGAAAGCCGTGCCTCGTTGGAAAGCTCTTTGGCAGCCGCTCGCGTGGCCCCACAGCCCATGGGGCTGCGGGCTTTGCGGCGGCCGTCAGCCTCGGCGCCACCGGCGCCCACGTCGGGCCGCCACGCCAGCCTGCGAAGCATTTTCCGGTAGGGCCGCGGGTCTGGCGACAGCTCCCACGCCCGAAGAGCCAGGAGGGAAAGCCGTGCCTCGTTGGAAAGCTCTTTGGCAGCCGCTCGCGTGGCCCCACAGCCCATGGGGCTGCGGGCTTTGCGGCGGCCGTCAGCCTCGGCGACACCGGCGCCCACGTGGCGCGACCGCGCCAGCCTGCGAAGCATTTTCCGGTAGGGCCGCGTCTCTGGCGACAGCTCCCACGCCCAAAGAGCCAGGAGGGAAAGCCGTGCCTCGTTGGAAAGCTCTTTGGCAGCCGCTCGCGTGGCCCCACAGCCCGTGGGGCTGCGGGCTTTGCGGCGGCCGTCAGCCTCAGTGCCACCGGCGCCCACGTGGCGCCGCCGCGCCAGCCTGCGAAGCATTTTCCTGTAGGGCCGCGTCTGTGGCGACAGCTCCCACGCCCGAAGAGCTAGGAGGGAAAGCCGTGCCTCATTGGAAAGCTCTTTGACAGCCACTCGCGTGGACCCACAGCCCGTGGGGCTGCGGGCTTTGCGGCGGCCGTCAGCCTCGGCGCCACCGGCGCCCACGTGGCGCCACCGCGCCAGCCTGCAAAGCATTTTCCGGTAGGGCCGCGTCTCTGGCGACAGCTCCCACGCCCGAAGAGCCAGGAGGGAAAGCCGTGCCTCATTGGAAAGCTCTTTGGCAGCCGCTCGCGTGGCCCCACAGCCCATGGGGCTGCGGGCTTTGCGGCGGCCGTCAGCCTCGGCGCCACCGAAGGCCACGTCGGGCCGCCACGCCAGCCTGCGAAGCATTTTCCGGTAGGGCCGCGGCTCTGGCGACAGCTCCCACGCCCGAAGAGCCAGGAGGGAACGCCGTGCCTCGTTGGAAAGCTCATTGGCAGCCGCTCGCTCGCGTGGCCCCACAGCCCATGGGGCTGCGGGCTTTGCGGCGGCCGTCAGCCTCAGTGCCACCGGCGCCCACGTGGCGCTGCCGCGCCAGCCTGCGAAGCATTTTCCGGTAGGGCCGCGGCTCTGGCGACAGCTCCCACGCCCGAAGAGCCAGGAGGGAAAGCCGTGCCTCGTTGGAAAGCTCTTTGGCAGCCACTCACGTGGCCCCACAGCCCGTGGGGCTGCGGGCTTTCCGGCGGCCGTCAGCCTCGGCGCCACCGGCGCCCACGTGGCACGACCGCGCCAGCCTACGAAGCATTTTCCGGTAGGGCCGCGGCTCTGGCGACAGGTCCCATGCCCGAAGAGCCAGGAGGGAAAGCCGTGCCTCGTTGGAAAGCTCTTTGGCAGCCGCTCGCGTGGCCCCACAGCCCGTGGGGCTGCGGGCTTTCCGGCGGCCGTCCGCCTCGGCAACACCGGCGCCCAGGTGGGGCCACCGCGCCAGCCTGCGAAGCATTTTCCGGTAGGGCCGCGGCTCTGGCAACAGCTCCCACGCCCGAAGAGCCAGGAGGGAAAGCCGTGCCTCATTGGAAAGCTCTTTGGCAGCCGCTCGCGTGGCCCCACAGCCCATGGGGCTGCGGGCTTTGCGGCGGCCGTCAGCCTCGGCGCCACCGGCGCCCACATCGGGCCGCCACGCCAGCCTGCGAAGCATTTTCCGGTAGGGCCGCGTCTCTGGCGACAGCTCCCACGCCCGAAGAGCCAGGAGGGAAAGCCGTGCCTCGTTGGAAAGCTCTTTGGCAGCCGCTCGCGTGGCCCCACAGCCCGTGGGGCTGCGGGCTTTGCGGCGGCCGTCAGCCTCGGCGCCATCAGCGCCCACGTCGGGCGGCCGCGCCAGCCTGCGAAGCATTTTCCGGTAGGGCCGCGTCTGTGGCGACAGCTCCCACGCCCGAAGAGCCAGGAGGGAAAGCCGTGCCTCGTTGGAAAGCTCTTTGGCAGCCGCTCGCGTGGCCCCACAGCCCATGGGGCTGCGGGCTTTGCGGCGGCCGTCAGCCTCGGCGCCACCGGCGCCCACGTGGGGCCGCTGTGCCAGCCTGCGAAGTATTTTCCGGTAGGGCCGCGGCTCTGGCGACAGCTCCCACGCCCGAAGAGCCAGGAGGGAAAGCCGTGCCTCGTTGGAAAGCTCTTTGGCAGCCGCTCGCGTGGCCCCACAGCCCGTGGGGCTGCGGGCTTTGCGGCGGCCGTCAGCCTCAGTGCCACCGGCGCCCACGTGGGGCCGCCGCGCCAGCCTGCGAAGCATTTTCCGGTAGGGCCGCGTCTGTGGCGACAGCTCCCACGCCCGAAGAGCCAGGAGGGAAAGCCATGCCTCGTTGGAAAGCTCTTTGGCAGTCGCTCGCGTGGCCCCACAGCCCGTGGGGCTGCGGGCTTTGCGGCGGCCGTCAGCCTCGGCGCCACCGGCGCCCACGTCGGGCCGCCACGCCAGCCTGCGAAGCATTTTCCAGTAGGGCCGCGTCTCTGGCGACAGCTCCCACGCCCGAAGAGCCAGGAGGGAAAGCCGTGCCTCGTTGGAAAGCTCTTTGGCAGCCGCTCGCGTGGCCCCACAGCCCGTGGGGCTGCGGGCTTTCCGGCGGCCGTCAGCCTCAGTGCCACCGGCGCCCACGTGGCACGACCGCGCCAGCCTGCGAAGCATTTTCCGGTAGGGCCGCGTCTCTGGCGACAGCTCCCACGCCCGAAGAGCCAGGAGGGAAAGCCGTGCCTCGTTGGAAAGCTCTTTGGCAGCCGCTCGCGTGGCCCCACAGCCCGTGGGGCTGCGGGCTTTGCGGCGGCCGTCAGCCTCGGCGACACCGGCGCCCAGGTGGGGCCGCCGCGCCAGCCTGCAAAGAATTTTCCGGTAGGGCCGCGGCTCTGGCGACAGCTCCCACGCCCGAAGAGCCAGGAGGGAAAGCCGTGCCTCGTTGGAAAGCTCTTTGGCAGCCGCTCGCGTGGCCCCACAGCCCGTGGGGCTGCGGGCTTTGCGGCGGCCGTCAGCCTCGGCGCCATCGGCGCCCACGTCGGGCGGCCGCGCCAGCCTGCGAAGCATTTTCCGGTAGGGCCGCGTCTGTGGCGACAGCTCCCATGGCCGAAGAGCCAGGAGGGAAAGCCGTGCCTCGTTGGAAAGCTCTTTGGCAGCCGCTCGCGTGGCCCCACAGCCCATGGGGCTGCGGGCTTTGCGGCGGCCGTCAGCCTGGGCGACACCGACGGCCACGTGGCGCTGCCGCGCCAGCCTGCGAAGCATTTTCCAGTAGGGCCGCGTCTCTGGCAACAGCTCCCACGCCCGAAGAGCCAGGAGGGAAAGCCGTGCCTCATTGGAAAGCTCTTTGGCAGCCACGCGCGTGGCCCCACAGCCCGTGGGGCTGCGGGCTTTGCGGCGGCTGTAAGCCTCGGCACCACCGGCGCACACGTGGCGTGACCGCGCCAGCCTGCGAAGCATTTTCCGGTAGGGCCGCGTCTCTGGCGACAGCACCCACGCCCGAAGAGCCAGGAGGGAAAGCCGTGCCTCGTTGGAAAGCTCTTTGGCAGCCGCTCGCGTGGCCCCACAGCCCGTGGGGCTGCGGGCTTTGCGGAGGCCGTCAGCCTCGGCGCCACCGGCGCCCACGTGGCGCCGCCGCGCCAGCCTGCAAAGAATTTTCCGGTAGGGCCGCGTCTCTGGCGACAGCTCCCACGCCCGAAGAGCCAGGAGGGAAAGCCGTGCCTCGTTGGAAAGCTCTTTGGCAGCCGCTCGCGTGGCCCCACAGCCCGTGGGGCTGCGGGCTTTGCGGCGGCCGTCAGCCTCGGCGCCACCGGCGCCCACGTCGGGCCGCTGCGCCAGCCTGCGAAGCATTTTCCGGTAGGGCCGCGTCTCTGGCGACAGCTCCCACGCCCGAAGAGCCAGGAGGGAAAGCCGTGCCTCGTTGGAAAGCTCTTTGGCAGCCGCTCGCGTGGCCCCACAGCCCATGGGGCTGCGGGCTTTGCGGCGGCCGTCAGCCTCGGCGCCACCGGCGCCCACGTGGCACGACCGCGCCAGCCTGCGAAGCATTTTCCGGTAGGGCCGCGGCTCTGGCGACAGCTCCCACGCCTGAAGAGCCAGGAGGGAAAGCCATGCCTCGTTGGAAAGCTCTTTGGCAGCAGCTCGCGTGGCCCCACAGCCCAAGGGGCTGCGGGCTTTGCGGCGGCCGTCAGCCTCAGTGCCACCGGCGCCCACGTGGCGCCGCCGCGCCAGCCTGCGAAGCATTTTCCGGTAGGGCCGCGGCTCTGGCGACAGCTCCCACGGCCAAAGAGCCAGGAGGGAAAGCCGTGCCTCGTTGGAAAGCTCTTTGGCAGCCGCTCGCGTGGCCCCACAGCCCGTGGGGCTGCGGGCTTTGCGGCGGCCGTCAGCCTCGGCGCCATCAGCGCCCACGTCGGGCTGCCGCGCCAGCCTGCGAAGCATTTTCCGGTAGGGCCGCGGCTCTGGCGACAGCTCCCACGCCCGAAGAGCCAGGAGGGAAAGCCGTGCCTCGTTGGAAAGCTCTTTGGCAGCCGCTCGCATGGCCCCACAGCCCGTGGGGCTGCGGGCTTTGCGGCGGCCGTCAGCCTCGGCGCCACCGGCGCCCACGTCGGGCCGCTGCGCCAGCCTGCGAAGCATTTTCCGGTAGGGCCGCGGCTCTGGCGACAGCTCCCACGGCCGAAGAGCCAGGAGGGAAAGCCGTGCCTCGTTGGAAAGCTCTTTGGCAGCCGCTCACGTGGACCCACAGCCCATGGGGCTGCGGGCTTTGCGGCGGCCGTCAGCCTCGGCGCCACCGGCGCCCACGTGGGGCCGCTGTGCCAGCCTGCGAAGTATTTTCCGGAAGGGCCGCGTCTCTGGCGACAGCTCCCACGCCCGAAGAGCCAGGAGGGAAAGCCGTGCCTCGTTGGAAAGCTCTTTGGCAGCCGCTCGCGTGGCCCCACAGCCCGTGGGGCTGCGGGCTTTCCGGCGGCCGTCAGCCTCGGCGCAACCGGCGCCCACGTGGCACGACCGCGCCAGCCTGCGAAGCATTTTCCGGTAGGGCCGCGGCTCTGGCGACAGCTCCCACGCATGAAGAGCCAGGAGGGAAAGCCATGCCTCGTTGGAAAGCTCTTTGGCAGCAGCTCGCGTGGCCCCACAGCCCAAGGGGCTGCGGGCTTTGCGGCGGCCGTCAGCCTCAGTGCCACCGGCGCCCACGTGGCGCCGCCGCGCCAGCCTGCGAAGCATTTTCCGGTAGGGCCGCGGCTCTGGCGACAGCTCCCACGGCCAAAGAGCCAGGAGGGAAAGCCGTGCCTCGTTGGAAAGCTCTTTGGCAGCCGCTCGCGTGGCCCCACAGCCCGTGGGGCTGCGGGCTTTGCGGCGGCCGTCAGCCTCGGCGCCATCATCGCCCACGTCGGGCGGCCGCGCCAGCCTGCGAAGCATTTTCCGGTAGGGCCGCGGCTCTGGCGACAGCTCCCACGCCCGAAGAGCCAGGAGGGAAAGCCGTGCCTCGTTGGAAAGCTCTTTGGCAGCCGCTCGCATGGCCCCACAGCCCGTGGGGCTGCGGGCTTTGCGGCGGCCGTCAGCCTCGGCGCCACCGGCGCCCACGTCGGGCCGCTGCGCCAGCCTGCGAAGCATTTTCCGGTAGGGCCGCGGCTCTGGCGACAGCTCCCACGGCCGAAGAGCCAGGAGGGAAAGCCGTGCCTCGTTGGAAAGCTCTTTGGCAGCCGCTCACGTGGACCCACAGCCCATGGGGCTGCGGGCTTTGCGGCGGCCGTCAGCCTCGGCGCCACCGGCGCCCACGTGGGGCCGCTGTGCCAGCCTGCGAAGTATTTTCCGGAAGGGCCGCGTCTCTGGCGACAGCTCCCACGCCCGAAGAGCCAGGAGGGAAAGCCGTGCCTCGTTGGAAAGCTCTTTGGCAGCCGCTCGCGTGGCCCCACAGCCCGTGGGGCTGCGGGCTTTCCGGCGGCCGTCAGCCTCGGCGCAACCGGCGCCCACGTGGCACGACCGCGCCAGCCTGCGAAGCATTTTCCGGTAGGGCCGCGTCTCTGGCGACAGCTCCCACGGCCGAAGAGCCAGGAGGGAAAGCCGTGCCTCGTTGGAAAGCTCTTTGGCAGCCGCTCGCGTGGCCCCACAGCCCGTGGGGCTGCGGGCTTTCCGGCGGCCGTCAGCCTCGGCGACACCGGCGCCCAGGTGGGGCCGCCGCGCCAGCCTGCGAAGCATTTTCCGGTAGGGCCGCGGCTCTGGCGACAGCTCCCACGCCCGAAGAGCCAGGAGGGAACGCCGTGCCTCGTTGGAAAGCTCTTTGGCAGCCGCTCGCGTGGCCCCACAGCCCGTGGGGCTGCGGGCTTTCCGGCGGCCGTCAGCCTCAGTGCCACCGGCGCCCACGTGGGGCCGCCGCGCCAGCCTGCGAAGCATTTTCCGGTAGGGCCGCGGCTCTGGCGACAGCTCCCACGCCCGAAGAGCCAGGAGGGAAAGCCGTGCCTCGTTGGAAAGCTCTTTGGCAGCCACTCACATGGCCCCACAGCCCGTGGGGCTGCGGGCTTTCCGGCGGCCGTCAGCCTCAGTGCCACCGGCGCCCACGTGGCGCCGCCGCGCCAGCCTGCGAAGCATTTTCCGGTAGGGCCGCGGCTCTGGCGACAGCTCCCACGGCCGAAGAGCCAGGAGGGAAAGCCGTGCCTCGTTGGAAAGCTCTTTGGCAGCCGCTCGCGTGGCCCCACAGCCCGTGGGGCTGCGGGCTTTCCGGCGGCCGTCAGCCTCGGCGACACCGGCGCCCACGTTGCGCCGCTGCGCCAGCCTGCAAAGCATTTTCCGGTAGGGCCGCGTCTCTGGCGACAGCTCCCACGCCCGAAGAGCCAGGAGGGAAAGCCGTGCCTCGTTGGAAAGCTCTTTGGCAGCCGCTCGCGTGGCCCCACAGCCCGTGGGGCTGCGGGCTTTGCGGCGGCCGTCAGCCTCGGCGCCATCAGCGCCCACGTCGGGCGGCCGCGCCAGCCTGCGAAGCATTTTCCGGTAGGGCCGCGTCTGTGGCGACAGCTCCCACGCCCGAAGAGCCAGGAGGGAAAGCCGTGCCTCGTTGGAAAGCTCTTTGGCAGCCGCTCGCGTGGCCCCACAGCCCATGGGGCTGCGGGCTTTGCGGCGGCCGTCAGCCTGGGCGACAGCGACGGCCACGTGGCGCTGCCGCGCCAGCCTGCGAAGCATTTTCCAGTAGGGCCGCGTCTCTGGCAACAGCTCCCACGCCCGAAGAGCCAGGAGGGAAAGCCGTGCCTTGTTGGAAAGCTCTTTGGCAGCCACGCGCGTTGCCCCACAGCCCGTGGGGCTGCGGGCTTTCCGGCGGCTGTCAGCCTCGGCGCCACCGGCGCCCACGTGGCGTGACCGCGCCAGCCTGCAAAGCATTTTCCGGTAGGGCCGCGTCTCTGGCGACAGCTCCCACGGCCGAAGAGCCAGGAGGGAAAGCCGTGCCTCGTTGGAAAGCTCTTTGGCAGCCGCTCGCGTGGCCCCACAGCCCGTGGGGCTGCGGGCTTTGCGGCGGCCGTCAGCCTCGGCGCCACCGGCGCCCACGTCGGGCCGCTGCGCCAGCCTGCGAAGCATTTTCCGGTAGGGCCACGTCTCTGGCGACAGCTCCCACGCCCGAAGAGCCAGGAGGGAAAGCCGTGCCTCGTTGGAAAGCTCTTTGGCAGCCGCTCGCGTGGCCCCACAGCCCATGGGGCTGCGGGCTTTGCGGCGGCCGTCAGCCTCGGCGCCACTGGCGCCCACGTGGGGCCGCTGTGCCAGCCTGCGAAGTATTTTCCGGTAGGGCCGCGGCTCTGGCGACAGCTCCCACGCCCGAAGAGCCAGGAGGGAAAGCCGTGCCTCGTTGGAAAGCTCTTTGGCAGCCGCTCGCGTGGCCCCACAGCCCGTGGGGCTGCGGGCTTTGCGGCGGCCGTCAGCCTCAGTGCCACCGGCGCCCACGTGGGGCCGCCGCGCCAGCCTGCGAAACATTTTCCGGTAGGGCCGCGGATCTGGCGACAGCTCCCACGCCCGAAGAGCCAGGAGGGAAAGCCGTGCCTCGTTGGAAAGCTCTTTGGCAGCCGCTCGCGTGGCCCCACAGCCCATGGGGCTGCAGGCTTTGCGGCGGCCGTCAGCCTCGGCACCACCGGCGCCCACGTCGGGCCGCCACGCCAGCCTGCGAAGCATTTTCCGGTAGGGCTGCGTCTCTGGCGACAGCTCCCACGCCCGAAGATCCAGGAGGGAAAGCCGTGCCTCGTTGGAAAGCTCTTTGGCAGCCGCTCGCGTGGCCCCACAGCCCGTGGGGCTGCGGGCTTTGCGGCGGCCGTCAGCCTCGGCGACACCGGCGCCCAGGTGGGGCCGCCGCGCCAGCCTGCGAAGCATTTTCCGGTAGGGCCGCGGCTCTGGCGACAGCTCCCATGCCCGAAGAGCCAGGAGGGAAAGCCGTGCCTCGTTGGAAAGCTCTTTGGCAGCCGCTCGCGTGGCCCCACAGCCCGTGGGGCTGCGGGCTTTGCGGCGGCCGTCAGCCTCGGCGACACCGGCGCCCAGGTGGGGCCGCCGCGCCAGCCTGCGAAGCATTTTCCAGTAGGGCCGCGGCTCTGGCGTCAGCTCCCACGGCCGAAGAGCCAGGAGGGAAAGCCGTGCCTCGTTGGAAAGCTCTTTGGCAGCCGCTCGCGTGGCCCCACAGCCCGTGGGGCTGCGGGCTTTGCGGCGGCCGTCAGCCTCGGCGACACCGGCGCCCAGGTGGGGCCGCCACGCCAGCCTGCGAAGCATTTTCCGGTAGGGCCGCGTCTCTGGCGACAGCTCCCACGCCCGAAGAGCCAGGAGGGAAAGCCGTGCCTCGTTGGAAAGCTCTTTGGCAGCCGCTCGCGTGGCCCCACAGCCCGTGGGGCTGCGGGCTTTGCGGCGGCCGTCAGCCTCGGCGCCACCGGCGCCCACGTGGCACGACCGCGCCAGCCTGCGAAGCATTTTGCGGTAGGGCCGCGGCTCTGGCGACAGCTCCCACGCCTGAAGAGCCAGGAGGGAAAGCCATGCCTCGTTGGAAAGCTCTTTGGCAGCAGCTCGCGTGGCCCCACAGCCCATGGGGCTGCGGGCTTTGCGGCGGCCGTCAGCCTCAGTGCCACCGGCGCCCACGTGGCGCTGCCGCGCCAGCCTGCGAAGCATTTTCCGGTAGGGCCGCGGCTCTGGCGACAGCTCCCACGCCCGAAGAGCCAGGAGGGAAAGCCGTGCCTCGTTGGAAAGCTCTTTGGCAGCCGCTCGCGTGGCCCCACAGCCCGTGGGGCTGCGGGCTTTGCGGCGGCCGTCAGCCTCAGTGCCACCGGCGCCCACGTGGCGCCGCCGCGCCAGCCTGCGAAGCATTTTCCGGTAGGGCCGCGGCTCTGGCGACAGCTCCCACGCCCGAAGAGCCAGGAGGGAAAGCCGTGCCTCGTTGGAAAGCTCTTTGGCAGCCACTCACGTGGCCCCACAGCCCGTGGGGCTGCGGGCTTTCCGGCGGCCGTCAGCCTCGGCGCAACCGGCGCCCACGTGGCACGACCGCGCCAGCCTCCGAAGCATTTTCCGGTAGGGCCGCGTCTCTGGCGACAGCTCCCACGCCCGAAGAGCCAGGAGGGAAAGCCGTGCCTCGTTGGAAAGCTCTTTGGCAGCCGCTCGCGTGGCCCCACAGCCCGTGGGGCTGCGGGCTTTGCGGCGGCCGTCAGCCTCGGCGCCATCGACGCCCACGTGGCGCCACCGCGCCAGCCTGCGAAGCATTTTCCGGTAGGGCCGCGTCTCTGGCGACAGCTCCCACGCCCGAAGAGCCAGGAGGGAAAGCCGTGCCTCGTTGGAAAGCTCTTTGGCAGCCGCTCGCGTGGCCCCACAGCCCGTGGGGCTGCGGGCTTTGCGGCGGCCGTCAGCCTCGGCGCCATCGGCGCCCACGTCTGGCGGCCGCGCCAGCCTGCGAAGCATTTTCCGGTAGGGCCGCGTCTCTGGCGACAGCTCCCACGCCCGAAGAGCCAGGAGGGAAAGCCATGCCTCGTTGGAAAGCTCTTTGGCAGCCGCTCGCGTGGCCCCACAGCCCGTGGGGCTGCGGGCTTTGCGGCGGCCGTCAGCCTGGGCGCCATCGACGCCCACGTGGCGCCACCGCGCCAGCCTGCGAAGCATTTTCCGGTAGGGCCGCGTCTCTGGCGACAGCTCCCACGCCCGAAGAGCCAGGAGGGAAAGCCGTGCCTCATTGGAAAGCTCTTTGGCAGCCGCTCGCGTGGCCCCACAGCCCATGGGGCTGCGGGCTTTGCGGCGGCCGTCAGCCTGGGCGACACCGCCGGCCACGTGGCGCTGCCGCGCCAGCCTGCGAAGCATTTTCCGGTAGGGCCGCGTCTCTGGCAACAGCTCCCACGCCCGAAGAGACAGGAGGGAAAGCCGTGCCTCATTGGAAAGCTCTTTGGCAGCCACGCGCGTTGCCCCACAGCCCGTGGGGCTGCGGGCTTTCCGGCGGCCGTCAGCCTTGGCGCCACCGGCGCCCACGTGGCGTGACCGCGCCAGCCTGCAAAGCATTTTCCGGTAGGGCCGCGTCTCTGGCGACAGCTCCCACGCCCGAAGAGCCAGGAGGGAAAGCCGTGCCTCGTTGGAAAGCTCTTTGGCAGCCGCTCGCGTGGCCCCACAGCCCGTGGGGCTGCGGGCTTTGCGGCGGCCGTCAGCCTCGGCGCCATCGGCGCCCACGTCTGGCGGCCGCGCCAGCCTGCGAAGCATTTTCCGGTAGGGCCGCGTCTCTGGCGACAGCTCCCACGCCCGAAGAGCCAGGAGGGAAAGCCATGCCTCATTGGAAAGCTATTTGGCAGCCGCTCGCGTGGCCCCACAGCCCATGGGGCTGCGGGCTTTGCGGCGGCCGTCAGCCTGGGCGACACCGACGGCTACGTGGCGCTGCTGCGCCAGCCTGCGAAGCATTTTACAGTAGGGCCGCGTCTCTGGCAACAGCTCCCACGCCCGAAGAGCCAGGAGGGAAAGCCATGCCTCGTTGGAAAGCTCTTTGGCAGCCACTCACGTGGCCCCACAGCCCGTGGGGCTGCGGGCTTTCCGGCGGCCGTCAGCCTCGGCGCAACCGGCGCCCACGTGGCACGACCGCGCCAGCCTGCGAAGCATTTTCCGGTAGGGCCGCGTCTCTGGCGACAGCTCCCACGCCCGAAGAGCCAGGAGGGAAAGCCGTGCCTCGTTGGAAAGCTCTTTGGCAGCCGCTCGCGTGGCCCCACAGCCCGTGGGGCTGCGGGCTTTGCGGCGGCCGTCAGCCTCGGCGCCATCGGCGCCCACGTCTGGCGGCCGCGCCAGCCTGCGAAGCATTTTCCGGTAGGGCCGCGTCTCTGGCGACAGCTCCCACGCCCGAAGAGCCAGGAGGGAAAGCCATGCCTCGTTGGAAAGCTCTTTGGCAGCCGCTCGCGTGGCCCCACAGCCCATGGGGCTGCGGGCTTTGCGGCGGCCGTCAGCCTGGGCGACACCGACGGCTACGTGGCGCTGCTGCGCCAGCCTGCGAAGCATTTTACAGTAGGGCCGCATCTCTGGCAACAGCTCCCACGCCCGAAGAGCCAGGAGGGAAAGCCGTGCCTCATTGGAAATCTCTTTGGCAGCCACGCGCGTTGCCCAACAGCCCGTGGGGCTGCGGGCTTTCCGGCGGCTGTCAGCCTCGGCGCCACCGGCGCCCACGTGGCGTGACCGCGCCAGCCTGCAAAGCATTTTCCGGTAGGGCCGCGGCTCTGGCGACAGCTCCCACGCCCGAAGAGCCAGGAGGGAAAGCCGTGCCTCGTTGGAAAGCTCTTTGGCAGCCGCTCGCGTGGCCCCACAGCCCGTGGGGCTGCGGGCTTTGCGGCGGCCGTCAGCCTGGGCGCCATCGACGCCCACGTGGCGCCACCGCGCCAGCCTGCGAAGCATTTTCCGGTAGGGCCGCGGCTCTGGCGACAGCTCCCACGGCCGAAGAGCCAGGAGGGAAAGCCGTGCCTCGTTGGAAAGCTCTTTGGCAGCCGCTCGCGTGGCCCCACAGCCCATGGGGCTGCGGGCTTTGCGGCGGCCGTCAGCCTGGGCGACACCGCCGGCCACGTGGCGCTGCCGCGCCAGCCTGCGAAGCATTTTCCGGTAGGGCCGCGTCTCTGGCAACAGCTCCCACGCCCGAAGAGCCAGGAGGGAAAGCCGTGCCTCGTTGGAAAGCTCTTTGGCAGCCACGCGCGTTGCCCCACAGCCCGTGGGGCTGCGGGCTTTCCGGCGGCTGTCAGCCTTGGCGCCACCGGCGCCCACGTGGCGTGACCGCGCCAGCCTGCAAAGCATTTTCCGGTAGGGCCGCGTCTCTGGCGACAGCTCCCACGGCCGAAGAGCCAGGAGGGAAAGCCATGCCTCGTTGGAAAGCTCTTTGGCAGCCGCTCGCGTGGCCCCACAGCCCATGGGGCTGCGGGCTTTGCGGCGGCCGTCAGCCTCGGCGCCACCGGCGCCCACGTCGGGCCGCCGCGCCAGCCTGCGAAGCATTTTCCGGTAGGGCCGCGTCTCTGGCGACAGCTCCCACGCCCGAAGAGCCAGGAGGGAAAGCCGTGCCTCGTTGGAAAGCTCTTTGGCAGCCGCTCGCGTGGCCCCACAGCCCGTGGGGCTGCGGGCTTTGCGGCGGCCGTCAGCCTCGGCGCCACCGGCGCCCACGTTGCGCCGCTGCGCCAGCCTGCGAAGCATTTTCCGGAAGGGCCGCGGCTCTGGCGACAGCTCCCACGCCCGAAGAGCCAGGAGGGAACGCCGTGCCTCGTTGGAAAGCTCTTTGGCAGCCGCTCGCGTGGCCCCACAGCCCGTGGGGCTGCGGGCTTTGCGGCGGCCGTCAGCCTCGGCGCCATCGGCGCCCACGTCGGGCGGCCGCGCCAGCCTGCGAAGCATTTTCCGGTAGGGCCGCGTCTGTGGCGACAGCTCCCACGCCCGAAGAGCCAGGAGGGAAAGCCGTGCCTCGTTGGAAAGCTCTTTGGCAGCCGCTCGCGTGGCCCCACAGCCCATGGGGCTGCGGGCTTTGCGGCGGCCGTCAGCCTGGGCGACAGCGACGGCCACGTGGCCCTGCCGCGCCAGCCTGCGAAGCATTTTCCAGTAGGGCCGCGTCTCTGGCAACAGCTCCCACGCCCGAAGAGCCAGGAGGGAAAGCCGTGCCTCATTGGAAAGCTCTTTGGCAGCCACGCGCGTTGCCCCACAGCCTGTGGGGCTGCGGGCTTTCCGGCGGCTGTCAGCCTCGGCGCCACCGGCGCCCACGTGGCGTGACCGCGCCAGCCTGCAAAGCATTTTCCGGTAGGGCCGCGTCTCTGGCGACAGCTCCCACGGCCGTAGAGCCAGGAGGGAAAGCCGTGCCTCGTTGGAAAGCTCTTTGGCAGCCGCTCGCGTGGCCCCACAGCCCATGGGGCTGCGGGCTTTGCGGCGGCCATCAGCCTCGGCGCCACCGGCGCCCACGTGGCACGACCGCGCCAGCCTGCGAAGCATTTTCCGGTAGGGCCGCGTCTCTGGCGACAGCTCCCACGCCTGAAGAGCCAGGAGGGAAAGCCATGCCTCGTTGGAAAGCTCTTTGGCAGCAGCTCGCGTGGCCCCACAGCCCAAGGGGCTGCGGGCTTTGCGGCGGCCGTCAGCCTCAGTGCCACCGGCGCCCACGTGGCGCTGCCGCGCCAGCCTGCGAAGCATTTTCCGGTAGGGCCGCGTCTCTGGCGACAGCTCCCACGCCCGAAGAGCCAGGAGGGAAAGCCGTGCCTCGTTGGAAAGCTCTTTGGCAGCCACTCACGTGGCCCCACAGCCCGTGGGGCTGCGGGCTTTCCGGCGGCCGTCAGCCTCAGTGCCACCGGCGCCCACGTGGCGCCGCCGCGCCAGCCTGCGAAGCATTTTCCGGTAGGGCCGCGGCTCTGGCGACAGCTCCCACGCCCGAAGAGCCAGGAGGGAAAGCCGTGCCTCGTTGGAAAGCTCTTTGGCAGCCACTCACGTGGCCCCACAGCCCATGGGGCTGCGGGCTTTCCGGCGGCCGTCAGCCTCGGCGCAACCGGCGCCCACGTGGCACGACCGCGCCAGCCTGCGAAGCATTTTCCGGTAGGGCCGCGGCTCTGGCGACAGCTCCCACGCCCGAAGAGCCAGGAGGGAAAGCCATGCCTCGTTGGAAAGCTCTTTGGCAGCCGCTCGCGTGGCCCCACAGCCCGTGGGGCTGCGGGCTTTGCGGCGGCCGTCAGCCTCAGTGCCACCGGCGCCCACGTGGGGCCGCCGCGCCAGCCTGCGAAGCATTTTCCGGTAGGGCCGCGGCTCTGGCGACAGCTCCCACGCCCGAAGAGCCAGGAGGGAAAGCCATGCCTCGTTGGAAAGCTCTTTGGCAGCCGCTCGCGTGGCCCCACAGCCCATGGGGCTGCGGGCTTTGCGGCGGCCGTCAGCCTCGGCGCCACCGGCGCCCACGTGGCACGACCGCGCCAGCCTGCGAAGCATTTTCCGGTAGGGCCGCGGCTCTGGCGACAGCTCCCACGCCTGAAGAGCCAGGAGGGAAAGCCATGCCTCGTTGGAAAGCTCTTTGGCAGCAGCTCGCGTGGCCCCACAGCCCAAGGGGCTGCGGGCTTTGCGGCGGCCGTCAGCCTCAGTGCCACCGGCGCCCACGTGGCGCTGCCGCGGCAGCCTGCGAAGCATTTTCCGGTAGGGCCGCGGCTCTGGCGACAGCTCCCACGCCCGAAGAGCCAGGAGGGAAAGCCGTGCCTCGTTGGAAAGCTCTTTGGCAGCCGCTCGCGTGGCCCCACAGCCCATGGGGCTGCGGGCTTTGCGGCGGCCGTCAGCCTCGGCGCCACCGGCGCCCACGTGGGGCCGCTGTGCCAGCCTGCGAAGTATTTTCCGGTAGGGCCGCGTCTCTGGCGACAGCTCCCACGCCCGAAGAGCCAGGAGGGAAAGCCGTGCCTCGTTGGAAAGCTCTTTGGCAGCCGCTCGCGTGGCCCCACAGCCCGTGGGGCTGCGGGCTTTCCGGCGGCCGTCAGCCTCAGTGCCACTGGCGCCCACGTGGCGCCGCCGCGCCAGCCTGCGAAGCATTTTCCGGTAGGGCCGCGGCTCTGGCGACAGCTCCCACGCCCGAAGAGCCAGGAGGGAAAGCCGTGCCTCGTTGGAAAGCTCTTTGGCAGCCACTCACGTGGCCCCACAGCCCGTGGGGCTGCGGGCTTTCCGGCGGCCGTCAGCCTCGGCGCAACCGGCGCCCACGTGGCACGACCGCGCCAGCCTGCGAAGCATTTTCCGGTAGGGCCGCGTCTCTGGCGACAGCTCCCACGCCCGAAGAGCCAGGAGGGAAAGCCGTGCCTCGTTGGAAAGCTCTTTGGCAGCCGCTCGCGTGGCCCCACAGCCCGTGGGGCTGCGGGCTTTCCGGCGGCCGTCAGCCTCGGCGACACCGGCGCCCAGGTGGGGCCGCCGCGCCAGCCTGCAAAGAATTTTCCGGTAGGGCCGCGGCTCTGGCGACAGCTCCCACGCCCGAAGAGCCAGGAGGGAAAGCCGTGCCTCGTTGGAAAGCTCTTTGGCAGCCGCTCGCGTGGCCCCACAGCCCGTGGGGCTGCGGGCTTTGCGGCGGCCGTCAGCCTCGGCGACACCGGCGCCCACGTGGCACGACCGCGCCAGCCTGCGAAGCATTTTCCGGTAGGGCCGCGGCTCTGGCGACAGCTCCCACGCCCGAAGAGCCAGGAGGGAAAGCCGTGCCTCGTTGGAAAGCTCTTTGGCAGCCGCTCGCGTGGCCCCACAGCCCGTGGGGCTGCGGGCTTTCCGGCGGCCGTCAGCCTCGGCGACACCGGCGCCCAGGTGGGGCCGCCGCGCCAGCCTGCAAAGAATTTTCCGGTAGGGCCGCGGCTCTGGCGACAGCTCCCACGCCCGAAGAGCCAGGAGGGAAAGCCGTGCCTCGTTGGAAAGCTCTTTGGCAGCCGCTCGCGTGGCCCCACAGCCCGTGGGGCTGCGGGCTTTGTGGCGGCCATCAGCCTCGGCGCCACCGGCGCCCACGTCGGGCCGCTGCGCCAGCCTGCGAAGCATTTTCCGGTAGGGCCGCGTCTCTGGCGACAGCTCCCACGCCCGAAGAGCCAGGAGGGAAAGCCGTGCCTCGTTGGAAAGCTCTTTGGCAGCCGCTCGCGTGGCCCCACAGCCCATGGGGCTGCGGGCTTTGCGGCGGCCGTCAGCCTCGGCGCCACCGGCGCCCACGTGGCACGACCGCGCCAGCCTGCGAAGCATTTTCCGGTAGGGCCGCGGCTCTGGCGACAGCTCCCACGCCTGAAGAGCCAGGAGGGAAAGCCATGCCTCGTTGGAAAGCTCTTTGGCAGCAGCTCGCGTGGCCCCACAGCCCAAGGGGCTGCGGGCTTTGCGGCGGCCGTCAGCCTCAGTGCCACCGGCGCCCACGTGGCGCTGCCGCGCCAGCCTGCGAAGCATTTTCCGGTAGGGCCGCGGCTCTGGCGACAGCTCCCACGCCCGAAGAGCCAGGAGGGAAAGCCGTGCCTCGTTGGAAAGCTCTTTGGCAGCCACTCACATGGCCCCACAGCCCGTGGGGCTGCGGGCTTTCCGGCGGCCGTCAGCCTCAGTGCCACCGGCGCCCACGTGGCGCCGCCGCGCCAGCCTGCGAAGCATTTTGCGGTAGGGCCGCGGCTCTGGCGACAGCTCCCACGGCCGAAGAGCCAGGAGGGAAAGCCGTGCCTCGTTGGAAAGCTCTTTGGCAGCCGCTCGCGTGGCCCCACAGCCCGTGGGGCTGCGGGCTTTCCGGCGGCCGTCAGCCTCGGCGACACCGGCGCCCACGTTGCGCCGCTGCGCCAGCCTGCGAAGCATTTTCCGGTAGGGCCGCGTCTCTGGCGACAGCTCCCACGCCCGAAGAGCCAGGAGGGAAAGCCGTGCCTCGTTGGAAAGCTCTTTGGCAGCCGCTCGCGTGGCCCCACAGCCCGTGGGGCTGCGGGCTTTGCGGCGGCCGTCAGCCTCGGCGCCATCAGCGCCCACGTCGGGCGGCCGCGCCAGCCTGCGAAGCATTTTCCGGTAGGGCCGCGTCTGTGGCGACAGCTCCCACGCCCGAAGAGCCAGGAGGGAAAGCCGTGCCTCGTTGGAAAGCTCTTTGGCAGCCGCTCGCGTGGCCCCACAGCCCATGGGGCTGCGGGCTTTGCGGCGGCCGTCAGCCTGGGCGACACCGACGGCCACGTGGCGCTGCCGCGCCAGCCTGCGAAGCATTTTCCAGTAGGGCCGCGTCTCTGGCAACAGCTCCCACGCCCGAAGAGCCAGGAGGGAAAGCCGTGCCTCATTGGAAAGCTCTTTGGCAGCCACGCGCGTGGCCCCACAGCCCGTGGGGCTGCGGGCTTTGCGGCGGCCGTCAGCCTCAGTGCCACCGGCGCCCACGTGGCGCCACCGCGCCAGCCTGCGAAGCATTTTCCGGTAGGGCCGCGTCTCTGGCGACAGCTCCCACGCCCGAAGAGCCAGGAGGGAAAGCCGTGCCTCGTTGGAAAGCTCTTTGGCAGCCGCTCGCGTGGCCCCACAGCCCGTGGGGCTGCGGTCTTTGCGGCGGCCGTCAGCCTCGGCGCCATCGGCGCCCACGTCGGGCGGCCGCGCCAGCCTGCGAAGCATTTTCCGGTAGGGTCGCGTCTGTGGCGACAGCTCCCACGCCCGAAGAGCCAGGAGGGAAAGCCGTGCCTCGTTGGAAAGCTCTTTGGCAGCCGCTCGCGTGGCCCCACAGCCCATGGGGCTGCGGGCTTTGCGGCGGCCGTCAGCCTGGGCGACACCGACGGCTACGTGGCGCTGCCGCGCCAGCCTGCGAAGCATTTTACAGTAGGGCCGCGTCTCTGGCAACAGCTCCCACGCCCGAAGAGCCAGGAGGGAAAGCCGTGCCTCATTGGAAAGCTCTTTGGCAGCCACGCGCTTTGCCCCACAGCCCGTGGGGCTGCGGGCTTTCCGGCGGCTGTCAGCCTCGGCGCCACCGGCACCCACGTGGCGTGACCGCGCCAGCCTGCAAAGCATTTTCCGGTAGGGCCGCGGCTCTGGCGACAGCTCCCACGCCCGAAGAGCCAGGAGGGAAAGCCGTGCCTCGTTGGAAAGCTCTTTGGCAGCCGCTCGCGTGGCCCCACAGCCCGTGGGGCTGCGGGCTTTGCGGCGGCCGTCAGCCTCGGCGACACCGGCGCCCAGGTGGGGCCGCCGCGCCAGCCTGCGAAGCATTTTCCGGTAGGGCCGCGTCTCTGGCGACAGCTCCCACGCCCGAAGAGCCAGGAGGGAAAGCCGTGCCTCGTTGGAAAGCTCTTTGGCAGCCGCTCACGTGGCCCCACAGCCCATCGGGCTGCGGGCTTTGCGGCGGCCGTCAGCCTCGGCGCCACCGGCGCCCACGTGGCATGACCGCGCCAGCCTGCGAAGCATTTTCCGGTAGGGCCGCGTCTCTGGCGACAGCTCCCACGCCCGAAGAGCCAGGAGGGAAAGCCGTGCCTCGTTGGAAAGCTCTTTGGCAGCCGCTCGCGTGGCCCCACAGCCCGTGGGGCTCCGGGCTTTGCGGCGGCCGTCAGCCTCGGCGCCACCGGCGCCCACGTCGGGCCGCTGCGCCAGCCTGCGAAGCATTTTCCGGTAGGGCCGCGGCTCTGGCGACAGCTCCCACGCCCGAAGAGCCAGGAGGGAAAGCCGTGCCTCGTTGGAAAGCTCTTTGGCAGCCGCTCGCGTGGCCCCACAGCCCATGGGGCTGCGGGCTTTGCGGCGGCCGTCAGCCTCGGCGCCACCGGCGCCCACGTCGGGCCGCTGCGCCAGCCTGCGAAGCATTTTCCGGTAGGGCCGCGGCTCTGGCGACAGCTCCCACGCCCAAAGAGCCAGGAGGGAAAGCCGTGCCTCGTTGGAAAGCTCTTTGGCAGCCGCTCGCGTGGCCCCACAGCCCGTGGGGCTGCGGGCTTTGCGGCGGCCGTCAGCCTCGGCGCCACCGGCGCCCACGTGGGGCCGCCACGCCAGCCTGCGAAGCATTTTCCGGTAGGGCCGCGGCTCTGGCGACAGCTCCCACGCCCGAAGAGCCAGGAGGGAAAGCCATGCCTCGTTGGAAAGCTCTTTGGCAGCCGCTCGCGTGGCCCCACAGCCCGTGGGGCTGCGGGCTTTGCGGCGGCCGTCAGCCTCAGTGCCACCGGCGCCCACGTGGGGCCGCCGCGCCAGCCTGCGAAGCATTTTCCAGTAGGGCCGCGTCTCTGGCGACAGCTCCCACGCCCGAAGAGCCAGGAGGGAAAGCCGTGCCTCGTTGGAAAGCTCTTTGGCAGCCACTCACGTGGCCCCACAGCCCGTGGGGCTGCGGGCTTTGCGGCGGCCGTCAGCCTCGGCGCAACCGGCGCCCACGTGGCACGACCGCGCCAGCCTGCGAAGCATTTTCCGGTAGGGCCGCGTCTCTGGCGACAGCTCCCACGCCCGAAGAGCCAGGAGGGAAAGCCGTGCCTCATTGGAAAGCTCTTTGGCAGCCACGCGCGTTGCCCCACAGCCCGTGGGGCTGCGGGCTTTCCGGCGGCTGTCAGCCTCGGCGCCACCGGCGCCCACGTGGCGTGACCGCGCCAGCCTGCAAAGCATTTTCCGGTAGGGCCGCGTCTCTGGCGACAGCTCCCACGCCCGAAGAGCCAGGAGGGAAAGCCGTGCCTCGTTGGAAAGCTCTTTGGCAGCCGCTCGCGTGGCCCCACAGCCCATGGGGCTGCGGGCTTTGCGGCGGCCGTCAGCCTCGGCGCCACCGGCGCCCACGTCGGGCCGCCACGCCAGCCTGCGAAGCATTTTCCGGTAGGGCCGCGTCTCTGGCGACAGCTCCCACGCCCGAAGAGCCAGGAGGGAAAGCCGTGCCTCGTTGGAAAGCTCTTTGGCAGCCGCTCGCGTGGCCCCAGAGCCCATGGGGCTGCGGGCTTTGCGGCGGCCGTCAGCCTCGGCGCCACCGGCGCCCACGTCGGGCCGCCACGCCAGCCTGCGAAGCATTTTCCGGTAGGGCCGCGGCTCTGGCGACAGCTCCCACGCCCGAAGAGCCAGGAGGGAAAGCCATGCCTCGTTGGAAAGCTCTTTGGCAGCCGCTCGTGTGGCCCCACAGCCCGTGGGGCTGCGGGCTTTGCGGCGGCCGTCAGCCTCAGTGCCACCGGCGCCCACGTGGGGCCGCCGCGCCAGCCTGCGAAGCATTTTCCGGTAGGGCCGCGGCTCTGGCGACAGCTCCCACGCCCGAAGAGCCAGGAGGGAAAGCCGTGCCTCGTTGGAAAGCTCTTTGGCAGCCGCTCGCGTGGCTCCACAGCCCGTGGGGCTGCGGGGTTTGCGGCGGCCGTCAGCCTCAGTGCCACCGGCGCCCAGGTGGGGCCGCCGCGCCAGCCTGCGAAGCATTTTCCGGTAGGGCCGCGTCTCTGGCGACAGCTCCCACGCCCGAAGAGCCAGGAGGGAAAGCCATGCCTCGTTGGAAAGCTCTTTGGCAGCCGCTCGCGTGGCCCCACAGCCCGTGGGGCTGCGGGCTTTGCGGCGGCCATCAGCCTCGGCGCCATCGACACCCACTTGGCGCCACCGCGCCAGCCTGCGAAGCATTTTCCGGTAGGGCCGCGGCTCTGGCGACAGCTCCCACGCCCGAAGAGCCAGGAGGGAAAGCCGTGCCTCGTTGGAAAGCTCTTTGGCAGCCGCTCGCGTGGCCCCACAGCCCATGGGGCTGCGGGCTTTGCGGCGGCCGTCAGCCTCAGTGCCACCGGCGCCCATGTTGCGCCGCCGCGCCAGCCTGCGAAGCATTTTCCGGTAGGGCCGCGGCTCTGGCGACAGCTCCCACGCCCGAAGAGCCAGGAGGGAAAGCCGTGCCTCGTTGGAAAGCTCTTTGGCAGCCGCTCGCGTGGCCCCACAGCCCATGGGGCTGCGGGCTTTGCGGCGGCCGTCAGCCTCGACGCCACCGGCGCCCACGTCGGGCCGCCGCGCCAGCCTGCAAAGCATTTTCCGGTAGGGCCGCGTCTCTGGCGACAGCTCCCACGCCCGAAGAGCCAGGAGGGAAAGCCGTGCCTCGTTGGAAAGCTCTTTGGCAGCAGCTCGCGTGGCCCCACAGCCCATGGGGCTGCGGGCTTTGCGGCGGCCGTCAGCCTCAGTGCCACCGGCGCCCACGTGGGGCCGCCGCGCCAGCCTGCAAAGCATTTTCCGGTAGGGCCGCGTCTCTGGCGACAGCTCCCACGGCCGAAGAGCCAGGAGGGAAAGCCGTGCCTCGTTGGAAAGCTCTTTGGCAGCCACTCACGTGGCCCCACAGCCCGTGGGGCTGCGGGCTTTGCGGCGGCCGTCAGCCTCGGCGCAACCGGCGCCCACGTGGCACGACCGCGCCAGCCTGCGAAGCATTTTCCGGTAGGGCCGCGTCTCTGGCGACAGCTCCCACGCCCGAAGAGCCAGGAGGGAAAGCCGTGCCTCATTGGAAAGCTCTTTGGCAGCCACGCGCGTTGCCCCACAGCCCGTGGGGCTGCGGGCTTTCCGGCGGCTGTCAGCCTCGGCGCCACCGGCGCCCACGTGGCGTGACCGCGCCAGCCTGCAAAGCATTTTCCGGTAGGGCCGCGTCTCTGGCGACAGCTCCCACGCCCGAAGAGCCAGGAGGGAAAGCCGTGCCTCGTTGGAAAGCTCTTTGGCAGCCGCTCGCGTGGCCCCACAGCCCATGGGGCTGCGGGCTTTGCGGCGGCCGTCAGCCTCGGCGCCACCGGCGCCCACGTCGGGCCGCCACGCCAGCCTGCGAAGCATTTTCCGGTAGGGCCGCGTCTCTGGCGACAGCTCCCACGCCCGAAGAGCCAGGAGGGAAAGCCGTGCCTCGTTGGAAAGCTCTTTGGCAGCCGCTCGCGTGGCCCCAGAGCCCATGGGGCTGCGGGCTTTGCGGCGGCCGTCAGCCTCGGCGCCACCGGCGCCCACGTCGGGCCGCCACGCCAGCCTGCGAAGCATTTTCCGGTAGGGCCGCGGCTCTGGCGACAGCTCCCACGCCCGAAGAGCCAGGAGGGAAAGCCATGCCTCGTTGGAAAGCTCTTTGGCAGCCGCTCGTGTGGCCCCACAGCCCGTGGGGCTGCGGGCTTTGCGGCGGCCGTCAGCCTCAGTGCCACCGGCGCCCACGTGGGGCCGCCGCGCCAGCCTGCGAAGCATTTTCCGGTAGGGCCGCGGCTCTGGCGACAGCTCCCACGCCCGAAGAGCCAGGAGGGAAAGCCGTGCCTCGTTGGAAAGCTCTTTGGCAGCCGCTCGCGTGGCTCCACAGCCCGTGGGGCTGCGGGGTTTGCGGCGGCCGTCAGCCTCAGTGCCACCGGCGCCCAGGTGGGGCCGCCGCGCCAGCCTGCGAAGCATTTTCCGGTAGGGCCGCGTCTCTGGCGACAGCTCCCACGCCCGAAGAGCCAGGAGGGAAAGCCATGCCTCGTTGGAAAGCTCTTTGGCAGCCGCTCGCGTGGCCCCACAGCCCGTGGGGCTGCGGGCTTTGCGGCGGCCATCAGCCTCGGCGCCATCGACACCCACGTGGCGCCACCGCGCCAGCCTGCGAAGCATTTTCCGGTAGGGCCGCGGCTCTGGCGACAGCTCCCACGCCCGAAGAGCCAGGAGGGAAAGCCGTGCCTCGTTGGAAAGCTCTTTGGCAGCCGCTCGCGTGGCCCCACAGCCCATGGGGCTGCGGGCTTTGCGGCGGCCGTCAGCCTCAGTGCCACCGGCGCCCATGTTGCGCCGCCGCGCCAGCCTGCGAAGCATTTTCCGGTAGGGCCGCGGCTCTGGCGACAGCTCCCACGCCCGAAGAGCCAGGAGGGAAAGCCGTGCCTCGTTGGAAAGCTCTTTGGCAGCCGCTCGCGTGGCCCCACAGCCCATGGGGCTGCGGGCTTTGCGGCGGCCGTCAGCCTCGACGCCACCGGCGCCCACGTCGGGCCGCCGCGCCAGCCTGCAAAGCATTTTCCGGTAGGGCCGCGTCTCTGGCGACAGCTCCCACGCCCGAAGAGCCAGGAGGGAAAGCCGTGCCTCGTTGGAAAGCTCTTTGGCAGCAGCTCGCGTGGCCCCACAGCCCATGGGGCTGCGGGCTTTGCGGCGGCCGTCAGCCTCAGTGCCACCGGCGCCCACGTGGGGCCGCCGCGCCAGCCTGCAAAGCATTTTCCGGTAGGGCCGCGTCTCTGGCGACAGCTCCCACGGCCGAAGAGCCAGGAGGGAAAGCCGTGCCTCGTTGGAAAGCTCTTTGGCAGCCACTCACGTGGCCCCACAGCCCGTGGGGCTGCGGGCTTTGCGGCGGCCGTCAGCCTCGGCGCCATCGGCGCCCACGTCGGGCCGCCGCGCCAGCCTGCAAAGCATTTTCCGGTAGGGCCGCAGCTCTGGCGACAGCTCCCACGCCCGAAGAGCCAGGAGGGAAAGCCGTGCCTCGTTGGAAAGCTCTTTGGCAGCCACTCGCATGGCCCTAAAACCTGTGGGGCTGCGGGCTTTGCGGCGGCCGTCAGCCTCGGCGCCACCGGCGCCCACGTCGGGCCGCTGCGCCAGCCTGCGAAGCATTTTCCGGTAGGGCCGCGGCTCTGGCGACAGCTCCCACGCCCGAAGAGCCAGGAGGGAAAGCCGTGCCTCGTTGGAAAGCTCTTTGGCAGCCGCTCGCGTGGCCCCACAGCCCATGGGGCTGCGGGCTTTGCGGCGGCCGTCAGCCTCGGCGCCACCGGCGCCCACGTCGGGCCGCTGAGCCAGCCTGCGAAGCATTTTCCGGTAGGGCCGCGTCTCTGGCGACAGCTCCCACGCCCGAAGAGCCAGGAGGGAAAGCCGTGCCTCGTTGGAAAGCTCTTTGGCAGCCGCTCGCGTGGCCCCACAGCCCGTGGGGCTGCGGGCTTTGCGGCGGCCGTCAGCCTCGGCGCCACCGGCGCCCACGTCGGGCCGCCACGCCAGCCTGCGAAGCATTTTCCGGTAGGGCCGCGGCTCTGGCGACAGCTCCCACGCCCGAAGAGCCAGGAGGGAAAGCCATGCCTCGTTGGAAAGCTCTTTGGCAGCCGCTCGCGTGGCCCCACAGCCCGTGGGGCTGCGGGCTTTGCGGCGGCCGTCAGCCTCAGTGCCACCGGCGCCCAGGTGGGGCCGCCGCGCCAGCCTGCGAAGCATTTTCCGGTAGGGCCGCGGCTCTGGCGACAGCTCCCACGCCCGAAGAGCCAGGAGGGAAAGCCATGCCTCGTTGGAAAGCTCTTTGGCAGCCGCTCGCGTGGCCCCACAGCCCGTGGGGCTGCGGGCTTTGCGGCGGCCGTCAGCCTCAGTGCCACCGGCGCCCACGTGGGGCCGCCGCGCCAGCCTGCGAAGCATTTTCCAGTAGGGCCACGTCTCTGGCGACAGCTCCCACGCCCGAAGAGCCAGGAGGGAAAGCCATGCCTCGTTGGAAAGCTCTTTGGCAGCCGCTCGCGTGGCCCCACAGCCCGTGGGGCTGCGGGCTTTGCGGCGGCCGTCAGCCTCGGCGCCACCGGCGCCCACGTCGGGCCGCCACGCCAGCCTGCGAAGCATTTTCCGGTAGGGCCGCGGCTCTGGCGACAGCTCCCACGCCCGAAGAGCCAGGAGGGAAAGCCGTGCCTCGTTGGAAAACTCTTTGGCAGCCGCTCGCGTGGCCCCACAGCCCGTGGGGCTGCGGGCTTTGCGGCGGCCGTCAGCCTCGGCGACACCGGCGCCCACGTGGCGCCGCCGCGCCAGCCTGCGAAGCATTTTCCGGTAGGGCCGCGGCTCTGGCGACAGCTCCCACGCCTGAAGAGCCAGGAGGGAAAGCCATGCCTCGTTGGAAAGCTCTTTGGCAGCCGCTCGCGTGGCCCCACAGCCCGTGGGGCTGCGGGCTTTGCGGCGGCCGTCAGCCTCAGTGCCACCGGCGCCCACGTGGCGCTGCCGCGACAGCCTGCGAAGCATTTTCCGGTAGGGCCGCGGCTCTGGCGACAGCTCCCACGCCCGAAGAGCCAGGAGGGAAAGCCGTGCCTCGTTGGAAAGCTCTTTGGCAGCCACTCACGTGGCCCCACAGCCCGTGGGGCTGCGGGCTTTCCGGCGGCCGTCAGCCTCGGCGCAACCGGCGCCCACGTGGCACGACCGCGCCAGCCTGCGAAGCATTTTCCGGTAGGGCCGCGTCTCTGGCGACAGCTCCCACGCCCGAAGAGCCAGGAGGGAAAGCCGTGCCTCGTTGGAAAGCTCTTTGGCAGCCGCTCGCGTGGCCCCACAGCCCATGGGGCTGCGGGCTTTGCGGCGGCCGTCAGCCTCAGTGCCACCGGCGCCCACGTGGGGCCGCCGCGCCAGCCTGCAAAGCATTTTCCGGTAGGGCCGCGTCTCTGGCGACAGCTCCCACGGCCGAAGAGCCAGGAGGGAAAGCCGTGCCTCGTTGGAAAGCTCTTTGGCAGCCACTCACGTGGCCCCACAGCCCGTGGGGCTGCGGGCTTTGCGGCGGCCGTCAGCCTCGGCGCCATCGGCGCCCACGTCGGGCCGCCGCGCCAGCCTGCAAAGCATTTTCCTGTAGGGCCGCAGCTCTGGCGACAGCTCCCACGCCCGAAGAGCCAGGAGGGAAAGCCGTGCCTCGTTGGAAAGCTCTTTGGCAGCCACTCGCATGGCCCTAAAACCTGTGGGGCTGCGGGCTTTGCGGCGGCCGTCAGCCTCGGCGCCACCGGCGCCCACGTCGGGCCGCTGCGCCAGCCTGCGAAGCATTTTCCGGTAGGGCCGCGGCTCTGGCGACAGCTCCCACGCCCGAAGAGCCAGGAGGGAAAGCCGTGCCTCGTTGGAAAGCTCTTTGGCAGCCGCTCGCGTGGCCCCACAGCCCATGGGGCTGCGGGCTTTGCGGCGGCCGTCAGCCTCGGCGCCACCGGCGCCCACGTCGGGCCGCTGCGCCAGCCTGCGAAGCATTTTCCGGTAGGGCCGCGTCTCTGGCGACAGCTCCCACGCCCGAAGAGCCAGGAGTGAAAGCCGTGCCTCGTTGGAAAGCTCTTTGGCAGCCGCTCGCGTGGCCCCACAGCCCGTGGGGCTGCGGGCTTTGCGGCGGCCGTCAGCCTCGGCGCCACCGGCGCCCACGTCGGGCCGCCACGCCAGCCTGCGAAGCATTTTCCGGTAGGGCCGCGGCTCTGGCGACAGCTCCCACGCCCGAAGAGCCAGGAGGGAAAGCCATGCCTCGTTGGAAAGCTCTTTGGCAGCCGCTCGCGTGGCCCCACAGCCCGTGGGGCTGCGGGCTTTGCGGCGGCCGTCAGCCTCAGTGCCACCGGCGCCCAGGTGGGGCCGCCGCGCCAGCCTGCGAAGCATTTTCCGGTAGGGCCGCGGCTCTGGCGACAGCTCCCACGCCCGAAGAGCCAGGAGGGAAAGCCATGCCTCGTTGGAAAGCTCTTTGGCAGCCGCTCGCGTGGCCCCACAGCCCGTGGGGCTGCGGGCTTTGCGGCGGCCGTCAGCCTCAGTGCCACCGGCGCCCACGTGGGGCCGCCGCGCCAGCCTGCGAAGCATTTTCCAGTAGGGCCACGTCTCTGGCGACAGCTCCCACGCCCGAAGAGCCAGGAGGGAAAGCCATGCCTCGTTGGAAAGCTCTTTGGCAGCCGCTCGCGTGGCCCCACAGCCCGTGGGGCTGCGGGCTTTGCGGCGGCCGTCAGTCTCGGCGCCACCGGCGCCCACGTCGGGCCGCCACGCCAGCCTGCGAAGCATTTTCCGGTAGGGCCGCGGCTCTGGCGACAGCTCCCACGCCCGAAGAGCCAGGAGGGAAAGCCGTGCCTCGTTGGAAAACTCTTTGGCAGCCGCTCGCGTGGCCCCACAGCCCGTGGGGCTGCGGGCTTTGCGGCGGCCGTCAGCCTCGGCGACACCGGCGCCCAGGTGGGGCCGCCGCGCCAACCTGCGAAGCATTTTCCGGTAGGGCCGCGGCTCTGGCGACAGCTCCCACGCCCGAAGAGCCAGGAGGGAAAGCCGTGCCTCGTTGGAAAGCTCTTTGGCAGCCGCTCGCGTGGCCCCACAGCCCATGGGGCTGCGGGCTTTGCGGCGGCCGTCAGCCTCGGCGACACCGGCGCCCAGGTGGGGCCGCCGCGCCAGCCTGCGAAGCATTTTCCGGTAGGGCCGCGGCTCTGGCGACAGCTCCCACGCCCGAAGAGCCAGGAGGGAAAGCCGTGCCTCGTTGGAAAGCTCTTTGGCAGCCACTCACGTGGCCCCACAGCCCGTGGGGCTGCGGGCTTTCCGGCGGCCGTCAGCCTCAGTGCCACCGGCGCCCACGTGGCACCGCCACGCCAGCCTGCGAAGCATTTTCCGGTAGGGCCGCGGCTCTGGCGACAGCTCCCACGGCCGAAGAGCCAGGAGGGAAAGCCGTGCCTCGTTGGAAAGCTCTTTGGCAGCCACTCACGTGGCCCCACAGCCCGTGGGGCTGCGGGCTTTCCGGCGGCCGTCAGCCTCGGCGCAACCGGCACCCACGTGGCACGACCGCGCCAGCCTGCGAAGCATTTTCCGGTAGGGCCGCGTCTCTGGCGACAGCTCCCACGCCCGAAGAGCCAGGAGGGAAAGCCGTGCCTCGTTGGAAAGCTCTTTGGCAGCCGCTCGCGTGGCCCCACAGCCCGTGGGGCTGCGGGCTTTGCGGCGGCCGTCAGCCTCGGCGCCACCGTCGCCCACGTGGCACGACCGCGCCAGCCTGCGAAGCATTTTCCGGTAGGGCCGCGGCTCTGGTGACAGCTCCCACGGCCGAAGAGCCAGGAGGGAAAGCCATGCCTCGTTGGAAAGCTCTTTGGCAGCTGCTCGCGTGGCCCCACAGCCCGTGGGGCTGCGGGCTTTCCGGCGGCCGTCAGCCTCGGCGCCACTGGCGCCCACGTGGCGCGACCGCGCCAGCCTGCGAAGCATTTTCCGGTAGGGCCGCGTCTCTGGCGACAGCTCCCACGGCCGAAGAGCCAGGAGGGAAAGCCGTGCCTCGTTGGAAAGCTCTTTGGCAGCCACTCACGTGGCCCCACAGCCCGTGGGGCTGCGGATCTTCCGGCGGCCGTCAGCCTCGGCGCCATCGGCGCCCACGTCGGGCCGCTGCGCCAGCCTGCGAAGCATTTTCCGGTAGGGCCGCGGCTCTGGCGACAGCTCCCACGCCCGAAGAGCCAGGAGGGAAAGCCGTGCCTCGTTGGAAAGCTCTTTGGCAGCCACTCGTGTGGCCCCACAGCCCGTGGGGCTGCGGGCTTTGCAGCGGCCGTCAGTCTGGGCGCCACCGGCGCCCACGTCGGGCCGACGCGCCAGCCTGCGAAGCATTTTCCGGTAGGGCCGCGTCTCTGGTGACAGCTCCCACGCCCGAAGAGCCAGGAGGGAAAGCCGTGCCTCTTTGGAAAGCTCTTTGGCAGCCGCTCGAGTGGCCCCACAGCCTGTGGGGCTGCGGGCTTTCCGGCGGCTGTCAGCCTCGGCGCCACCGGTGCCCACGTCGGGCCGACGCACCAGCCTGCAAAGCATTTTCCTGTAGGGCCGCGGCTCTGGCGACAGCTCCCACGCCCGAAGAGCCAGGAGGGAAAGCCATGCCTTGTTGGAAAGCTCTTTGGCAGCCACTCGCATGGCCTTAAAGCCTGTGGGGCTGCGGGCTTTGCGGCGGCCGTCAGCCTCGGCGCCACGGGCGCCCACGTGGCGCCGCCGCGCCAGCCTGCGAAGCATTTTCCGGTAGGGCCGCGTCTCTGGCGACAGCTCCCACGCCCGAAGAGCCAGGAGGGAAAGCCGTGCCTCTTTGGAAAGCTCTTTGGCAGCCGCTCGCCTGGCCAAACAGCCCATGGGGCTGCGGGCTTTGCGGCAGCCGTCAGCCTCAGTGCCACCGGCGCCCACGTGGCGCCGCCGCACCAGCCTGCAAAGCATTTTCCGGTAGGGCCGCGGCTCTGGCGACAGCTCCCACGCCCGAAGAGCCAGGAGGGAAAGCCCTGCCTTGATGGAAAGCTCTTTGGCAGCCGCTCGCGTGGCCCCACAGCCAATGGGGCTGCGGGCTTTGCGGCAGCCGTAAGCCTCAGTGTCACCGGCGCCCACGTTGCGCCGCTGCGCCAGCCTGCGAAGCATTTTCCAGTAGGGCCGCGGCTCTGGCGACAGCTCCCACGCCCGAAGAGCCAGGAGGGAAAGCCATGCCTCGTTGGACAGCTCTTTGGCAGCCACGCGCATGGCCCTAAAGCCTGTCGGGCTGCGGGCTTTCCGGCGGCCGTCAGCCTCGGCGCCACCGGTGCCCACGTGGCGCCGCCGCGCCAGCCTGCGAAGCATTTTCCGGTAGGGCCGCGTCTCTGGCGACAGCTCCCACGCCCGAAGAGCCAGGAGGGAAAGCCGTGCCTCGTTGGAAAGCTCTTTGGCAGCCGCTCGCGTGGCCCCACAGCCCGTGGGGCTGCGGGTTTTGCGGCGGCCGTCAGCCTCGGCGCCACCGTCGCCCACGTGGCACGACCGCGCCAGCCTGCGAAGCATTTTCCGGTAGGGCCGCGGCTCTGGTGACAGCTCCCACGGCCGAAGAGCCAGGAGGGAAAGCCATGCCTCGTTGGAAAGCTCTTTGGCAGCTGCTCGCGTGGCCCCACAGCCCGTGGGGCTGCGGGCTTTCCGGCGGCCGTCAGCCTCGGCGCCACCGGCGCCCACGTCGGGCCGCTGCGCCAGCCTGCGAAGCATTTTCCGGTAGGGCCGCGTCTCTGGCGACAGCTCCCACGGCCGAAGAGCCAGGAGGGAAAGCCGTGCCTCGTTGGAAAGCTCTTTGGCAGCCACTCACGTGGCCCCACAGCCCGTGGGGCTGCGGATCTTCCGGCGGCCGTCAGCCTCGGCGCCATCGGCGCCCACGTCGGGCCGCTGCGGCAGCCTGCGAAGCATTTTCCGGTAGGGCCGCGGCTCTGGCGACAGCTCCCACGGCCGAAGAGCCAGGAGGGAAAGCCGTGCCTCGTTGGAAAGCTCTTTGGCAGCCACTCGTGTGCCCCACAGCCCGTGGGGCTGCGGGCTTTGCAGCGGCCGTCAGTCTGGGCGCCACCGGCGCCCACGTCGGGCCGACGCGCCAGCCTGCGAAGCATTTTCCGGTAGGGCCGCGTCTCTGGTGACAGCTCCCACGCCCGAAGAGCCAGGAGGGAAAGCCGTGCCTCTTTGGAAAGCTCTTTGGCAGCCGCTCGAGTGGCCCCACAGCCTGTGGGGCTGCGGGCTTTCCGGCGGCTGTCAGCCTCGGCGCCACCGGTGCCCACGTCGGGCCGACGCACCAGCCTGCAAAGCATTTTCCTGTAGGGCCGCGGCTCTGGCGACAGCTCCCACGCCCGAAGAGCCAGGAGGGAAAGCCATGCCTTGTTGGAAAGCTCTTTGGCAGCCACTCGCATGGCCTTAAAGCCTGTGGGGCTGCGGGCTTTGCGGCGGCCGTCAGCCTCGGCGCCACGGGCGCCCACGTGGCGCCGCCGCGCCAGCCTGCGAAGCATTTTCCGGTAGGGCCGCGTCTCTGGCGACAGCTCCCACGCCCGAAGAGCCAGGAGGGAAAGCCCTGCCTTGATGGAAAGCTCTTTGGCAGCCGCTCGCGTGGCCCCACAGTCAATGGGGCTGCGGGCTTTGCGGCAGCCGTAAGCCTCAGTGTCACCGGCGCCCACGTTGCGCCGCTGCGCCAGCCTGCGAAGCATTTTCCAGTAGGGCCGCGGCTCTGGCGACAGCTCCCACGCCCGAAGAGCCAGGAGGGAAAGCCATGCCTCGTTGGACAGCTCTTTGGCAGCCACGCGCATGGCCCTAAAGCCTGTCGGGCTGCGGGCTTTGCGGCGGCCGTCAGCCTCGGCGCCACCGGCGCCCACGTGGCGCCGCTGCACCAGCCTGCGAAGCATTTTCCAGTAGGGCCGCGGCTCTGGCGACAGCTCCCACGCCCGAAGAGCTAGGAGGGAAAGCCGTGCCTCGTTGGAAAGCTCTTTGGCAGTCGCTCGCATGGCCCCACAGCCCGTGGGGCTGCGGGCTTTCCAGCGGCCGTCAGCCTGGGTGACACCGGCGCCCACGTCGGGCCGACGCGCCAGGCTGCAAAGCATTTTCCTGTAGGGCCGCGGCTCTGGCGACAGCTCCCACGCCCGAAGAGCCAGGAGGGAAAGCCATGCCTCGTTGGAAAGCTCTTTGGCAGCCGCTCGTGTGGCCCCACAGCCCGTGGGGCTGCGGGCTTTGTGGCGGCCGTCAGCCTGGGCGACACCGGCGCCCACGTCAGGCTGCCGCGCCAGCCTGCGAAGCATTTTCCGGTAGGGCCGCGTCTCTGGCGACAGCTCCCACGCCCGAAGAGCCAGGAGGGAAAGCCGTGCCTCGTTGGAAAGCTCTTAGGCAGCCGCTCGCGTGGCCCCACAGCCCATGGGGCTGCGGGCTTTGCGGCGGCCGTCAGCCTCGGCGCCACCGGCGCCCACGTTGCGCCGCTGCGCCGCCTGCGAAGCATTTTCCGGTAGGTCCGCGTCTCTGGCGACAGCTCCCACGCCCGAAGAGCCAGGAGGGAAAGCCGTGCCTCGTTGGAAAGCTCTTTGGCAGCCACTTACGTGGCCCCACAGCCCGTGGGGCTGCGGGCTTTCCGGCGGCCCTCAGCTTCGGCACCACCGGCGCCCACGCTGGGCCGCTGCGCCAGACAGAGAAGAATTTTCCGGTAGGGCCGCGGCTCTGGCGACAGCTCCCACGCCCGAAGAGCCAGGAGGGAAAGCCGTGCCTCATTGGAAAGCTCTTTGGCAGTCTCTCGCGTGGCCCCACAGCCCGTGGGGCTGCGGGTTTCCGGCGGCCGTCAGCCTGGGCGACACCGGCGCCCACGTCGGGCCGCCGCGCCAGCCTGCGAAGAATTTTCTGGTAGGGCCGCGGCTCTGGCAACAGCTCCCACGCCCGAAGAGCCAGGAGGGAAAGCCGTGCCTCGTTGGAAAGCTCTTTGGCAGAAGCACGCGTGGCCCCACAGCCCATGGGGCTGCGGGCTTTGCGGCGGCCGTCAGCCTCGGCGCCACCGGCGCCCACGTTGCGCCGCCGCGCCAACTTGCGAAGCATTTTCCGGTAGGGCCGCGGCTCTGGCGACAGCTCCCACGCCCGAAGAGCCAGGAGGGAAAGCCATGCCTCGTTGGAAAGCTCTTTGGCAGCCACTCGCATGGCCCTAAAGCCTGTGGGGCTGCGGGCTTTCCGGCGGCCGTCATCCTCGGCGCCACCGGCGCCCACGTGGCGCCGCCGCGCCAGCCTGCGAAGCATTTTCCGGTAGGGCCGCGGCTCTGGCGACAGCTCCCACGCCCGAAGAGCCAGGAGGGAAAGCCGTGCCTTGAAGGAAAGCTCTTTGGCAGCCGCTCGCGTGGCCCCACAGCCCATGGGGCTGCGGGCTTTCCGGCGGCTGTAAGCCTGGGCGACACCGGCACCCAAGTCGGGCCGACGCGCCAGCCTGCAAAGCATTTTCCTGTAGGGCCGCGGCTCTGGCGACAGCTCCCACGCCCGAAGAGCCAGGAGGGAAAGCCATGCCTCATTGGAAAGCTCTTTGGCAGCCACTCGCATGGCCCTAAAGCCTGTTGGGCTGCGGGCTTTCCGGCGGCCGTCATCCTCGGCGCCACCGGCGCCCACGTGCCGCCGCCCCGCCAGCCTGCGAAGCATTTTCCGGTAGGGCCGCGGCTCTGGCGACAGCTCCCACGCCCGAAGAGCCAGGAGGGAAAGCCGTGCCTCGTTGGAAAGCTCTTTGGCAGCCGCTCACGTGGCCCCACAGCCCATGGGGCTGCGGGGTTTGCGGCGGCCATCAGCCTCGGCGCCACCGGCGCCCACGTTGCGCTGCGGCGCCAGCCTGCGAAGCATTTTCCGGTAGGGCCGCGGCTCTGGCGACAGCTCCCACGCCCGAAGAGCCAGGAGGGAAAGCCGTGCCTCATTGGAAAGCTCTTTGGCAGTCGCTCGCGTGGCCCCACAGCCCGTGGGGCTGCGGGCTTTCCGGCGGCCGTCAGCCTGGGCGACATCGGCGCCCACGTCGGGCCGCCGCGCCAGCCTGCGAAGCATTTTCCGGTAGGGCCGCGTCTCTGGCGACAGCTCCCACAGCCGAAGAGCCAGGAGGGAAAGCCATGCCTCGTTGGAAAGCTCTTTGGCAGCCACTCGCATGGCCCTAAAGCCTGTGGGGCTGCGGGCTTTGCGGCGGCCGTCAGCCTCGGCGCCACCGGCACCCACGTGGCGCCGCCGCGCCAGCCTGCGAAGCATTTTCCGGTAGGGCCGCGTCTCTGGCGACAGCTCCCACACCCGAAGAGCCAGGAGGGAAAGCCGTGCCTCGTTGGAAAGCTCTTTGGCAGCCGCTCGCGTGGCCCCACAGCCCGTGGGGCTGCGGGCTTTGCGGCGGCCGTCAGCCTCGGCGCCACCGGCGCCCATGTGAGGCCGCCGCGCCAGACTGCGAAGCATTTTCCGGTAGGGCCGCGTCTCTGGCGACAGCTCCCACGCCCAAAGAGCCAGGAGGGAAAGCCATGCCTCATTGGAAAGATCTTTGGCAGTCGCTCGCGTGGCCCCACAGCCCGTGGGGCTGCGGGCTTTCCGGCGGCTGTCAGCCTCGGCGCCACCGGCGCCCACGTGGCGCTGCCGTGCCAGCCTGCGAAGCATTTTCTGGTAGGGCCGCGGCTCTGGCGACAGCTCCCACGCCGAAGAGCTAGGAGGGAAAGCCGTGCCTTGAAGGAAAGCTCTTTGGCAGCCGCTCGCGTGGCCCCACAGCCAATGGGGCTGCGGGCTTTGCGGCGGCCATCAGCCTCGGCGCCACCGGCGCCCACGTGGCGCCGGTGCACCAGCCTGGAAAGCATTTTCCGGTAGGTCCACGGCTCTGGCGACAGCTCCCATGCCCGAAGAGCTAGGAGGGAAAGCCGTGCCTCATTGGAAAGCTCTTTGACAGTCGCTCGCGTGGCCCCACAGCCAATGGGGCTGCGGGCTTTGCGGCAGCCGTCAGCCTCAGTGCCACCTGCGCCCACGTGGCTCTGCCGCGCCAGCCTGCGAAGCATTTTCCTGTAGGGCCGCGGCTCTGGCGACAGCTCCCACGCCCGAAGAGCCAGGAGGGAAAGCCGTGCCTCGTGGGAAAGCTCTTTGGCAGCCGCTCGCGTGGCCCCACAGCCCGTGGGGCTGCGGGCTTTGCGGCGGCCGTCAGCATGGGCGACACCGGCACCCACGTGGTGCCGCCGCGTCAGCCTGCGAAGCATTTTGCGGTAGGGCCGCGGCTCTGGCGACAGCTCCCACGCCCGAAGAGCCAGGAGGGAAAGCCGTGCCTCATTGGAAAGCTCTTTGGCAGCCGCTCGCGTGGCCCCACAGCCCGTGGGGCTGCGGGCTTTGCGGCGGCTGTCAGCCTCGGCGCCACCGGCGCCCACGTGGCACGACCGCGCCAGCCTGCGAAGCATTTTCCGGTAGGGCCGCGGCTCTGGCGACAGCTCCCACGCCCGAAGAGCCAGGAGGGAAAGCCGTGCCTCGTTGGAAAGCTCTTTGGCAGCCGCTCGCGTGGCCCCACAGCCCATGGGGCTGCGGGCTTTCCGGGGGCCGTCAGCCTGGGCGACACCGGCGCCCAGGTGGGGCCGCCGCGCTAGCCTGCGAAGCATTTTCCGGTAGGGCCGCGGCTCTGGCAACTGCTCCCACGCCTGAAGAGCCAGGAGGGAAAGCCGTGCCTCGTTGGAAAGCTCTTTGGCAGCCGCTCGCGTGGCCCCACAGCCCGTGGGGCTGCGGGCTTTGCGGCGGCCGTCAGCCTCAGCGCCACCGGCGCCCACGTGGGGCCGCTGCGCCAGGCAGAGAAGCATTTTCTGGTAGGGCCGCGGCTCTGGCGACAGCTCCCACGCCCGAAGAGCCAGGAGGGAAAGCCGTGCCTCATTGGAAAGCTCTTTGGCAGCCGCTCGTGTGGCCCCACAGCCCGTGGGGCTGCGGGCTTTGCGGCGGCCGTCAGCCTCGGCGCCACCGGCGCCCACGTCAGGCTGCCGCGCCAGCCTGCGAAGCATTTTCCAGTAGGGCCGCGGCTCTGGCGACAGCTCCCACGCCTGAAGAGCCAGGAGGGAAAGCCGTGCCTCGTGGGAAAGCTCTTTGGCAGCCGCTCGCATGGCCCCACAGCCCGTGGGGCTGCGGGCTTTGCGGCGGCCGTCAGCATGGGCGACACCGGCACCCACGTGGTGCCGCCGCGTCAGCCTGCGAAGCATTTTGCGGTAGGGCCGCGGCTCTGGCGACAGCTCCCACGCCCGAAGAGCCAGGAGGGAAAGCCGTGCCTCATTGGAAAGCTCTTTGGCAGCCGCTCGCGTGGCCCCACAGCCCGTGGGGCTGCGGGCTTTGCGGCGGCTGTCAGCCTCGGCGCCACCGGCGCCCACGTGGCACGACCGCGCCAGCCTGCGAAGCATTTTCCGGTAGGGCCGCGGCTCTGGCGACAGCTCCCACGCCCGAAGAGCCAGGAGGGAAAGCCGTGCCTCGTTGGAAAGCTCTTTGGCAGCCGCTCGCGTGGCCCCACAGCCCATGGGGCTGCGGGCTTTCCGGGGGCCGTCAGCCTGGGCGACACCGGCGCCCAGGTGGGGCCGCCGCGCTAGCCTGCGAAGCATTTTCCGGTAGGGCCGCGGCTCTGGCAACTGCTCCCACGCCTGAAGAGCCAGGAGGGAAAGCCGTGCCTCGTTGGAAAGCTCTTTGGCAGCCGCTCGCGTGGCCCCACAGCCCGTGGGGCTGCGGGCTTTGCGGCGGCCGTCAGCCTCAGCGCCACCGGCGCCCACGTGGGGCCGCTGCGCCAGGCAGAGAAGCATTTTCTGGTAGGGCCGCGGCTCTGGCGACAGCTCCCACGCCCGAAGAGCCAGGAGGGAAAGCCGTGCCTCATTGGAAAGCTCTTTGGCAGCCGCTCGTGTGGCCCCACAGCCCGTGGGGCTGCGGGCTTTGCGGCGGCCGTCAGCCTGGGCGACACCGGCGCCCACGTCAGGCTGCCGCGCCAGCCTGCGAAGCATTTTCCAGTAGGGCCGCGGCTCTGGCGACAGCTCCCACGCCTGAAGAGCCAGGAGGGAAAGCCGTGCCTCGTGGGAAAGCTCTTTGGCAGCCGCTCGCATGGCCCCACAGCCCGTGGGGCTGCGGGCTTTCCGGCGGCCGTCAGCCTGGGCGACACCGGCGCCCACGTCAGGCTGCCGCGCCAGCCTGCGAAGCATTTTCCAGTAGGGCCGCGGCTCTGGCGACAGCTCCCACGCCTGAAGAGCCAGGAGGGAAAGCCGTGCCTCGTGGGAAAGCTCTTTGGCAGCCACTCACGTGGCCCCACAGCCCGTGGGGCTGCGGGCTTTCCGGTGGCCATCAGCCTGGGCGACACCGGCGCCCACGTCAGGCTGCCTCGCCAGCCTGCGAAGCATTTTCCAGTAGGGCCGCGGCTCTGGCGACAGCTCCCACGCCCGAAGAGCCAGGAGGGAAAGCCGTGCCTCGTTGGAAAGCACTTTGGCCGCCGCTCGCGTGGCCCCACAGCCCATGGGGCTGCGGGCTTTGCGGCGGCCGTCAGCCTCGGCGCCACCGGCGCCCACGTTGCGCCGCCGCGCCAGCCTGCGAAGCATTTTCCGGTAGGGCCGCGGCTCTGGCGACAGCTCCCACGCCCGAAGAGCCAGGAGGGAAAGCCGTGCCTCGTTGGAAAGCTCTTTGGCCACCGCTCGCGTGGCCCCACAGCCCATGGGGCTGCGGGCTTTGCGGCGGCCGTCAGCCTCGGCGCCACCGGCGCCCACGTGGCACGACCGCGCCAGCCTGCGAAGCATTTTCCGGTAGGGCCGCGGCTCTGGCGACAGCTCCCACGCCCGAAGAGCCAGGAGGGAAAGCCGTGCCTCGTTGGAAATCTCTTTGGCAGCCGCTCGCGTGGCACCACAGCCCGTGGGGCTGCGGGCTTTGCGGTGGCCGTCAGCCTGGACGCCACCGGCGCCCATGTGGCGCCGCCGCGCCAGCCTGCGAAGCATTTTCCGGTAGGGCCGCGGCTCTGGCGACAGCTCCTACACCCGAAGAGCCAGGAGGGAAAGCCGTGCCTCGTTGGAAAGCTTTTTGGCAGCCGCTCGCGTGGCCCCACAGCCCGTGGGGCTGCGGGCTTTCCGGGGGCCGTCAGCCTGGGCGACACCGGCGCCCAGGTGGGGCCGCCGCGCTAGCCTGCGAAGCATTTTCCGGTAGGGCCGCTGCTCTGGCGACAGCTCCCACGCCCGAAGAGCCAGGAGGGAAAGCCGTGCCTCGTTGGAAAGCTCTTTGGCAGCCGCTCGTGTGGCCCCACAGCCCGTGGGGCTGCGGGATTTGCGGCGGCTGTCAGCCTCGGCGCCACCGGCGCCAACATTGCGGCGCTGCGCCAGCCTGCGAAGCATTTTCCGGTAGGGCCGCGGCTCTGGCGACAGCTCCCACGCCCGAAGAGCCAGGAGGGAAAGCCGTGCCTCGTTGGAAAGCTCTTTGGCAGCCGCTCGCGTGGCCCCACAGCCCATGGGGCTGCGGGCTTTGTGGCGGCCGTCAGCCTCGGCGACACCGGCGCCCACGTTGCGCCGCAGCGCCAGCCTGCGAAGCATTTTCCGGTAGGGCCGCGGCTCTGGCGACAGCTCCCACTGCCAAAGAGCCAGGAGGGAAAGCCGTGCCTCGTTGGAAAGCTCTTTGGCAGCCGCTCGCGTGGCCCCACAGCCGGTGGGGCTGCGGGCTTTCCGGCGGCTGTCAGCCTTGGCGCCACCGGCGCCCACGTGGCACGACCGCACCAGCCTGCGAAGCATTTTCCGTTAGGGCCGCGTCTCTGGCGACAGCTCCCACGCCCGAAGAGCCAGGAGGGAAAGCCGTGCCTCGTTGGAAAGCTCTTTGGCAGCCGCTCGCGTGGCCCCACAGCCCATGGGGCTGCGGGCTTTGCGGCGGCCGTCAGCCTGGGCGCCACCGGCGCCCACGTCGGGCCGCCGCGCCAGCCTGCGAAGCATTTTCTGGTAGGGCCGCGGCTCTGGCGACAGCTCCCACGCCCGAAGAGCCAGGAGGGAAAGCCGTGCCTCGTTGGAAAGCTCTTTGGCAGCCACGCGCATGGCCCCACAGCCCGTGGGGCTGAGGGCTTTCCGGCATCCGTCAGCCTGGGCGACACCGGCGCCCACGTGGCGCCGCCGCGCCAGCCTGCGAAGCATTTTCCGGTAGGGCCGCGGCTCTGGCGACAGCTCCCACGCCCGAAGAGCCAGGAGGGAAAGCCGTGCCTCGTTGGAAAGCCCTTTGGCAGCCACTCGCGTGGCCCCACAGCCCATGGGGCTGCGGGCTTTGCGGCGGCCGTCAGCCTTGGCGCCACCGGCGCCCACGTTGCGCCGCCGCGCCAGCCTGCGAAGCATTTTCCAGTAGGGCCGCGTCTCTGGCGACAGCTCCCACGGCCAAAGAGCCAGGAGGGAAAGCCGTGCCTCGTTGGAAAGCTCTTTGGCAGCCGCTCGCGTGGCCCCACAGCCCATGGGGCTGCGGGCTTTGCAACGGCCGTCAGCCTCGGCGCCACCGGCGCCCACATTGCGCCGCTTCGCCAGCCTGCGAAGCATTTTCCGGTAGGGCCGCGTCTCTGGCGACAGCTCCCACGCCCGAAGAGCCAGGAGGGAAAGCCGTGCCTCGTTGGAAAGCTCTTTGGCAGCCACTGGCATGGCCCTAAAGCCTGTGGGGCTGCGGGCTTTGCGGCGGCCGTCAGCCTCGGCGCCACCGGCGCCCACGTGGCGCCGCCGCGCCAGCCTGCGAAGCATTTTCCGGTAGGGCCGCGGCTCTGGCGACAGCTCCCACGCCCGAAGAGCCAGGAGGGAAAGCCGTGCCTCATTGGAAAGCTCTTTGGCAGCCACTCACGTGGCCCCACAGCCCATGGGGCTGCGGGCTTTGCGGCGGCTGTCAGCCTCGGCGCCACCGGCGCCCACGTGGCACGACCGCGCCAGTCTGCGAAGCATTTTCCGGTAGGGCCGCGTCTCTGGCGACAGCTCCCACGCCCGAAGAGCCAGGAGGGAAAGCCGTGCCTCGTTGGAAAGCTCTTTGGCAGCCGCTCGCGTGGCCCCACAGCCCGTGGGGCTGCGGGCTTTGCGGCGGCCGTCAGCCTCGGCGCCACCGGCGCCCACGTTGCGCCGCCGCGCCAGCCTGCGAAGCATTTTCCGGTAGGGCCGCGGCTCTGGCGACAGCTCCCACGCCCGAAGAGCCAGGAGGGAAAGCCGTGCCTCGTTGGAAAGCTCTTTGGCAGCCACTCGCATGGCCCTAAAGCCTGTGGGGCTGCGGGCTTTGCGGCGGCCGTCAGCCTGGGCGCCACCGGCGCCCACATTGCACCGCTTCGCCAGCCTGCAAAGCATTTTCCGGTAGGGCCGCGTCTCTGGCGACAGCTCCCACGCCCGAAGAGCCAGGAGGGAAAGCTGTGCCTCGTTGGAAAGCTCTTTGGCAGCCGCTCGTGTGGCCCCACAGCCCGTGGGGCTGCGGGCTTTGCCGCGGCCGTCAGCCTGGGCGACACCGGCGCACAGGTGGGGCCGCCGCGCCAGCCTGCGAAGCATTTTCCGGTAGGGCCGCGGCTCTGGCGACAGCTCCCACGGCTGAAGAGCCAGGAGGGAAAGCTGTGCCTTGTTGGAAAGCTCTTTGGCAGCCACTCGCATGGCCCTAAAGCCTGTGGGGCTGCGGGCTTTGCGGCGGCCGTCAGCCTTGGCGCCACCGGCGCCCACGTGGCACCGCCGCGCCAGCCTGCGAAGCATTTTCCGGTAGGGCCGCGGCTGTGGCGACAGCTCCCACGCCCGAAGAGCCAGGAGGGAAAGCCGTGCCTCGTTGGAAAGCTCTTTGGCAGCCGCTCGCGTGGCCCCACAGCCCGTGGGGCTGCGGGCTTTCCGGCGGCCGTCAGCATGGGCGACACCGGCGCCCAGGTGGGGCCGCCGCGCTAGCCTGCGAAGCATTTTCCGGTAGGGCCGCGGCTCTGGCGACAGCTCCAACGCCCGAAGAGCCAGGAGGGAAAGCCGTGCCTCGTTGGAAAGCTCTTTGGCAGCCGCTCGCGTGGCCCCACAGCCCATGGGGCTGCGGGCTTTGCGGCGGCCGTCAGCCTCGGCGCCACCGGCGCCCACGTGGCACGACCGCGCCAGCCTGCGAAGCATTTTCCGGTAGGGCCGCGGCTCTGGCGACAGCTCCCACGCCCGAAGAGCCAGGAGGGAAAGCCGTGCCTCGTTGGAAAGCTCTTTGGCAGCCACTCGCATGGCCCTAAAGCCTGTGGGGCTGCGGGCTTTGCGGCGGCCGTCAGCCTCGGCGCCACCGGCGCCCACGTGGCGCCGCCGCGCCAGCCTGCGAAGCATTTTCCGGTAGGGCCGCGGCTCTGGCGACAGCTCCCACGGCCGAAGAGCCAGGAGGGAAAGCCGTGCCTCGTTGGAAATCTCTTTGGCAGCCGCTCGCGTGGCACCACAGCCCGTGGGGCTGCGGGCTTTGCGGTGGCCGTCAGCCTGGACGCCACCGGCGCCCATGTGGCGCCGCCGCGCCAGCCTGCGAAGCATTTTCCAGTAGGGCCGCGGCTCTGGCGACAGCTCCCACACCCGAAGAGCCAGGAGGGAAAGCCGTGCCTCGTTGGAAAGCTCTTTGGCAGCCGCTCGCGTGGCCCCACAGCCCGTGGGGCTGCGGGCTTTCCGGGGGCCGTCAGCCTGGGCGACACCGGCGCCCAGGTGGGGCCGCCGCGCTAGCCTGCGAAGCATTTTCCGGTAGGGCCGCTGCTCTGGCGACAGCTCCCACGCCCGAAGAGCCAGGAGGGAAAGCCGTGCCTCGTTGGAAAGCTCTTTGGCAGCCGCTCGTGTGGCCCCACAGCCCGTGGGGCTGCGGGATTTGCGGCGGCCGTCAGCCTCGGCGCCACCGGCACCAACATTGCGCCGCTGCGCCAGCCTGCGAAGCATTTTCCGGTAGGGCCGCGGCTCTGGCGACAGCTCCCACGCCCGAAGAGCCAGGAGGGAAAGCCGTGCCTCGTTGGAAAGCTCTTTGGCAGCCGCTCGCGTGGCCCCACAGCCCATGGGGCTGCGGGCTTTGTGGCAGCCGTCAGCCTCGGCGACACCGGCGCCCACGTGGCGCCGCCGCGCCAGCCTGCGAAGCATTTTCCGGTAGGGCCGCGGCTCTGGCGACAGCTCCCACGCCCGAAGAGCCAGGAGGGAAAGACGTGCCTCGTTGGAAAGCTCTTTGGCAGCCGCTCGCGTGGCCCCACAGCCCAGGGGGCTGCGGGCTTTGCGGCGGCCGTCAGCCTGGGCGCCACCGGCGCCCACGTCGGGCCGCCGCGCCAGCCTGCGAAGCATTTTCTGGTAGGGCCGCGGCTCTGGCGACAGCTCCCACGCCCGAAGAGCCAGGAGGGAAAGCCGTGCCTCGTTGGAAAGCTCTTTGGCAGCCACGCGCATGGCCCCACAGCCCGTGGGGCTGAGGGCTTTCCGGCAGCCGTCAGCCTCGGCGCCACCGGCGCCCACGTGGCACCGCTGCACCAGCCTGCGAAGCATTTTCCAGTAGGGCCGCGGCTCTGGCGACAGCTCCCACGCCCGAAGAGCCAGGAGGGAAAGCCGTGCCTCGTTGGAAAGCACTTTGGCCGCCGCTCGCGTGGCCCCACAGCCCATGGGGCTGCGGGCTTTGCGGCGGCCGTCAGCCTCGGCGCCACCGGCGCCCACATTGCGCCGCCGCGCCAGCCTGCGAAGCATTTTCCGGTAGGGCCGCGGCTCTGGCGACAGCTCCCACGCCCGAAGAGCCAGGAGGGAAAGCCGTGCCTCGCTGGAAAGCTCTTTGGAAGCCGCTCACGTGGCCCCACAGCCCATGGGGCTGCGGGCTTTGCGGCGGCCGTCAGCCTCGGCGCCACCGGCGCCCACGTGGCGCCGCCGCGCCAGCCTGCGAAGCATTTTCCGGTAGGGCCGCGTCTCTGGCGACAGCTCCCACGCCCGAAGAGCCAGGAGGGAAAGCCGTGCCTCGTTGGAAAGCTCTTTGGCCACCGCTCGCGTGGCCCCACAGCCCATGGGGCTGCGGGCTTTGCGGCGGCCGTCAGCCTCGGCGCCACCGGCGCCCACGTGGCACGACCGCGCCAGCCTGCGAAGCATTTTCCGGTAGGGCCGCGGCTCTGGCGACAGCTCCCACGCCCGAAGAGCCAGGAGGGAAAGCCGTGCCTCGTTGGAAATCTCTTTGGCAGCCGCTCGCGTGGCACCACAGCCCGTGGGGCTGCGGGCTTTGCGGTGGCCGTCAGCCTGGACGCCACCGGCGCCCATGTGGCGCCGCCGCGCCAGCCTGCGAAGCATTTTCCGGTAGGGCCGCGGCTCTGGCGACAGCTCCCACACCCGAAGAGCCAGGAGGGAAAGCCGTGCCTCGTTGGAAAGCTTTTTGGCAGCCGCTCGCGTGGCCCCACAGCCCGTGGGGCTGCGGGCTTTCCGGGGGCCGTCAGCCTGGGCGACACCGGCGCCCAGGTGGGGCCGCCGCGCTAGCCTGCGAAGCATTTTCCGGTAGGGCCGCTGCTCTGGCGACAGCTCCCACGCCCGAAGAGCCAGGAGGGAAAGCCGTGCCTCGTTGGAAAGCTCTTTGGCAGCCGCTCGTGTGGCCCCACAGCCCGTGGGGCTGCGGGATTTGCGGCGGCTGTCAGCCTCGGCGCCACCGGCGCCAACATTGCGGCGCTGCGCCAGCCTGCGAAGCATTTTCCGGTAGGGCCGCGGCTCTGGCGACAGCTCCCACGCCCGAAGAGCCAGGAGGGAAAGCCGTGCCTCGTTGGAAAGCTCTTTGGCAGCCGCTCGCGTGGCCCCACAGCCCATGGGGCTGCGGGCTTTGTGGCGGCCGTCAGCCTCGGCGACACCGGCGCCCACGTTGCGCCGCAGCGCCAGCCTGCGAAGCATTTTCCGGTAGGGCCGCGGCTCTGGCGACAGCTCCCACTGCCAAAGAGCCAGGAGGGAAAGCCGTGCCTCGTTGGAAAGCTCTTTGGCAGCCGCTCGCGTGGCCCCACAGCCGGTGGGGCTGCGGGCTTTCCGGCGGCTGTCAGCCTTGGCGCCACCGGCGCCCACGTGGCACGACCGCACCAGCCTGCGAAGCATTTTCCGTTAGGGCCGCGTCTCTGGCGACAGCTCCCACGCCCGAAGAGCCAGGAGGGAAAGCCGTGCCTCGTTGGAAAGCTCTTTGGCAGCCGCTCGCGTGGCCCCACAGCCCATGGGGCTGCGGGCTTTGCGGCGGCCGTCAGCCTGGGCGCCACCGGCGCCCACGTCGGGCCGCCGCGCCAGCCTGCGAAGCATTTTCTGGTAGGGCCGCGGCTCTGGCGACAGCTCCCACGCCCGAAGAGCCAGGAGGGAAAGCCGTGCCTCGTTGGAAAGCTCTTTGGCAGCCACGCGCATGGCCCCACAGCCCGTGGGGCTGAGGGCTTTCCGGCATCCGTCAGCCTGGGCGACACCGGCGCCCACGTGGCGCCGCCGCGCCAGCCTGCGAAGCATTTTCCGGTAGGGCCGCGGCTCTGGCGACAGCTCCCACGCCCGAAGAGCCAGGAGGGAAAGCCGTGCCTCGTTGGAAAGCCCTTTGGCAGCCACTCGCGTGGCCCCACAGCCCATGGGGCTGCGGGCTTTGCGGCGGCCGTCAGCCTTGGCGCCACCGGCGCCCACGTTGCGCCGCCGCGCCAGCCTGCGAAGCATTTTCCAGTAGGGCCGCGTCTCTGGCGACAGCTCCCACGGCCAAAGAGCCAGGAGGGAAAGCCGTGCCTCGTTGGAAAGCTCTTTGGCAGCCGCTCGCGTGGCCCCACAGCCCATGGGGCTGCGGGCTTTGCAACGGCCGTCAGCCTCGGCGCCACCGGCGCCCACATTGCGCCGCTTCGCCAGCCTGCGAAGCATTTTCCGGTAGGGCCGCGTCTCTGGCGACAGCTCCCACGCCCGAAGAGCCAGGAGGGAAAGCCGTGCCTCGTTGGAAAGCTCTTTGGCAGCCACTGGCATGGCCCTAAAGCCTGTGGGGCTGCGGGCTTTGCGGCGGCCGTCAGCCTCGGCGCCACCGGCGCCCACGTGGCGCCGCCGCGCCAGCCTGCGAAGCATTTTCCGGTAGGGCCGCGGCTCTGGCGACAGCTCCCACGCCCGAAGAGCCAGGAGGGAAAGCCGTGCCTCATTGGAAAGCTCTTTGGCAGCCACTCACGTGGCCCCACAGCCCATGGGGCTGCGGGCTTTGCGGCGGCTGTCAGCCTCGGCGCCACCGGCGCCCACGTGGCACGACCGCGCCAGTCTGCGAAGCATTTTCCGGTAGGGCCGCGTCTCTGGCGACAGCTCCCACGCCCGAAGAGCCAGGAGGGAAAGCCGTGCCTCGTTGGAAAGCTCTTTGGCAGCCGCTCGCGTGGCCCCACAGCCCGTGGGGCTGCGGGCTTTGCGGCGGCCGTCAGCCTCGGCGCCACCGGCGCCCACGTTGCGCCGCCGCGCCAGCCTGCGAAGCATTTTCCGGTAGGGCCGCGGCTCTGGCGACAGCTCCCACGCCCGAAGAGCCAGGAGGGAAAGCCGTGCCTCGTTGGAAAGCTCTTTGGCAGCCACTCGCATGGCCCTAAAGCCTGTGGGGCTGCGGGCTTTGCGGCGGCCGTCAGCCTGGGCGCCACCGGCGCCCACATTGCACCGCTTCGCCAGCCTGCAAAGCATTTTCCGGTAGGGCCGCGTCTCTGGCGACAGCTCCCACGCCCGAAGAGCCAGGAGGGAAAGCTGTGCCTCGTTGGAAAGCTCTTTGGCAGCCGCTCGTGTGGCCCCACAGCCCGTGGGGCTGCGGGCTTTGCCGCGGCCGTCAGCCTGGGCGACACCGGCGCACAGGTGGGGCCGCCGCGCCAGCCTGCGAAGCATTTTCCGGTAGGGCCGCGGCTCTGGCGACAGCTCCCACGGCTGAAGAGCCAGGAGGGAAAGCTGTGCCTTGTTGGAAAGCTCTTTGGCAGCCACTCGCATGGCCCTAAAGCCTGTGGGGCTGCGGGCTTTGCGGCGGCCGTCAGCCTTGGCGCCACCGGCGCCCACGTGGCACCGCCGCGCCAGCCTGCGAAGCATTTTCCGGTAGGGCCGCGGCTGTGGCGACAGCTCCCACGCCCGAAGAGCCAGGAGGGAAAGCCGTGCCTCGTTGGAAAGCTCTTTGGCAGCCGCTCGCGTGGCCCCACAGCCCGTGGGGCTGCGGGCTTTCCGGCGGCCGTCAGCATGGGCGACACCGGCGCCCAGGTGGGGCCGCCGCGCTAGCCTGCGAAGCATTTTCCGGTAGGGCCGCGGCTCTGGCGACAGCTCCAACGCCCGAAGAGCCAGGAGGGAAAGCCGTGCCTCGTTGGAAAGCTCTTTGGCAGCCGCTCGCGTGGCCCCACAGCCCATGGGGCTGCGGGCTTTGCGGCGGCCGTCAGCCTCGGCGCCACCGGCGCCCACATTGCGGCGCTGCGCCAGCCTGCGAAGCAGTTTCCGGTAGGGCCGCGGCTCTGGCGACAGCTCCCACGACGGAAGAGCCAGGAGGGAAAGCCGTGCCTCGTTGGAAAGCTCTTTGGCAGCTGCTCGTGTGGCCCCACAGACCGTGGGGCTGCGGGCTTTGCGGCGGCCGTCAGCCTGGGCGACACCGGCGCCCACGTGGCGCCGACGCGCCAGCCTGCAAAGCATTTTCCGGTAGGGCCGCGGCTCTGGCGACAGCTCCCACGCCCGAAGAGCCAGGAGGGAAAGCCGTGCCTCATTGGAAAGCTCTTTGGCAGCCACTCACATGGCCCCACAGCCCGTGGGGCTGCGGGCTTTCCGGCGGCTGTCAGCCTCGGCGCCACCGGCGCCTACGTGGCACGACCGCGCCAGCCTGCGAAGCATTTTCCGGTAGGGCCGCGGCTCTGGCGACAGCTCCCACACCCGAAGAGCCAGGAGGGAAAGCCGTGCCTCGTTGGAAAGCTCTTTGGCAGCCGCTCGCGTGGCCCCACAGCCCGTGGGGCTGCGGGCTTTCCGGGGGCCGTCAGCCTGGGCGACACCGGCGCCCAGGTGGGGCCGCCGCGCTAGCCTGCGAAGCATTTTCCGGTAGGGCCGCTGCTCTGGCGACAGCTCCCACGCCCGAAGAGCCAGGAGGGAAAGCCGTGCCTCGTTGGAAAGCTCTTTGGCAGCCGCTCGTGTGGCCCCACAGCCCGTGGGGCTGCGGGATTTGCGGCGGCCATCAGCCTCGGCGCCACCGGCGCCAACATTGCGCCGCTGCGCCAGCCTGCGAAGCATTTTCCGGTAGGGCCGCGGCTCTGGCGACAGCTCCCACGCCCGAAGAGCCAGGAGGGAAAGCCGTGCCTCGTTGGAAAGCTCTTTGGCAGCCGCTCGCGTGGCCCCACAGCCCGTGGGGCTGCGGACTTTGTGGCAGCCGTCAGCCTCGGCGACACCGGCGCCCACGTTGCGCCGCAGCGCCAGCCTGCGAAGCATTTTCCGGTAGGGCCGCGGCTCTGGCGACAGCTCCCACGCCCGAAGAGCCAGGAGGGAAAGCCGTGCCTCGTTGGAAAGCTCTTTGGCAGCCGCTCGTGTGGCCCCACAGCCGGTGGGGCTGCGGGCTTTCCGGCGGCTGTCAGCCTCGGCGCCACCGGCGCCCACGTGGCACGACCGCACCAGCCTGCGAAGCATTTTCCGTTAGGGCCGCGTCTCTGGCGACAGCTCCCACGCCCGAAGAGCCAGGAGGGAAAGCCGTGCCTCGTTGGAAAGCTCTTTGGCAGCCGCTCGCGTGGCCCCACAGCCCATGGGGCTGCGGGCTTTGCGGCGGCCGTCAGCCTGGGCGCCACCGGCGCCCACGTCGGGCCGCCGCGCCAGCCTGCGAAGCATTTTCTGGTAGGGCCGCGGCTCTGGCGACAGCTCCCACGCCCGAAGAGCCAGGAGGGAAAGCCGTGCCTCGTTGGAAAGCTCTTTGGCAGCCACGCGCATGGCCCCACAGCCCGTGGGGCTGAGGGCTTTGCGGCGGCCATGAGCCTCTGCGCCACCGGCGCCCACGTGGCGCCGCTGCGCCAGCCTGCGAAGCATTTTCCGGTAGGGCCGCGGCTCTGGCGACAGCTCCCACGGCCGAAGAGCCAGGAGGGAAAGCCGTGCCTCGTTGGAAAGCTCTTTGGCAGCCGCTTGCGTGGCCCCACAGCCCATGGGGCTGCGGGCTTTGCGGCGGCCGTCAGCCTCGGCGCCACCGGCGCCCACATTGCGGCGCTGCGCCAGCCTGCGAAGCAGTTTCCGGTAGGGCCGCGGCTCTGGCGACAGCTCCCACGCCCGAAGAGCCAGGAGGGAAAGCCGTGCCTCGTTGGAAAGCTCTTTGGCAGCTGCTCGTGTGGCCCCACAGACCGTGGGGCTGCGGGCTTTGCGGCGGCCGTCAGCCTGGGCGACACCGGCGCCCACGTGGCGCCGACGCGCCAGCCTGCAAAGCATTTTCCGGTAGGGCCGCGGCTCTGGCGACAGCTCCCACGGCCGAAGAGCCAGGAGGGAAAGCCGTGCCTCGTTGGAAAGCTCTTTGGCAGCCGCTCACGTGGCCCCACAGCCCATGGGGCTGCGGGCTTTGCAGTGGCCGTCAGCCTGGGCGACACCGGCGCCCACGTGGGGCCGCCGCGCCAGCCTGCGAAGTATTTTCCGGTAGGGCCGCGTCTCTGGCGACAGCTCCCACGCCCGAAGAGCCAGGAGGGAAAGCCGTGCCTCGTTGGAAAGCTCTTTGGTAGCCACTCACGTGGCCCCACAGCCCGTGGGGCTGCGGGCTTTGCAGCAGCCGTCAGCCTCAGCGCCACCGGCGCCCACGTCGGGCCGCCGCGCCAGCCTGCGAAGCATTTTCCGGTAGGGCCGCGTCTCTGGCGACAGCTCCCACGCCCGAAGAGCCAGGAGGGAAAGCCGTGCCTCGTTGGAAAGCTCTTTGGCAGCCGCTCACGTGGCCCCACAGCCCATGGGGCTGCGGGCTTTGCAGTGGCCGTCAGCCTGGGCGACACCGGCGCCCAGGTGGGGCCGCCGCGCCAGCCTGCGAAGTATTTTCCGGTAGGGCCGCGTCTCTGGCGACAGCTCCCACGCCCGAAGAGCCAGGAGGGAAAGCCGTGCCTCGTTGGAAAGCTCTTTGGTAGCCACTCACGTGGCCCCACAGCCCGTGGGGCTGCGGGCTTTGCGGCGGCTGTCAGCCTGGGCGCCACCGGCGCCCACGTGGCACGACCGCGCCAGCCTGCGAAGCATTTTCCGGTAGGGCCGCGGCTCTGGCGACAGCTCCCACGCCCGAAGAGCCAGGAGGGAAAGCCGTGCCTCGTTGGAAAGCTCTTTGGCAGCCGCTCGCGTGGCCCCACAGCCCATGGGGCTGCGGGCTTTGCGGCGGCCGTCAGCATGGGCGACACCGGCGCCCAGGTGGGGCCGCCGCGCCAGCCTGCGAAGCATTTTCCGGTAGGGCCGCGTCTCTGGCGACAGCTCCCACGCCCGAAGAGCCAGGAGGGAAAGCCGTGCCTCGTTGGAAAGCTCTTTGGCAGCCGCTCACGTGGCCCCACAACACGTGGGGCTGCGGGCTTTGCGGCGGCCGTCAGCCTCGGCGCCACCGGCGCCCACATTGCGCCGCCGCGCCAGCCTGCAAAGCATTTTCCGGTAGGACCGCGGCTCTGGCGACAGCTCCCACGCCCGAAGAGCCAGGAGGGAAAGCCGTGCCTCGTTGGAAAGCTCTTTGGCAGCCGCTCGCTTGGCCCCACAGCCCATGGGGCTGCGGGCTTTCCGGCGGCCGTCAGCCTGGGCGACACCGGCGCCCAGGTGGGGCCCACGGGCTAGTCTGCGAAGCATTTTCCGGTAGGGCCGCGGCTCTGGCGACAGCTCCCACGCCCGAAGAGCCAGGAGGGAAAGCCGTGCCTCGTTGGAAAGCTCTTTGGCAGCCGCTCGCGTGGCCCCACAGCCCGTGGGGCTGCGGGCTTTGCGGCGTCCGTCAGCCTCAGCGCCACAGGCGCCAACGTTGCGCCGCTGCACCAACCTGCGAAGCATTTTCCGGTAGGGCCGCGGCTCTGGCGACAGCTCCCACACCCGAAGAGCCAGGAGGGAAAGCCGTGCCTCGTTGGAAAGCTCTTTGGCCGCCGCTCGCGTGGCCCCACAGCCCGTGGGGCTGCGGGCTTTCCGGCGGCCGTCAGCCTGGGCGACACCGGCGCCCACGTGGGGCCGCCGCGCTAGCCTGCAAAGCATTTTCCGGTAGGGCCGCGGCTCTGGCGAGAGCTCCCATGGCCGAAGAGCCAGGAGGGAAAGCCGTGCCTCGTTGGAAAGCTCTTTGGCAGCCACTCACGTGGCCCCACAGCCCGTGGGGCTGCGGGCTTTGCGGCAGCCGTCAGCCTGGGCGACACCGGCGCCCACGTGGCGCCGCCGCGCCAGCCTGTGAAGCATTTTCCGGTAGGGCCGCGGCTCTGGCGACAGCTCCCACGGCCAAAGAGCCAGGAGGGAAAGCCGTGCCTCGTTGGAAAGCTCTTTGGCAGCCGTTCGCGTTGCCCCACAGCCCGTGGGGCTGCGGGCTTTGCGGCGGCCGTCAGCCTGGGCGACACCGGCGCCCACGTCGGGCCGCCGCGCCAGCCTGCAAAGCATTTTCCGGTAGGGCCGCATCTCTGGCGACAGCTCCCACGCCCGAAGAGCCAGGAGGGAAAGCCGTGCCTCATTGGAAAGCTCTTTGGCAGCCACTCACGTGGCCCCACAGCCCGTGGGGCTGCGGGCTTTCCGGCGGCTGTCAGCCTCGGCGCCACCGGCGCCCACGTGGCACGACCGCGCCAGCCTGCGAAGCATTTTCCGGTAGGGCCGCGGCTCTGGCGACAGCTCCCACGGCCGAAGAGCCAGGAGGGAAAGCCGTGCCTCGTTGGAAAGCTCTTTGGCAGCCGCTCGCGTGGCCCCACAGCCCATGGGGCTGCGGGCTTTCCGGCGGCCGTCAGCCTCGGCGCCACCGTCGCCCACGTAGGGCCGCTGCGCCAGCCTGCGAAGCATTTTCCGGTAGGGCCGCGGCTCTGGCGACAGCTCCCACGCCCGAAGAGCCAAGAGGGAAAGCCGTGCCTCGTTGGAAAGCTCTTTGGCAGCCGCTCGCATGGCCCCACAGCCCGTGGGGCTGCGGGCTTTCCGGCGGCTGTCAGCCTGGGCGCCACCGGCGCCCACGTCTGGCCGCCGCGCCAGCCTGCGAAGCATTTTCCGGTAGGGCCGCAGCTCTGGCGACAGCTCCCACGCCCGAAGAGCCAGGAGGGAAAGCCGTGCCTCGTTGGAAAGCTCTTTGGCAGCCACTCACGTGGCCCCACAGCCCGTGGGGTTGCGGGCTTTGCGGCAGCCGTCAGCCTGGGCGACACCGGCGCCCACGTGGCGCCGCCGCGCCAGCCTGCGAAGCATTTTGCGGTAGGGCCGCGTCTCTGGCGACAGCTCCCACGGCCAAAGAGCCAGGAGGGAAAGCCGTGCCTCGTTGGAAAGCTCTTTGGCAGCCGTTCGCGTTGCCCCACAGCCAGTGGGGCTGCGGGCTTTGCGGCGGCCGTCAGCCTGGGAGACACCGGTGCCCACGTGGCGCCGCCGCGCCAGCCTGCGAATCATTTTCCGGTAGGGCCGCGGCTCTAGCGACAGCTCCCACGCCCGAAGAGCCAGGAGGGAAAGCCGTGCTTTGATGGAAAGCTCTTTGGCAGCCACTCGCATGGCCCTAAAGCCTGTGGGGCTGCGGGCTTTGCGGCGGCCGTCAGCCTCGGCGCCACCGGCGCCCACGTGGCGCCGCCGCGCCAGCCTGCGAAGCATTTTCCGGTAGGGCCGCGGCTCTGGCGACAGCTCCCACGCCCGAAGAGCCAGGAGGGAAAGCCGTGCCTCGTTGGAAAGCTCTTTGGCCGCCGCTCGCGTGGCCCCACAGCCCGTGGGGCTGCGGGCTTTGCGGCGGCCGTCAGCCTCGGCGCCACCGGCGCCCACGTGGCGCCGCTGCACCAGACTGCGAAGCATTTTCCGGTAGGGCCGCGGCTCTGGCGACAGCTCCCACGCCCGAAGAGCCAGGAGGGAAAGCCGTGCCTCGTTGGAAAGCTCTTTGGCAGCCGCTCGCGTGGCCCCACAGCCCATGGGGCTGCGGGCTTTGCGGCGGTCGTCAGCCTCGGCGCCACCGGCGCCCACGTAGGGCCGCTGCGCCAGCCTGCGAAGCATTTTCCGGTAGGGCCGCGGCTCTGGCGACAGCTCCCACGCGCGAAGAGCCAGGAGGGAAAGCCGTGCCTCGTTGGAAAGCTCTTTGGCAGCCGCTCGCATGGCCCCACAGCCCGTGGGGCTGCGGGCTTTCCAGCGGCTGTCAGACTGGGCGCCACCGGCGCCCACGTCGGGCCGCCGCGCCAGCCTGCGAAGCATTTTCCGGTAGGGCCGCGTCTCTGGCGACAGCTCCCACGCCCGAAGAGCCAGGAGGGAAAGCCGTGCCTCGTTGGAAAGCTCTTTGGCAGCCACGCGCGTGGCCCCACAGCCCGTGGGGCTGCGGGCTTTCCGGCAGCCGTCAGCCTGGGCGACACCGGCGCCCAGGTGGGGCCGCCGCGCCAGCCTGCGAAGTATTTTCCGGTAGGGCCACGGCTCTGGCGACAGCTCCCACGCCCGAATAGCCAGGAGGGAAAGCCGTGCCTCGTTGGAAAGCTCTTTGGCAGCCGCTAGCATGGCCCCACAGCCCATGGGGCTGCGGGCTTTGCGGCGGCCGTCAGCCTCGGCGCCACCGGCGCCCAGGTGGTGCCGCCGCGCCAGCCTGCGAAGCATTTTCCGGTAGGGCCGCGTCTCTGGCGACAGCTCCCACGCCCGAAGAGCCAGGAGGGAAAGCCGTGCCTCGTTGGAAAGCTCTTTGGCAGCCACTCAGGTGGCCCCACAGCCCGTGGGGCTGCGGGCTTTGCGGCGGCTGTCAGCCTCGGCGCCACCGGCGCCCACGTGGCACGACCGCGCCAGCCTGCGAAGCATTTTCCGGTAGGGCCGCGGCTCTGGCGACAGCTCCCACGGCCAAAGAGCCAGGAGGGAAAGCCGTGCCTCGTTGGAAAGCTCTTTGGCAGCCGTTCGCGTTGCCCCACAGCCCGTGGGGCTGCGGGCTTTGCGGCGGCCGTCAGCCTGGGCGACACCGGTGCCCACGTGGCGCCGCCGCGCCAGCCTGCGAATCATTTTCCGGTAGGGCCGCGGCTCTGGCGACAGCTCCCACGGCCAAAGAGCCAGGAGGGAAAGCCGTGCCTCGTTGGAAAGCTCTTTGGCAGCCGCTTGCGTGGCCCCACAGCCCGTGGGGCTGCGGGCTTTGCGGCGGCCGTCAGCCTGGGCTACACCGGCGCCCACGTGGGGCCGCCGCGCCAGCCTGCGAAGCATTTTCCGGTAGGGCCGCGGCTCTGGCGACAGCTCCCACGCCCGAAGAGCCAGGAGGGAAAGCCGTGCCTCGTTGGAAAGCTCTTTGGCAGCCACTCACATGGCCCCACAGCCCGTGGGGCTGCGGGCTTTCCGGCGGCTGTCAGCCTCGGCGCCACCGGCGCCCACGTTGCGCCGCTGCACCAACCTGCGAAGCATTTTCCGGTAGGGCCGCGGCTCTGGCGACAGCTCCCACACCCGAAGAGCCAGGAGGGAAAGCCGTGCCTCGTTGGAAAGCTCTTTGGCCGCCGCTCGCGTGGCCCCACAGCCCGTGGGGCTGCGGGCTTTGCGGCGGCCGTCAGCCTCGGCGCCACCGGCGCCCACGTGGCGCCGCTGCACCAGATTGCGAAGCATTTTGCGGTAGGGCCGCGGCTCTGGCGACAGCTCCCACGCCTGAAGAGCCAGGAGGGAAAGCCGTGCCTCGTTGGAAAGCTCTTTGGCAGCCGCTCGCGTGTCCCCACAGCCCGTGGGGCTGCGGGCTTTCCGGCGGCCGTCAGCATGGGCGACACCGGCGCCCAGGTGGGGCCTCCGCGCCAGCCTGCGAAGCATTTTCCGGTAGGGCCGCGGCTCTGGCGACAGCTCCCACGCCCGAAGAGCCAGGAGGGAAAGCCGTGCCTCGTTGGAAAGCTCTTTGGCAGCCGCTCGCGTGTCCCCACAGCCCGTGGGGCTGCGGGCTTTCCGGAGGCCGTCAGCCTCAGCGCCACCGGCGCCCACGTGGCACCGCTGCACCAGCCTGCGAAGCATTTTCCGGTAGGGCCGCGGCTCTGGCGACAGCTCCCACGCCCGAAGAGCCAGGAGGGAAAGCCGTGCCTCGTTGGAAAGCTCTTTGGCAGCCGCTTGCGTGGCCCCACAGCCCGTGGGGCTGCGGGCTTTGCGGCGGCCGTCAGCCTCGGCGCCACCGGCGCCCACGTTGCGCCGCCGCGCTAGCCTGCGAAGCATTTTCCGGTACGACCGCGGCTCTGGTGACAGCTCCCACGCCCGAAGAGCCAGGAGGGAAAGCCGTGCCTCGTTGGAAAGCTCTTTGGCAGCCGCTCGCTTGGCCCCACAGCCCATGGGGCTGCGGGCTTTCCGGCGGCCGTCAGCCTGGGCGACACCGGCGCCCAGGTGGGGCCGACGCGCCAGCCTGCGAAGCATTTTCCGGTAGGGCCGCGGCTCTGGCGACAGCTCCCACGGCCAAAGAGCCAGGAGGGAAAGCCGTGCCTCGTTGGAAAGCTCTTTGGCAGCCACTCACGTGGCCCCACAGCCCGTGGGACTGCGGGCTTTGCGGCGGCCGTCAGCCTGGGCGACACCGGCGCCCACGTGGCGCCGCCGCGCCAGCCTGCGAATCATTTTCCGGTAGGGCCGCGGCTCTGGCGACAGCTCCCACGCCCGAAGAGGCAGGAGGGAAAGCCGTGCCTCGTTGGAAAGCTCTTTGGCCGCCGCTCGCGTGGCCCCACAGCCCGTGGGGCTGCGGGCTTTGCGGCGGCCGTCAGCCTCGGCGCCACCGGCGCCCACGTGGCGCCGCTGCACCAGACTGCGAAGCATTTTGCGGTAGGGCCGCGGCTCTGGCGACAGCTCCCACGCCTGAAGAGCCAGGAGGGAAAGCCGTGCCTCGTTGGAAAGCTCTTTGGCAGCTGCTCGCGTGGCCCCACAGCCCGTGGGGCTGCGGGCTTTCCGGCGGCCGTCAGCATGGGCGACACCGGCGCCCAGGTGGGGCCTCCGCGCCAGCCTGCGAAGCATTTTCCGGTAGGGCCGCGGCTCTGGCGACAGCTCCCACGGCCGAAGAGCCAGGAGGGAAAGCCGTGCCTCGTTGGAAAGCTCTTTGGCAGCCGCTCGCGTGGCCCCACAGCCCATGGGGCTGCGGGCTTTGCGGCGGCCGTCAGCCTCGGCGCCACCGGTGCCCACGTAGGGCCGCTGCGCTAGCCTGCGAAGCATTTTCCGGTAGGGCCGCGGCTCTGGCGACAGCTCCCACGGCCAAAGAGCCAGGAGGGAAAGCCGTGCCTCGTTGGAAAGCTCTTTGGCAGCCGCTTGCGTGGCCCCACAGCCCGTGGGGCTGCGGGCTTTGCGGCGGCCGTCAGCCTGGGCTACACCGGCGCCCACGTGGGGCCGCCGCGCCAGCCTGCGAAGCATTTTCCGGTAGGGCCGCGGCTCTGGCGACAGCTCCCACGCCCGAAGAGCCAGGAGGGAAAGCCGTGCCTCATTGGAAAGCTCTTTGGCAGCCACTCACATGGCCCCACAGCCCGTGGGGCTGCGGGCTTTCCGGCGGCTGTCAGCCTCGGCGCCACCGGCGCCCACGTTGCGCCGCTGCACCAACCTGCGAAGCATTTTCCGGTAGGGCCGCGGCTCTGGCGACAGCTCCCACACCCGAAGAGCCAGGAGGGAAAGCCGTGCCTCGTTGGAAAGCTCTTTGGCCGCCGCTCGCGTGGCCCCACAGCCCGTGGGGCTGCGGGCTTTGCGGCGGCCGTCAGCCTCGGCGCCACCGGCGCCCACGTGGCGCCGCTGCACCAGCCTGCGAAGCATTTTGCGGTAGGGCCGCGGCTCTGGCGACAGCTCCCACGCCTGAAGAGCCAGGAGGGAAAGCCGTGCCTCGTTGGAAAGCTCTTTGGCAGCCACTCGCGTGGCCCCACAGCCCGTGGGGCTGCGGGCTTTCCGGCGGCCGTCAGCATGGGCGACACCGGCGCCCAGGTGGGGCCTCCGCGCCAGCCTGCGAAGCATTTTCCGGTAGGGCCGCGGCTCTGGCGACAGCTCCCACGGCCGAAGAGCCAGGAGGGAAAGCCGTGCCTCGTTGGAAAGCTCTTTGGCAGCCGCTCGCGTGTCCCCACAGCCCGTGGGGCTGCGGGCTTTCCGGAGGCCGTCAGCCTCAGCGCCACCGGCGCCCACGTGGCACCGCTGCACCAGCCTGCGAAGCATTTTCCGGTAGGGCCGCGGCTCTGGCGACAGCTCCCACGCCCGAAGAGCCAGGAGGGAAAGCCGTGCCTCGTTGGAAAGCTCTTTGGCAGCCGCTTGCGTGGCCCCACAGCCCGTGGGGCTGCGGGCTTTGCGGCGGCCGTCAGCCTCGGTGCCACCGGCGCCCACGTTGCGCCGCCGCGCTAGCCTGCGAAGCATTTTCCGGTACGACCGCGGCTCTGGTGACAGCTCCCACGCCCGAAGAGCCAGGAGGGAAAGCCGTGCCTCGTTGGAAAGCTCTTTGGCAGCCGCTCGCTTGGCCCCACAGCCCATGGGGCTGCGGGCTTTGCGGCGGCCGTCAGCCTGGGCGACACCGGCGCCCAGGTGGGGCCGACGCGCCAGCCTGCGAAGCATTTTCCGGTAGGGCCGCGGCTCTGGCGACAGCTCCCACGGCCAAAGAGCCAGGAGGGAAAGCCGTGCCTCGTTGGAAAGCTCTTTGGCAGCCACTCACGTGGCCCCACAGCCCGTGGGACTGCGGGCTTTGCGGCAGCCGTCAGCCTGGGCGCCACCGGCGCCCACGTGGCGCCGCCGCGCCAGCCTGCGAATCATTTTCCGGTAGGGCCGCGGCTCTGGCGACAGCTCCCACGCCCGAAGAGCCAGGAGGGAAAGCCGTGCCTCGTTGGAAAGCTCTTTGGCAGCCGCTAGCGTGGCCCCACAGCCCGTGGGGCTGCGGGCTTTGCGGCGGCCGTCAGCCTCGGCGCCACCGGCGCCCACGTGGCGCCGCTGCACCAGCCTGCGAAGCATTTTCCGGTAGGGCCGCGGCTCTGGCGACAGCTCCCACGCCTGAAGAGCCAGGAGGGAAAGCTCTGCCTCGTTGGAAAGCTCTTTGGCAGCCGCTCGCGTGGCCCCAGAGCCCGTGGGGCTGCGGGCTTTCCGGCGGCCGTCAGCATGGGCGACACCGGCGCCCAGGTGGGGCCTCCGCGCCAGCCTGCGAAGCATTTTCCGGTAGGGCCGCGGCTCTGGCGACAGCTCCCACGCCCGAAGAGCCAGGAGGGAAAGCCGTGCCTCGTTGGAAAGCTCTTTGGCAGCCGCTCGCGTGGCCCCACAGCCCATGGGGCTGCGGGCTTTCCGGAGGCCGTCAGCCTCAGCGCCACCGGCGCCCACGTCGGGCCGCCGCGCCAGCCTGCGAAGCATTTTCCGGTAGGGCCGCGTCTCTGGCGACAGCTCCCACGGCCGAAGAGCCAGGAGGGAAAGCCGTGCCTCGTTGGGAAGCTCTTTGGCAGCCGCTCACGTGGCCCCACAGCCCATGGGGCTGCGGGCTTTCCGGCGGCCGTCAGCCTGGGCGACACCGGCGCCCAGGTGGGGCCGCCGCTCCAGCCTGCGAAGTATTTTGCGGTAGGGCCGCGGCTCTGGCGACAGCTCCCACGCCCGAAGAGCCAGGAGGGAAAGCCGTGCCTCGTTGGAAAGCTCTTTGGCAGCCGCTCGCGTGGCCCCACAGCCCATGGGGCTGCGGGCTTTGCGGCGGCCGTCAGCCTCAGCGCCACCGGCGCCCACGTGGCACCCCCGCGCCAGCCTGCGAAGCATTTTCGGGTAGGGCCGCGGCTCTGGCGACAGCTCCCACGCCCGAAGAGCCAGGAGGGAAAGCCGTGCCTCGTTGGAAAGCTCTTTGGCCGCCGCTCGCGTGGCCCCACAGCCCGTGGGGCTGCGGGCTTTGCGGCGGCCGTCAGCATGGGCGACACCGGCGCCCAGGTGGGGCCGCCGCGCCAGCCTGCGAAGCATTTTCCGGTAGGGCCGCGGCTCTGGCGACAGCTCCCACGCCCGAAGAGCCAGGAGGGAAAGCCGTGCCTCGTTGGAAAGCTCTTTGGCAGCCGCTCGCATGGCCCCACAGCCCGTGGGGCTGCGGGCTTTGCGGCGGCCGTCAGCCTGGGCGACACCGGCTCCCACGTCGGGCCGCCGCGCCAGCCTGCGAAGCATTTTCCGGTAGGACCGCGGCTCTGGCGACAGCTCCCACGCCCGAAGAGCCAGGAGGGAAAGCCGTGTCTCGTTGGAAAGCTCTTTGGCAGCCGCTCGCTTGGCCCCACAGCCCGTGGGGCTGCGGGCTTTCCGGCGGCCGTCAGCCTGGGCGACACCGGCGCCCAGGTGGGGCCGACGGGCTAGGCTGCGAAGCATTTTCCGGTAGGGCCGCGGCTCTGGCGACATCTCCCACGCCCGAAGAGCCAGGAGGGAAAGCCGTGCCTCGTTGGAAAGCTCTTTGGCAGCCGTTCGCGTTGCCCCACAGCCCGTGGGGCTGCGGGCTTTGCGGCGGCCGTCAGCATGGGCGACACCAGTGCCCACGTGGCGCCGCCGCGCCAGCCTGCGAATCATTTTCCGGTAGGGCCGCGGCTCTGGCGACAGCTCCCACGGCCGAAGAGCCAGGAGGGAAAGCCGTGCCTCGTTGGAAAGCTCTTTGGCAGCCGCTCGCGTGGCCCCACAGCCCATGGGGCTGCGGGCTTTGCGGCGGCCGTCAGCCTGGGCGACACCGGCGCCCACGTGGCGCCGCCGCGCCAGCCTGCGAAGCATTTTCTGGTAGGGCCGCATCTCTGGCGACAGCTCCCACGCCCGAAGAGCCAGGAGGGAAAGCCGTGCCTCATTGGAAAGCTCTTTGGCAGCCACTCACGTGGCCCCACAGCCCGTGGGGCTGCGGGCTTTCCAGCGGCTGTCAGCCTCGGCGCCACCGGCGCCCACGTGGCACGACCGCACCAGCCTGCGAAGCATTTTCCGGTAGGGCCGCGTCTCTGGCGACAGCTCCCACGCCCGAAGAGCCAGGAGGGAAAGCCGTGCCTCGTTGGAAAGCTCTTTGGCAGCCGCTCGCTTGGCCCCACAGCCCATGGGGCTGCGGGCTTTCCGGCGGCCGTCAGCCTGGGCGACACCGGTGCCCAGGTGGGGCCGACGCGCTAGCCTGCGAAGCATTTTCCGGTAGGGCCGCGGCTCTGGCGACAGCTCCCACGGCCAAAGAGCCAGGAGGGAAAGCCGTGCCTCGTTGGAAAGCTCTTTGGCAGCCACTCACGTGGCCCCACAGCCCATGGGGCTGCGGGCTTTGCGGCAGCCGTCAGCCTGGGCGACACCGGCGCCCACGTGGCGCCGCCGCGCCAGCCTGCGAAGCATTTTCCGGTAGGGCCGCGGCTCTGGCGACAGCTCCCACGCCTGAAGAGCCAGGAGGGAAAGCCGTGCCTCGTTGGAAAGCTCTTTGGCAGCCGCTAGCGTGGCCCCACAGCCCAGGGGGCTGCGGGCTTTCCGGCGGCCATCAGCCTCTGCGCCACCGGCGCCCACGTGGCGCCGCTGCGCTAGCCTCCGAAGCATTTTCCGGTAGGGCCGCGGCTCTGGCGACAGCTCCCACGCCCGAAGAGCCAGGAGGGAAAGCCGTGCCTCGTTGGAAAGCTCTTTGGCAGCCGCTCGCGTGGCCCCACAGCCCGTGGGGCTGCGGGCTTTGCGGCGGCCGTCAGCCTGGGCGACACCGGCGCCCACGTCGGGCTGCCGCGCCAGCCTGCGAAGCATTTTCCGGTAGGGCCGCGGCTCTGGCGACAGCTCCCACGGCCGAAGAGCCAGGAGGGAAAGCCGTGCCTCGTTGGAAAGCTCTTTGGCAGCCACTCACGTGGCCCCACAGCCCGTGGGACTGCGGGCTTTGCGGCAGCCGTCAGCCTGGGCGACACCGGCGCCCACGTGGCGCCGCCGCGCCAGCCTGCGAATCATTTTCCGGTAGGGCCGCGGCTCTGGCGACAGCTCCCACGCCCGAAGAGCCAGGAGGGAAAGCCGTGCCTCGTTGGAAAGCTCTTTGGCAGCCGCTAGCGTGGCCCCACAGCCCATGGGGCTGCGGGCTTTCCGGCGGCCATCAGCCTCTGCGCCACCGGCGCCCACGTGGCGCCGCTGCGCTAGCCTCCGAAGCATTTTCCGGTAGGGCCGCGGCTCTGGCGACAGCTCCCACGCCCGAAGAGCCAGGAGGGAAAGCCGTGCCTCGTTGGAAAGCTCTTTGGCAGCCGCTTGCGTGGCCCCACAGCCTGTGGGGCTGCGGGCTTTGCGGCGGCCGTCAGCCTGGGCGACACCGGCGCCCACGTCGGGCTGCCGCGCCAGCCTGCGAAGCATTTTCCGGTAGGGCCGCGGCTCTGGCGACAGCTCCCACGGCCGAAGAGCCAGGAGGGAAAGCCGTGCCTCGTTGGAAAGCTCTTTGGCAGCCACTCACGTGGCCCCACAGCCCGTGGGACTGCGGGCTTTGCGGCAGCCGTCAGCCTGGGCGACACCGGCGCCCACGTGGCGCCGCCGCGCCAGCCTGCGAATCATTTTCCGGTAGGGCCGCGGCTCTGGCGACAGCTCCCACGCCCGAAGAGCCAGGAGGGAAAGCCGTGCCTCGTTGGAAAGCTCTTTGGCAGCCGCTAGCGTGGCCCCACAGCCCATGGGGCTGCGGGCTTTGCGGCGGCCATCAGCCTCTGCGCCACCGGCGCCCACGTGGCGCCGCTGCGCTAGCCTGCGAAGCATTTTCCGGTAGGGCCGCGGCTCTGGCGACAGCTCCCACGCCCGAAGAGCCAGGAGGGAAAGCCGTGCCTCGTTGGAAAGCTCTTTGGCAGCCGCTCGCGTGGCCCCACAGCCCGTGGGGCTGCGGGCTTTGCGGCGGCCGTCATCCTGGGCGACACCGGCGCCCACGTCGGGCTGCCGCGCCAGCCTGCGAAGCATTTTCCAGTAGGGCCGCGGCTCTGGCGACAGCTCCCACGGCCGAAGAGCCAGGAGGGAAAGCCGTGCCTTGATGGAAAGCTCTTTGGCAGCCACTCGCATGGCCCTAAAGCCTGTGGGGCTGCGGGCTTTGCGGCGGCCGTCAGCCTCGGCGCCACCGGCGCCCACGTGGCGCCGCCGCGCCAGCCTGCGAAGCATTTTCCGGTAGGGCCGCGGCTCTGGCGACAGCTCCCACGCCCGAAGAGCCAGGAGGGAAAGCCGTGCCTCATTGGAAAGCTCTTTGGCAGCCACTCACATGGCCACACAGCCCGTGGGGCTGCGGGCTTTCCGGCGGCTGTCAGCCTCGTCGCCACCAGCGCCCACGTGGCACGACCGCACCAGCCTGCGAAGCATTTTCCGGTAGGGCCGCGGCTCTGGCGACATCTCCCACGGCCGAAGAGCCAGGAGGGAAAGCCGTGCCTCGTTGGAAAGCTCTTTGGCAGCCGCTCGCGTGGCCCCACAGCCCGTGGGGCTGCGGGCTTTGCAGCGGCCGTCAGCCTCAGCGCCACAGGCGCCCACGTTGCGCCGCTGCACCAACCTGCGAAGCATTTTCCGGTAGGGCCGCGGCTCTGGCGACAGCTCCCACGCCCGAAGAGCCAGGAGGGAAAGCCGTGCCTCGTTGGAAAGCTCTTTGGCCGCCGCTCGCGTGGCCCCACAGCCCGTGGGGCTGCGGGCTTTGCGGCGGCCGTCAGCCTCGGCGCCACCGGCGCCCACGTTGCGCCGCTGCACCAGACTGCGAAGCATTTTGCGGTAGGGCCGCGGCTCTGGCGACAGCTCCCACGCCTGAAGAGCCAGGAGGGAAAGCCATGCCTCGTTGGAAAGCTCTTTGGCAGCCGCTCGCGTGGCCCCACAGCCCGTGGGGCTGCGGGCTTTCCGGCGGCCGTCAGCATGGGCGACACCGGCGCCCAGGTGGGGCCTCCGCGCCAGCCTGCGAAGCATTTTCCGGTAGGGCCGCGGCTCTGGCGACAGCTCCCACGCCCGAAGAGCCAGGAGGGAAAGCCGTGCCTCGTTGGAAAGCTCTTTGGCAGCCGCTCGCGTGTCCCCACAGCCCGTGGGGCTGCGGGCTTTCCGGAGGCCGTCAGCCTCAGCGCCACCGGCGCCCACGTGGCACCGCTGCACCAGCCTGCGAAGCATTTTCCGGTAGGGCCGCGGCTCTGGCGACAGCTCCCACGGCCGAAGAGCCAGGAGGGAAAGCCGTGCCTCGTTGGAAAGCTCTTTGGCAGCCGCTTGCGTGGCCCCACAGCCCGTGGGGCTGCGGGCTTTGCGGCGGCCGTCAGCCTCGGCGCCACCGGCGCCCACGTTGCGCCGCCGCGCCAGCCTGCGAAGCATTTTCCGGTACGACCGCGGCTCTGGCGACAGCTCCCACGCCCGAAGAGCCAGGAGGGAAAGCCGTGCCTCGTTGGAAAGCTCTTTGGCAGCCGCTCGCTTGGCCCCACAGCCCATGGGGCTGCGGGCTTTCCGGCGGCCGTCAGCCTGGGCGACACCGGCGCCCAGGTGGGGCCGACGCGCTAGCCTGCGAAGCATTTTCCGGTAGGGCCGCGGCTCTGGCGACAGCTCCCACGGCCAAAGAGCCAGGAGGGAAAGCCGTGCCTCGTTGGAAAGCTCTTTGGCAGCCACTCACGTGGCCCCACAGCCCGTGGGACTGCGGGCTTTGCGGCAGCCGTCAGCCTGGGCGACACCGGCGCCCACGTGGCGCCGCCGCGCCAGCCTGCGAAGCATTTTCCGGTAGGGCCGCGTCTCTGGCGACAGCTCCCACGCCCGAAGAGCCAGGAGGGAAAGCCGTGCCTCGTTGGAAAGCTCTTTGGCAGCCGCTCGCATGGCCCCACAGCCCGTGGGGCTGCGGGCTTTCCGGCGGCCGTCAGCCTCGGCGACACCGGCGCCCAGGTGGGGCCTCCGCGCCAGCCTGCGAAGCATTTTCCGGTAGGGCCGCGGCTCTGGCGACAGCTCCCACGGCCGAAGAGCCAGGAGGGAAAGCCGTGCCTCGTTGGAAAGCTCTTTGGCAGCCGCTCGCGTGTCCCCACAGCCCGTGGGGCTGCGGGCTTTCCGGAGGCCGTCAGCCTCAGCGCCACCGGCGCCCACGTGGCACCGCTGCACCAGCCTGCGAAGCATTTTCCGGTAGGGCCGCGGCTCTGGCGACAGCTCCCACGCCCGAAGAGCCAGGAGGGAAAGCCGTGCCTCGTTGGAAAGCTCTTTGGCAGCCGCTCGCTTGGCCCCACAGCCCATGGGGCTGCGGGCTTTCCGGCGGCCGTCAGCCTGGGCGACACCGGCGCCCAGGTGGGGCCGACGCGCTAGCCTGCGAAGCATTTTCCGGTAGGGCCGCGGCTCTGGCGACAGCTCCCACGGCCGAAGAGCCAGGAGGGAAAGCCGTGCCTCGTTGGAAAGCTCTTTGGCAGCCACTCACGTGGCCCCACAGCCCGTGGGACTGCGGGCTTTGCGGCAGCCGTCAGCCTGGGCGACACCGGCGCCCACGTGGCGCCGCCGCGCCAGCCTGCGAAGCATTTTCCGGTAGGGCCGCGGCTCTGGCGACAGCTCCCACGCCCGAAGAGCCAGGAGGGAAAGCCGTGCCTCGTTGGAAAGCTCTTTGGCAGCCGCTAGCGTGGCCCCACAGCCCGTGGGGCTGCGGGCTTTGCGGCGGCCGTCAGCCTCGGCGCCACCGGCGCCCACGTGGCGCCGCTGCACCAGCCTGCGAAGCATTTTCCGGTAGGGCCGCGGCTCTGGCGACAGCTCCCACGCCCGAAGAGCCAGGAGGGAAAGCCGTGCCTCGTTGGAAAGCTCTTTGGCAGCCGCTCACGTGGCCCCACAGCCCGTGGGGCTGCGGGCTTTCCGGCAGCCGTCAGCCTCGGCGCCACCGGCGCCCAGGTGGGGCCGCCGCGCCAGCCTGCGAAGCATTTTCCGGTAGGGCCGCGTCTCTGGCGACAGCTCCCACGCCCGAAGAGCCAGGAGGGAAAGCCGTGCCTCATTGGAAAGCTCTTTGGCAGCCACTCACGTGGCCCCACAGCCCGTGGGGCTGCGGGCTTTGCGGCGGCTGTCAGCCTCGGCGCCACCGGCGCCCACGTGGCACGACCGCGCCAGCCTGCGAAGCATTTTGCGGTAGGGCCGCGGCTCTGGCGACAGCTCCCACGCCCGAAGAGCCAGGAGGGAAAGGCGTGCCTCGTTGGAAAGCTCTTTGGCAGCCGCTCGCATGGCCCCACAGCCCGTGGGGCTGCGGGCTTTGCGGCGGCCGTCAGCCTGGGCGACACCGGCTCCCACGTCGGGCCGCCACGCCAGCCAGCGAAGCATTTTCCGGTAGGACAGCGGCTCTGGCGACAGCTCCCACGCCCGAAGAGCCAGGAGGGAAAGCCGTGCCTCGTTGGAAAGCTCTTTGGCAGCCGCTCGCTTGGCCCCACAGCCCATGGGGCTGCGGGCTTTCCGGCGGCCGTCAGCCTGGGCGACACCGGCGCCCACGTGGTGCCGACGGGCTAGCCTGCGAAGCATTTTCCGGTAGGGCCGCGGCTCTGGCGACAGCTCGCACGGCCAAAGAGCCAGGAGGGAAAGCCGTGCCTCGTTGGAAAGCTCTTTGGCAGCCACTCACGTGGCCCCACAGCCCGTCGGGTTGCGGGCTTTGCGGCAGCCGTCAGCCTGGGCGACACCGGCGCCCACGTGGCGCCGCCGCGCCAGCCTGCGAAGCATTTTGCGGTAGGGCCGCGTCTCTGGCGACAGCTCCCACGGCCAAAGAGCCAGGAGGGAAAGCCGTGCCTCGTTGGAAAGCTCTTTGGCAGCCGTTCGCGTTGCCCCACAGCCCGTGGGGCTGCGGGCTTTGCGGCGGCCGTCAGCCTGGGCGACACCGGTGCCCACGTGGCGCCGCCGCGCCAGCCTGCGAATCATTTTAAGGTAGGGCCGCGGCTCTGGCGACAGCTCCCACGCCCGAAGAGCCAGGAGGGAAAGCCGTGCCTCGTTGGAAAGCTCTTTGGCAGCCGCTAGCGTGGCCCCACAGCCCATGGGGCTGCGGGCTTTCCGGCGGCCATCAGCCTCTGCGCCACCGGCGCCCACGTGGGGCCGCTGCGCCAGCCTGCGAAGCATTTTCCGGTAGGGCCGCGGCTCTGGCGACAGCTCCCACGCCCGAAGAGCCAGGAGGGAAAGCCGTGCCTCGTTGGAAAGCTCTTTGGCAGCCACTCACGTGGCCCCACAGCCCGTGGGGCTGCGGGCTTTGCGGCGGCTGTCAGCCTCGGCGCCACCGGCGCCCACGTGGCACGACCGCGCCAGCCTGCGAAGCATTTTGCGGTAGGGCCGCGGCTCTGCCGACAGCTCCCACGCCCGAAGAGCCAGGAGGGAAAGCCGTGCCTCGTTGGAAAGCTCTTTGGCAGCCGCTCGCATGGCCCCACAGCCCGTGGGGCTGCGGGCTTTGCGGCGGCCGTCAGCCTGGGCGACACCGGCTCCCACGTCGGGCCGCCACGCCAGCCTGCGAAGCATTTTCCGGTAGGACCGCGGCTCTGGCGACAGCTCCCACGCCCGAAGAGCCAGGAGGGAAAGCCGTGCCTCGTTGGAAAGCTCTTTGGCAGCCGCTCGCTTGGCCCCACAGCCCATGGGGCTGCGGGCTTTCCGGCGGCCGTCAGCCTGGGCGACACCGGCGCCCAGGTGGGGCCGACGCGCTAGCCTGCGAAGCATTTTCCGGTAGGGCCGCGGCTCTGGCGACAGCTCCCACGGCCAAAGAGCCAGGAGGGAAAGCCGTGCCTCGTTGGAAAGCTCTTTGGCAGCCACTCACGTGGCCCCACAGCCCGTGGGACTGCGGGCTTTGCGGCAGCCGTCAGCCTGGGCGACACCGGCGCCCACGTGGCGCCGCCGCGCCAGCCTGCGAAGCATTTTCCGGTAGGGCCGCGGCTCTGGCGACAGCTCCCACGCCCGAAGAGCCAGGAGGGAAAGCCGTGCCTCGTTGGAAAGCTCTTTGGCAGCCGCTCGCGTGGCCCCACAGCCCGTGGGGCTGCGGGCTTTCCGGCGGCCGTCAGCATGGGCGACACCGGCGCCCAGGTGGGGCCTCCGCGCCAGCCTGCGAAGCATTTTCCGGTAGGGCCGCGGCTCTGGCGACAGCTCCCACGCCCGAAGAGCCAGGAGCGAAAGCCGTGCCTCGTTGGAAAGCTCTTTGGCAGCCGCTCGCGTGTCCCCACAGCCCGTGGGGCTGCGGGCTTTCCGGAGGCCGTCAGCCTCAGCGCCACCGGCGCCCACGTGGCACCGCTGCACCAGCCTGCGAAGCATTTTCCGGTAGGGCCGCGGCTCTGGCGACAGCTCCCACGGCCGAAGAGCCAGGAGGGAAAGCCGTGCCTCGTTGGAAAGCTCTTTGGCAGCCACTCACGTGGCCCCACAGCCCGTGGGGTTGCGGGCTTTGCGGCAGCCGTCAGCCTGGGCGACACCGGCGCCCACGTGGCGCCGCCGCGCCAGCCTGCGAAGCATTTTGCGGTAGGGCCGCGTCTCTGGCGACAGCTCCCACGGCCAAAGAGCCAGGAGGGAAAGCCGTGCCTCGTTGGAAAGCTCTTTGGCAGCCGTTCGCGTTGCCCCACAGCCCGTGGGGCTGCGGGCTTTGCGGCGGCCGTCAGCCTGGGCGACACCGGTGCCCACGTGGCGCCGCCGCGCCAGCCTGCGAATCATTTTAAGGTAGGGCCGCGGCTCTGGCGACAGCTCCCACGCCCGAAGAGCCAGGAGGGAAAGCCGTGCCTCGTTGGAAAGCTCTTTGGCAGCCGCTCGCGTGGCCCCACAGCCCATGGGGCTGCGGGCTTTGCGGCGGCCGTCAGCCTGGGCGACACCGGCGCCCACGTGGCGCCGCCGCGCCAGCCTGCGAAGCATTTTCCGGTAGGGCCGCATCTCTGGCAACAGCTCCCACGCCCGAAGAGCCAGGAGGGAAAGCCGTGCCTCATTGGAAAGCTCTTTGGCAGCCACTCACGTGTCCCCACAGCCCGTGGGGCTGCGGGCTTTCCGGCGGCTGTCAGCCTCGGCGCCACCGGCGCCCACGTGGCACGACCGCGCCAGCCTGCGAAGCATTTTCCGGTAGGGCCGCGTCTGTGGCGACAGCTCCCACGCCCGAAGAGCCAGGAGGGAAAGCCGTGCCTCGTTGGAAAGCTCTTTGGCAGCCGCTAGCGTGGCCCCACAGCCCATGGGGCTGCGGGCTTTCCGGCGGCCATCAGCCTCTGCGCCACCGGCGCCCACGTGGGGCCGCTGCGCCAGCCTGCGAAGCATTTTCCGGTAGGGCCGCGGCTCTGGCGACAGCTCCCACGCCCGAAGAGCCAGGAGGGAAAGCCGTGCCTCGTTGGAAAGCTCTTTGGCAGCCACTCACGTGGCCCCACAGCCCGTGGGGCTGCGGGCTTTGCGGCGGCTGTCAGCCTCGGCGCCACCGGCGCCCACGTGGCACGACCGCGCCAGCCTGCGAAGCATTTTGCGGTAGGGCCGCGGCTCTGCCGACAGCTCCCACGCCCGAAGAGCCAGGAGGGAAAGCCGTGCCTCGTTGGAAAGCTCTTTGGCAGCCGCTCGCATGGCCCCACAGCCCGTGGGGCTGCGGGCTTTGCGGCGGCCGTCAGCCTGGGCGACACCGGCTCCCACGTCGGGCCGCCACGCCAGCCTGCGAAGCATTTTCCGGTAGGACCGCGGCTCTGGCGACAGCTCCCACGCCCGAAGAGCCAGGAGGGAAAGCCGTGCCTCGTTGGAAAGCTCTTTGGCAGCCGCTCGCTTGGCCCCACAGCCCATGGGGCTGCGGGCTTTCCGGCGGCCGTCAGCCTGGGCGACACCGGCGCCCAGGTGGGGCCGACGCGCTAGCCTGCGAAGCATTTTCCGGTAGGGCCGCGGCTCTGGCGACAGCTCCCACGGCCAAAGAGCCAGGAGGGAAAGCCGTGCCTCGTTGGAAAGCTCTTTGGCAGCCACTCACGTGGCCCCACAGCCCGTGGGACTGCGGGCTTTGCGGCAGCCGTCAGCCTGGGCGACACCGGCGCCCACGTGGCGCCGCCGCGCCAGCCTGCGAAGCATTTTCCGGTAGGGCCGCGGCTCTGGCGACAGCTCCCACGCCCGAAGAGCCAGGAGGGAAAGCCGTGCCTCGTTGGAAAGCTCTTTGGCAGCCGCTCGCGTGGCCCCACAGCCCGTGGGGCTGCGGGCTTTCCGGCGGCCGTCAGCATGGGCGACACCGGCGCCCAGGTGGGGCCTCCGCGCCAGCCTGCGAAGCATTTTCCGGTAGGGCCGCGGCTCTGGCGACAGCTCCCACGCCCGAAGAGCCAGGAGCGAAAGCCGTGCCTCGTTGGAAAGCTCTTTGGCAGCCGCTCGCGTGTCCCCACAGCCCGTGGGGCTGCGGGCTTTCCGGAGGCCGTCAGCCTCAGCGCCACCGGCGCCCACGTGGCACCGCTGCACCAGCCTGCGAAGCATTTTCCGGTAGGGCCGCGGCTCTGGCGACAGCTCCCACGGCCGAAGAGCCAGGAGGGAAAGCCGTGCCTCGTTGGAAAGCTCTTTGGCAGCCACTCACGTGGCCCCACAGCCCGTGGGGTTGCGGGCTTTGCGGCAGCCGTCAGCCTGGGCGACACCGGCGCCCACGTGGCGCCGCCGCGCCAGCCTGCGAAGCATTTTGCGGTAGGGCCGCGTCTCTGGCGACAGCTCCCACGGCCAAAGAGCCAGGAGGGAAAGCCGTGCCTCGTTGGAAAGCTCTTTGGCAGCCGTTCGCGTTGCCCCACAGCCCGTGGGGCTGCGGGCTTTGCGGCGGCCGTCAGCCTGGGCGACACCGGTGCCCACGTGGCGCCGCCGCGCCAGCCTGCGAATCATTTTAAGGTAGGGCCGCGGCTCTGGCGACAGCTCCCACGCCCGAAGAGCCAGGAGGGAAAGCCGTGCCTCGTTGGAAAGCTCTTTGGCAGCCGCTCGCGTGGCCCCACAGCCCATGGGGCTGCGGGCTTTGCGGCGGCCGTCAGCCTGGGCGACACCGGCGCCCACGTGGCGCCGCCGCGCCAGCCTGCGAAGCATTTTCCGGTAGGGCCGCATCTCTGGCAACAGCTCCCACGCCCGAAGAGCCAGGAGGGAAAGCCGTGCCTCATTGGAAAGCTCTTTGGCAGCCACTCACGTGTCCCCACAGCCCGTGGGGCTGCGGGCTTTCCGGCGGCTGTCAGCCTCGGCGCCACCGGCGCCCACGTGGCACGACCGCGCCAGCCTGCGAAGCATTTTCCGGTAGGGCCGCGTCTGTGGCGACAGCTCCCACGCCCGAAGAGCCAGGAGGGAAAGCCGTGCCTTGTTGGAAAGCTCTTTGGCAGCCGCTCGCGTGGCCCCACAGCCCGTGGGGCTGCGGGCTTTGCGGCGGCCGTCAGCCTCGGCGCCACCGGTGCCCACGTCGGGCCGCCGCGCCAGCCTGCGAAGCATTTTCCGGTAGGGCCGCGGCTCTGGCGACAGCTCCCACGCCCGAAGAGCCAGGAGGGAAAGCCGTGCCTCGTTGGAAAGCTCTTTGGCAGCCGCTTGCGTGGCCTCACAGCCAATGGGGCTGCGGGCTTTGCGGCGGCCGTCAGCCTCGGCGCCACCGGCGCCCACGTTGCGCCGCCGCGCCAGCCTGCGAAGCAATTTCCGGTAGGACCGCGGCTGTGGCGACAGCTCCCACGCCCAAAGAGCCAGGAGGGAAAGCCGTGCCTCGTTGGAAAGCTCTTTGGTAGCCGCTCGCTTGGCCCCAGAGCCCATGGGGCTGCGGGCTTTCCGGCGGCCGTCAGCCTGGGCGACACCGGCGCCCAGGTGGGGCCGACGCGCTAGCCTGCGAAGCATTTTCCGGTAGGGCCGCGGCTCTGGCGACAGCTCCCACGGCCAAAGAGCCAGGAGGGAAAGCCGTGCCTCGTTGGAAAGCTCTTTGGCAGCCGCTAGCGTGGCCCCACAGCCCGTGGGGCTGCGGGCTTTCCGGCGGCCATCAGCCTCTGCGCCACCGGCGCCCACGTGGCGCCGCTGCGCCAGCCTGCGAAGCATTTTGCGGTAGGGCCGCGGCTCTGGCGACAGCTCCCACGCCCGAAGAGCCAGGAGGGAAAGCCGTGCCTCGTTGGAAAGCTCTTTGGCAGCCGCTTGCGTGGCCCCACAGCCCATGGGGCTGCGGGCTTTGCGGCGGCCGTCAGCCTCGGCGCCACCGGCGCCCACATTGCGGCGCTGCGCCAGCCTGCGAAGCATTTTCCGGTAGGGCCGCGGCTCTGGCGACAGCTCCCACGCCGGAAGAGCCAGGAGGGAAAGCCGTGCCTTGTTTGAAAGCTCTTTGGCAGCCGCTCGTGTGGCCCCACAGCCCGTGGGGCTGCGGGCTTTGCGGCGGCCGTCAGCCTGGGCGACACCGGCGCCCACGTCGGGCTGCCGCGCCAGCCTGCGAAGCATTTTCCGGTAGGGCCGCGGCTCTGGCGACAGCTCCCACGGCCGAAGAGCCAGGAGGGAAAGCCGTTCCTTGATGGAAAGCTCTTTGGCAGCCACTCGCATGGCCCTAAAGCCTGTGGGGCTGCGGGCTTTGCGGCGGCCGTCAGCCTCGGCGCCACTGGCGCCCACGTGGCGCCGCCGCGCCAGCCTGCGAAGCATTTTCCGGTAGGGCCGCGTCTCTGGAGACAGCTCCCACGCCCGAAGAGCCAGGAGGGAAAGCCATGCCTCATTGGAAAGCTCTTTGGCAGCCACTCACATGGCCCCACAGCCCGTGGGGCTGCGGGCTTTCCGGCGGCTGTCAGCCTCGGCGCCACCGGCGCCCACGTGGCACGACCGCGCCAGCCTGCGAAGCATTTTCCGGTAGGGCCGCGGCTCTGGCGACAGCTCCCACGCCCGAAGAGCCAGGAGGGAAAGCCGTGCCTCGTTGGAAAGCTCTTTGGCAGCCGCTCGCGTGGCCCCACAGCCCGTGGGGCTGCGGGCTTTGCGGCGGCCGTCAGCCTCGGCGCCACCGACGCCCACGTGGCGCCGCTGCACCAGACTGCGAAGCATTTTGCGGTAGGGCCGCGGCTCTGGCGACAGCTCCCAGGCCTGAAGAGCCAGGAGGGAAAGCCGTGCCTCGTTGGAAAGCTCTTTGGCAGCCGCTCGCGTGGCACCACAGCCCGTGGGGCTGCGGGCTTTGCGGCGGCCATCAGCATGGGCGACACCGGCGCCCAGGTGGGGCCTCCGCGCCAGCCTGCGAAGCATTTTCCGGTAGGGCCGCGGCTCTGGCGACAGCTCCCACGCCCGAAGAGCCAGGAGGGAAAGCCGTGCCTCGTTGGAAAGCTCTTTGGCAGCCGCTCGCGTGGCCCCACAGCCCGTGGGGCTGCGGGCTTTCCGGAGGCCGTCAGCCTCGACGCCACCGGCGCCCACATGGCACCGCTGCACCAGCCTGCGAAGCATTTTCCGGTAGGGCCGCGGCTCTGGCGACAGCTCCCACGGCCGAAGAGCCAGGAGGGAAAGCCGTGCCTCGTTGGAAAACTCTTTGGCAGCCGCTTGCGTGGCCCCACAGCCCGTGGGGCTGCGGGCTTTGCGGCGGCCGTCAGCCTCGGCGCCACCGGCGCCCAAGTTGCGCCGCCGCGCCAGCCTGCGAAGCATTTTCCGGTACGACCGCGGCTCTGGCGACAGCTCCCACGCCCGAAGAGCCAGGAGGGAAAGCCGTGCCTCGTTGGAAAGCTCTTTGGCAGCCGCTCGCTTGGCCCCACAGCCCATGGGGCTGCGGGCTTTCCGGCAGCCGTCAGCCTGGGCGACACCAGCGCCCAGGTGGGGCCGACGCGCTAGCCTGCGAAGCATTTTCCGGTAGGGCCGCGGCTCTGGCGACAGCTCGCACGGCCAAAGAGCCAGGAGGGAAAGCCGTGCCTCGTTGGAAAGCTCTTTGGCAGCCACTCACGTGGCCCCACAGCCCGTGGGACTGCGGGCTTTACGGCAGCCGTCAGCCTGGGCGACACCGGCGCCCACGTGGCGCTGCCGCGCCAGCCTGCGAATCATTTTCCGGTAGGGCCGCGGCTCTGGCGACAGCTCCCACGCCCGAAGAGCCAGGAGGGAAAGCCGTGCCTCGTTGGAAAGCTCTTTGGCAGCCGCTAGCGTGGCCCCACAGCCCATGGGGCTGCGGGCTTTCCGGTGGCCATCAGCCTCAGCGCCACCGGCGCCCACGTGGCGCCGCTGCGCCAGCCTGCGAAGCATTTTCCGGTAGGGCCGCGGCTCTGGCGACAGCTCCCACGCCCGAAGAGCCAGGAGGGAAAGCCGTGCCTCGTTCGAAAGCTCTTTGGCAGCCGCTCGTGTGGCCCCACAGCCCGTGGGGCTGCGGGCTTTGCGGCGGCCGTCAGCCTGGGCGACACCGGCGCCCACGTCGGGCCGCCGCGCCAGCCTGCGAAGCATTTTCCGGTAGGGCCGCGGCTCTGGTGACAGCTCCCACGGCCGAAGAGCCAGGAGGGAAAGCCGTGCCTTGATGGAAAGCTCTTTGGCAGCCACTCGCATAGCCCTAAAGCCTGTGGGGCTGCGGGCTTTGCGGCGGCCGTCAGCCTGGGCGCCACCGGCGCCCACGTGGCGCCGCCGCGCCAGCCTGCGAAGCATTTTCCGGTAGGGCCGCGTCTCTGGCGACAGCTCCCACGCCCGAAGAGCCAGGAGGGAAAGCCGTGCCTCATTGGAAAGCTCTTTGGCAGCCACTCACATGGCCCCACAGCCCGTGGGGCTGCGGGCTTTCCGGCGGCTGTCAGCCTCGGCGCCACCGGCGCCCAGGTGGCACGACCGCGCCAGCCTGCGAAGCATTTTCCGGTAGGGCCGCGGCTCTGGCGACAGCTCCCACGCCCGAAGAGCCAGGAGGGAAAGCCGTGCCTCGTTGGAAAGCTCTTTGGCAGCCGCTTGCGTGGCCCCACAGCTCGTGGGGCTGCGGGCTTTGCGGCGGCCGTCAGCCTCGGCGCCACCGGCGCCCACGTGGCGCCGCCGCGCCAGCCTGCAAAGCATTTTCCGGTAGGACCGCGGCTCTGGCGACAGCTCCCACGCCCGAAGAGCCAGGAGGGAAAGCCGTGCCTCGTTGGAAAGCTCTTTGGCAGCCACTCACGTGGCCCCACAGCCCGTGGGGTTGCGGGCTTTGCGGCAGCCGTCAGCCTGGGCGACACCGGCGCCCACGTGGCGCCGCCGCGCCAGCCTGCGAAGCATTTTCCGGTAGGGCCGCGGCTCTGGCGACAGCTCCCACGGCCAAAGAGCCAGGAGGGAAAGCCGTGCCTCGTTGGAAAGCTCTTTGGCAGCCGCTCGCGTTGCCCCACAGCCCGTGGGGCTGCGGGCTTTGCGGCGGCCGTCAGCCTGGGCGACACCGGCGCCCACGTCGGGCCGCCGCGCCAGCCTGCGAAGCATTTTCCGGTAGGGCCCCATCTCTGGCGACAGCTCCCACGCCCGAAGAGCCAGGAGGGAAAGCCGTGCCTCATTGGAAAGCTCTTTGGCAGCCACTCACGTGGCCCCACAGCCCGTGGGGCTGCGGGCTTTCCGGCGGCTGTCAGCCTCGGCGCCACCGGCGCCCACGTGGCACGACCGCGCCAGCCTGCGAAGCATTTTCCGGTAGGACCGCGGCTCTGGCGACAGCTCCCACGCCCGAAGAGCCAGGAGGGAAAGCCGTGCCTCGTTGGAAAGCTCTTTGGCAGCCACTCACGTGGCCCCACAGCCCATGGGGCTGCGGGCTTTGCGGCGGCCGTCAGCCTGGGCGCCACCGGCGCCCACGTCGGGCCGCCGCGCCAGCCTGCGAAGCATTTTCCGGTAGGACCGCGGCTCTGGCGACAGCTCCCACACCCGAAGAGCCAGGAGGGAAAGCCGTGCCTCGTTGGAAAGCTCTTTGGCAGCCGCTCGCTTGGCCCCACAGCCCATGGGGCTGCGGGCTTTGTGGCGGCCGTCAGACTGGGCGACACCGGCGCCCAGGTGGGGCCGACGCGCTAGCCTGCGAAGCATTTTCCGGTAGGGCCGCGGCTCTGGCGACAGCTCCCACGCCCAAAGAGCCAGGAGGGAAAGCCGTGCCTCGTTGGAAAGCTCTTTGGCAGCCGCTCGCTTGGCCCCACACTCCGTGGGGCTGCGGGCTTTCCGGCAGCCGTCAGCCTGGGCGACACCGGCGCCCACGTGGCTCCGCCGCGCCAGCCTGCGAAGCATTTTCCGGTAGGGCCGCGGCTCTGGCGACAGCTCCCACGGCCGAAGAGCCAGGAGGGAAAGCCTTGCCTTGATGGAAAGCTCTTTGGCAGCCACTCGCATGGCCCTAAAGCCTGTGGGGCTGCGGGCTTTGCGGCGGCCGTCAGCCTGGGCGACACCGGCACCCACGTGGCGCCGCCGAGCCAGCCTGCGAAGCATTTTCCGGTAGGGCCGCGGCTCTGGCGACAGCTCCCACGCCCGAAGAGCCAGGAGGGAAAGCCGTGCCTCATTGGAAAGCTCTTTGGCAGCCACTCACATGGCCCCACAGCCCGTGGGGCTGCGGGCTTTCCGGCGGCTGTCAGCCTCGGCGCCACCGGCGCCTACGTGGCACGACCGCGCCAGCCTGCGAAGCATTTTCTGGTAGGGCCGCGGCTCTGGCGACAGCTCCCACACCCGAAGAGCCAGGAGGGAAAGCCGTGCCTCGTTGGAAAGCTCTTTGGCAGCCGCTCGCGTGGCCCCACAGCCCGTGGGGCTGCGGGCTTTGCGGCGGCCGTCAGCCTCGGCGCCACCGGCGCCCACGTGGCACGCTGCACCAGCCTGCGATGCATTTTGCGGTAGGGCCGCGGCTCTGGCGACAGCTCCCACGCCTGAAGAGCCAGGAGGGAAAGCTCTGCCTCGTTGGAAAGCTCTTTGGCAGCCGCTCGCGTGGCCCCACAGCCCGTGGGGCTGCGGGCTTTCCGGCGGCCGTCAGCATGGGCGACACCGGCGCCCAGGTGGGGCCTCCGCGCCAGCCTGCGAAGCATTTTCCGGTAGGGCCGCGGCTCTGGCGACAGCTCCCACGCCCGAAGAGCCAGGAGGGAAAGCCGTGCCTCGTTGGAAAGCTCTTTGGCAGCCGCTCGCGTGGCCCCACAGCCCATGGGGCTGCGGGCTTTCCGGAGGCCGTCAGCCTCGGCGACACCGGCGCCCACGTCGGGCCGCCGCGCCAGCCTGCGAAGCATTTTCCGGTAGGGCCGCGGCTCTGGCGACAGCTCCCACGCGCGAAGAGCCAGGAGGGAAAGCCGTGCCTCGTTGGAAAGCTCTTTGGTAGCCGCTCACGTGGCCCCACAGCCCATGGGGCTGCGGGCTTTCCGTCGGCCGTCAGCCTGGGCGACACCGGCGCCCAGGTGGGGCCGCTGCGCCAGCCTGCGAAGTATTTTCCGGTAGGGCCGCGGCTCTGGCGACAGCTCCCACGCCCGAAGAGCCAGGAGGGAAAGCCGTGCCTCGTTGGAAAGGTCTTTGGCAGCCGCTAGCATGGCCCCACAGCCCATGGGGCTGCGGGCTTTGGGGCGGCCGTCAGCCTCGGCGCCACCGGCGCCCAGGTGGGGCCGCCGCGCCAGCCTGCGAAGCATTTTCCGGTAGGGCCGCGTCTCTGGCGACAGCTCCCACGCCCGAAGAGCCAGGAGGGAAAGCCGTGCCTCGTTGGAAAGCTCTTTGGCAGCCACTCACGTGGCCCCACAGCCCGTGGGGCTGCGGGCTTTGCGGCGGCCATCAGCCTCGGCGCCACCGGCGCCCACGTGGCACGACCGCGCCAGCCTGCGAAGCATTTTGCGGTAGGGCCGCGGCTCTGGCGACAGCTCCCACGCCCGAAGAGCCAGGAGGGAAAGCCGTGCCTCGTTGGAAAGCTCTTTGGCAGCCGCTCGCGTGGCCCCACAGCCCATGGGGCTGCGGGCTTTGCGGCGGCCGTCAGCCTCAGCGCCACCGGCGCCCACGTGGCACCGCCGCGCCAGCCTGCGAAGCATTTTCCGGTAGGGCCGCGTCTCTGGTGACAGCTCCCACGCCCGAAGAGCCAGGAGGGTAAGCCGTGCCTCGTTGGAAAGCTCTTTGGCCGCCGCTCGCGTGGCCCCACAGCCCGTGGGGCTGCGGGCTTTGCGGCGGCCGTCAGCATGGGCGACACCGGCGCCCAGGTGGGGCCGCCGCGCCAGCCTGCGAAGCATTTTCCGGTAGGGCCGCGGCTCTGGCGACAGCTCCCACGCCCGAAGAGCCAGGAGGGAAAGCCGTGCCTCGTTGGAAAGCTCTTTGGCAGCCGCTTGCGTGGCCCCACAGCCCATGGGGCTGCGGGCTTTGCGGCGGCCGTCAGCCTCGGCGCCACCGGCGCCCACATTGCGGCGCTGCGCCAGCCTGCGAAGCATTTTCCGGTAGGGCCGCGGCTCTGGCGACAGCTCCCACGGCCGAAGAGCCAGGAGGGAAAGCCGTGCCTCGTTGGAAAGCTCTTTGGCAGCCGCTGGCGTGGCCCCACAGCCCATGGGGCTGCGGGCTTTGCGGCGGCCGTCAGCCTCGGCGCCACCGGCGCCCAGGTGGGGCCGCCGCGCCAGCCTGCGAAGCATTTTCCGGTAGGGCCGCGTCTCTGGCGACAGCTCCCACGGCCGAAGAGCCAGGAGGGAAAGCCGTGCCTCGTTGGAAAGCTCTTTGGCAGCCACTCACGTGGCCCCACAGCCCGTGGGGCTGCGGGCTTTGCGGCGGCTGTCAGCCTCGGCGCCACCGGCGCCCACGTGGCACGGCCGCGCCAGCCTGCGAAGCATTTTGCGGTAGGGCCGCGGCTCTGGCGACAGCTCCCACGCCCGAAGAGCCAGGAGGGAAAGCCGTGCCTCGTTGGAAAGCTCTTTGGCAGCCGCTCGCGTGGCCCCACAGCCCATGGGGCTGCGGGCTTTGCGGCGGCCGTCAGCCTCGGCGCCACCGGCGCCCACGTGGCACCGCCGCGCCAGCCTGCGAAGCATTTTCCGGTAGGGCCGCGGCTCTGGCGACAGCTCCCACGCCCGAAGAGCCAGGAGGGTAAGCCGTGCCTCGTTGGAAAGCTCTTTGGCCGCCGCTCGCGTGGCCCCACAGCCCGTGGGGCTGCGGGCTTTGCGGCGGCCGTCAGCATGGGCGACACCGGCGCCCAGGTGGGGCCGCCGCGCCAGCCTGCGAAGCATTTTCCGGTAGGGCCGCGTCTCTGGCGACAGCTCCCACGCCCGAAGAGCCAGGAGGGAAAGCCGTGCCTCGTTGGAAAGCTCTTTGGCAGCCGCTTGCGTGGCCCCACAGCCCATGGGGCTGCGGGCTTTGCGGCGGCCGTCAGCCTCGGCGCCACCGGCGCCCACATTGCGGCGCTGCGCCAGCCTGCGAAGCATTTTCCGGTAGGGCCGCGGCTCTGGCGACAGCTCCCACGCCGGAAGAGCCAGGAGGGAAAGCCGTGCCTCGTTGGAAAGCTCTTTGGCAGCCGCTCGTGTGGCCCCACAGCCCGTGGGGCTGCGGGCTTTGCGGCGGCCGTCAGCCTCAGTGCCACCGGCGCCCACGTCGGGCTGCCGCGCCAGCCTGCGAAGCATTTTCCGGTAGGGCCGCGGCTCTGGCGACAGCTCCCACGGCCGAAGAGCCAGGAGGGAAAGCCGTGCCTTGATGGAAAGCTCTTTGGCAGCCACTCGCATGGCCCTAAAGCCTGTGGGGCTGCGGGCTTTGCGGCGGCCGTCAGCCTGGGCGACACCGGCGCCCACGTGGCGCCGCCGCGTCAGCCTGCAAAGCATTTTCCGGTAGGGCCGCGGCTCTGGCGACAGCTCCCACGCCCGAAGAGCCAGGAGGGAAAGCCGTGCCTCATTGGAAAGCTCTTTGGCAGCCACTCACATGGCCCCACAGCCCGTGGGGCTGCGGGCTTTCCGGCGGCCGTCAGCCTCGGCGCCACCGGCGCCTACGTGGCACGACCGCGCCAGCCTGCGAAGCATTTTCCGGTAGGGCCGCGGCTCTGGCGAAAGCTCCCACACCCGAAGAGCCAGGAGGGAAAGCCGTGCCTCGTTGGAAAGCTCTTTGGCCGCCGCTCGCGTGGCCCCACAGCCCGTGGGGCTGCGGGCTTTGCGGCGGCCGTCAGCCTCGGCGCCACCGGCGCCCACGTGGCGCCGCCGCACCAGCCTGCGAAGCATTTTGCGGTAGGGCCGCGGCTCTGGCGACAGCTCCCACGCCTGAAGAGCCAGGAGGGAAAGCTCTGCCTCGTTGGAAAGCTCTTTGGCAGCCGCTCGCGTGGCCCCACAGCCCGTGGGGCTGCGGGCTTTCCGGCGGCCGTCAGCATGGGTGACACCGGCGCCCAGGTGGGGCCTCCGCGCCAGCCTGCGAAGCATTTTCCGGTAGGGCCGCGGCTCTGGCGACAGCTCCCACGCCCGAAGAGCCAGGAGGGAAAGCCGTGCCTCGTTGGAAAGCTCTTTGGCAGCCGCTCGCGTGGCCCCACAGCCCATGGGGCTGCGGGCTTTGCGGCGGCCGTCAGCTTGGGCGACACCGGCGCCCACGTGGCGCCGCCGCGCCAGCCTGCGAAGCATTTTCCGGTAGGGCCGCATCTCTAGCGACAGCTCCCACAGCCAAAGAGCCAGGAGGGAAAGCCGTGCCTCGTTCGAAAGCTCTTTGGCAGCCGCTTGCGTGGCCCCACAGCCCATGGGGCTGCGGGCTTTCCGGCGGCCATCAGCCTCTGCGCCACCGGCGCCCACGTGGCGCCGCTGCGCCAGCCTGCGAAGCATTTTCCGGTAGGGTCGCGACTCTGGCGACAGCTCCCACGCCCGAAGAGCCAGGAGGGAAAGCCGTGCCTCGTTGGAAAGCTCTTTGGCAGCCGCTTGCGTGGCCCCACAGCCCATGGGGCTGCGGGCTTTGCGGCGGCCGTCAGCCTCGGCGCCACCGGCGCCCACATTGCGGCGCTGCGCCAGCCTGCGAAGCATTTTCCGGTAGGGCCGCGGCTCTGGCGACAGCTCCCACGCCCGAAGAGCCAGGAGGGAAAGCCGTGCCTCGTTCGAAAGCTCTTTGGCAGCCGCTCGTGTGGCCCCACAGCCCGTGGGGCTGTGGTCTTTGCGGCGGCCGTCAGCCTGGGCGACAGCGGCGCCCACGTCGGGCTGCCGCGCCAGCCTGCGAAGCATTTTCCGGTAGGGCCGCGGCTCTGGCGACAGCTCCCACGGCCGAAGAGCCAGGAGGGAAAGCCTTGCCTTGATGGAAAGCTCTTTGGCAGCCACTCGCATGGCCCTAAAGCCTGTGGGGCTGCGGGCTTTGCGGGGGCCGTCAGCCTCGGCGCCACCGGCGCCCACGTGGGGCCGCTGCGCCAGCCTGCGAAGCATTTTCCGGTAGGGCCGCGGCTCTGGCGACAGCTCCCACGCCCGAAGAGCCAGGAGGGAAAGCCGTGCCTCATTGGAAAGCTCTTTGGCAGCCACTCACATGGCCCCACAGCCCGTGGGGCTCCGGGCTTTCCGGCGGCTGTCAGCCTCGGCGCCACCGGCGCCCACGTGGCACGACCGCGCCAGCCTGCGAAGCATTTTCCGGTAGGGCCGCGTCTCTGGCGACAGCTCCCACGCCCGAAGAGCCAGGAGGGAAAGCCGTGCCTCGTTGGAAAGCTCTTTGGCAGCCGCTCGCGTGGCCCCACAGCCCGTGGGGCTGCGGGCTTTGCGGCGGCCGTCAGCCTCAGCGCCACAGGCGCCCACGTTGCGCCGCTGCACCAGCCTGCGAAGCATTTTCCGGTAGGCCGCGGCTCTGGCGACAGCTCCCACACCCGAAGAGCCAGGAGGGAAAGCCGTGCCTCGTTGGAAAGCTCTTTGGCCGCCGCTCGCGTGGCCCCACAGCCCGTGGGGCTGCGGGCTTTGCGGCGGCCGTCAGCCTCGGCGCCACCGGCGCCCACGTGGCGCCGCTGCACCAGCCTGCGAAGCATTTTGCGGTAGGGCCGCGGCTCTGACGACAGCTCCCACGCCTGAAGAGCCAGGAGGGAAAGCCGTGCCTCGTTGGAAAGCTCTTTGGCAGCCGCTCGCGTGGCCCCACAGCCCGTGGGGCTGCGGGCTTTCCGGCGGCCGTCAGCATGGGCGACACCGGCGCCCAGGTGGGGCCTCCGCGCCAGCCTGCGAAGCATTTTCCGGTAGGGCCGCGGCTCTGGCGACAGCTCCCACGCCCGAAGAGCCAGGAGGGAAAGCCGTGCCTCGTTGGAAAGCTCTTTGGCAGCCGCTCGCGTGTCCCCACAGCCCGTGGGGCTGCGGGCTTTCCGGAGGCCGTCAGCCTCAGCGCCACCCGCGCCCACGTGGCACCGCTGCACCAGCCTGCGAAGCATTTTCCGGTAGGGCCGCGGCTCTGGCGACAGCTCCCACGCCCGAAGAGCCAGGAGGGAAAGCCGTGCCTCGTTGGAAAGCTCTTTGGCAGCCGCTTGCGTGGCCCCACAGCCCATGGGGCTGCGGGCTTTGCGGCGGCCGTCAGCCTCGGCGCCACCGGCGCCCACGTGGCACCGCCGCGCCAGCCTGCGAAGCATTTTCCGGTAGGGCCGCGTCTCTGGCGACAGCTCCCACGCCCGAAGAGCCAGGAGGGAAAGCCGTGCCTCGTTGGAAAGCTCTTTGGCCGCCGCTGGCGTGGCCCCACAGCCCGTGGGGCTGCGGGCTTTGCGGCGGCCGTCAGCATGGGCGACACGGGCGCCCAGGTGGGGCCGCCGCGCCAGCCTGCGAAGCATTTTCCGGTAGGGCCGCGGCTCTGGCGACAGCTCCCACGCCCGAAGAGCCAGGAAGGAAAGCCGTGCCTCGTTGGAAAGCTCTTTGGCAGCCGCTCGAGTGTCCCCACAGCCCGTGGGGCTGCGGGCTTTGCGGCGGCTGTCAGCCTCGGCGCCACCGGCGCCCACGTGGCACGACCGCGCCAGCCTGTGAAGCATTTTCCGGTAGGGCCGCGGCTCTGGCGACAGCTCCCACGCCCGAAGAGCCAGGAGGGAAAGCCGTGCCTCGTTGGAAAGCTCTTTGGCAGCCACTCGCGTGGCCCCACAGCCCGTGGGGCTGCGGGCTTTGCGGCGGCCGTCAGCCTCGGCGCAACCGGCGCCCACGTGGCGCCGCCGCGACAGCCTGCGAAGCATTTTCTGGTAGGGCCGCCGCTCTGGCGACAGCTCCCATGCCCGAAGAGCCAGGAGGGAAAGCCGTGCCTCGTTGGAAAGCTCTTTGGCAGCCGCTCGCGTGGCCCCACAGCCCATGCGGCTGCGGGCTTTGCGGCGGCCGTCAGCCTCGGCGCCACCGGCGCCCACATTGCGCCGCTGCGCCAGCCTGCGAAGCATTTTCCGGTAGGGCCGCGGCTCTGGCGACAGCTCCCACGCCTGAAGAGCCAGGAGGGAAAGCCGTGCCTCGTTGGAAAGCTCTTTGGCAGCCGCTCGCGTGTCCCCACAGCCCGTGGGGCTGCGGGCTTTCCGGCGGCCGTCAGCATGGGCGACACCGGCGCCCAGGTGGGGCCGCCGCGCCAGCCTGCGAAGCATTTTCCGGTAGGGCCGCGGCTCTGGCGACAGCTCCCACGCCCGAAGAGCCAGGAGGGAAAGCCGTGCCTCGTTGGAAAGCTCTTTGGCAGCCGCTCGCGTGTCCCCACAGCCCGTGGGGCTGCGGGCTTTCCGGAGGCCGTCAGCCTCAGCGCCACCGGCGCCTAGGTGGGGCCGCCGCACCAGCCTGCGAAGCATTTTGCGGTAGGGCCGCGTCTCTGGCGACAGCTCCCACGGCCGAAGAGCCAGGAGGGAAAGCCGTGCCTCGTTGGAAAGCTCTTTGGCAGCCGCTCGCGTGGTCCCACAGCCCATGGGGCTGCGGGCTTTGCGGCGGCCGTCAGCCTCGGCGCCACCGGCGCCCACATGGCGCCGCCGCGCCAGCCTGCGAAGCATTTTCCGGTAGGGCCGCGGCTCTGGCGACAGCTCCCACGCCCGAAGAGCCAGGAGGGAAAGCCATGCCTCGTTGGAAAGCTCTTTGGCAGCCGCTCACGTGGCCCCACAGCCCATGGGGCTGCGGGCTTTCCGGCGGCCGTCAGCCTCGGTGCCATCGGCGCCCAGGTGGGGCCGCCGTGCCAGCCTGCGAAGCATTTTCCGGTAGGGCCGCGGCTCTGGCGACATCTCCCACGCCCGAAGAGCCAGGAGAGAAAGCCGTGCCTCGTTGGAAAGCTCTTTGGCAGCCGCTCGCGTGGCCCCACAGCCCATGGGGCTGCGGGCTTTGCGGCGGCCGTCAGCCTCGGCGACACCGGCGCCCAGGTGGGACCGCCGCGCCAGCCTGCGAAGCATTTTCCGGTAGGGCCGCGGCTCTGGCGACAGCTCCCACGGCCGAAGAGCCAGGAGGGAAAGCCGTGCCTCGTTGGAAAGCTCTTTGGCAGCCGCTCGCGTGGCCCCACAGCCCGTGGGGCTGCGGGCTTTCCGGCAGCCGTCAGCCTCGGCGCCACCGGCGCCCACGTGGCACCGCTGCACCAGCCTGCGAAGCATTTTCCGGTAGGGCCGCGGCTCTGGCGACAGCTCCCACGCCCGAAGAGCCAGGAGGGAAAGCCGTGCCTCGTTGGAAAGCTCTTTGGCAGCCGCTTGCGTGGCCCCACAGCCCGTGGGGCTGCGGGCTTTGCGGCGGCCGTCAGCCTCGGCGCCACCGGCGCCCAGGTGGGGCCGAAGCGCTAGCCTGCGAAGCATTTTCCAGTAGGGCCGCGGCTCTGGCGACAGCTCCCACGCGCGAAGAGCCAGGAGGGAAAGCCGTGCCTCATTGGAAAGCTCTTTGGCAGCCGCTCGCTTGGCCCCACAGCCCATGGGGCTGCGGGCTTTCCAGCGGCCGTCAGCCTGGGCGACACCGGCGCCCAGGTGGGGCCGACGCGCCAGCCTGCGAAGCATTTTCCGGTAGTGCCGCGGCTCTGGCGACAGCTCCCACGCCCGAAGAGCCAGGAGGGAAAGCCATGCCTCGTTGGAAAGCACTTTGGCAGCCAGTCACGTGGCCCCACAGCCCATGGGGCTGCGGGCTTTGCGGCGGCCGTCAGCCTCGGCGCCACCGGCGCCCACGTTGCGCCGCCGCGCCAGCCTGCGAAGCATTTTCCGGTAGGGCCGCGGCTCTGGCGACAGCTCCCACGCCCGAAGAGCCAGGAGGGAAAGCCGTGCCTCGTTGGAAAGCTCTTTGGCAGCCACGCGCGTGGCCCCACAGCCCGTGGGGCTGCGGGCTTTCCGGCAGCCGTCAGCCTCGGCGCCACCGGCGCCCACGTGGCACCGCTGCACCAGCCTGCGAAGCATTTTCCGGTAGGGCCGCGGCTCTGGCGACAGCTCCCACGGCCGAAGAGCCAGGAGGGAAAGCCGTGCCTCGTTGGAAAGCTCTTTGGCAGCCGCTTGCGTGGCCCCACAGCCCGTGGGGCTGCGGGCTTTGCGGCGGCCGTCAGCCTGGGCGACACCGGTGCCCACGTGGCGCCGCCGCGCCAGCCTGCGAATCATTTTCCGGTAGGGCCGCGGCTCTGGCGACAGCTCCCACGCCCGAAGAGCCAGGAGGGAAAGCCGTGCCTCGTTGGAAAGCTCTTTGGCAGCCACTCACGTGGCCCCACAGCCCGTGGGGCTGCGGGCTTTGCGGCGGCTGTCAGCCTCGGCGCCACCGGCGCCCACGTGGCACGACCGCGCCAGCCTGCGAAGCATTTTGCGGTAGGGCCGCGGCTCTGGCCACAGCTCCCACGCCCGAAGAGCCAGGAGGGAAAGCCGTGCCTCGTTGGAAAGCTCTTTGGCAGCCGCTCGCGTGGCCCCACAGCCCATGGGGCTGCGGGCTTTCCGGAGGCCGTCAGCCTCAGCGCCACCGGCGCCCACGTTGCGCCGCCGCGCCAGCCTGCGAAGCATTTTCCTGTAGGGCCGCGTCTCTGGCGACAGCTCCCACGCCCGAAGAGCCAGGAGGGAAAGCCGTGCCTCGTTGGAAAGCTCTTTGGCAGCCGCTCGCTTGGCCCCACAGCCCATGGGGCTGCGGGCTTTCCGGCGGCCGTCAGCCTGGGCGACACCGGCGCCCAGGTGGGGCCGACGCGCTAGCCTGCGAAGCATTTTCCGGTAGGGCCGCGGCTCTGGCGACAGCTCCCACGCCCGAAGAGCCAGGAGGGAAAGCCGTGCCTCGTTGGAAAGCTCTTTGGCAGCCGCTCGCTTGGCCCCACAGCCCATGGGGCTGCGGGCTTTCCAGCGGCCGTCAGCCTGGGCGACACCGGCGCCCAGGTGGGGCCGACGCGCCAGCCTGCGAAGCATTTTCCGGTAGGGCCGCGGCTCTGGCGACAGCTCCCACGCCCGAAGAGCCAGGAGGGAAAGCCGTGCCTCGTTGGAAAGCACTTTGGCAGCCACTCAGGTGGCCCCACAGCCCATGGGGCTGCGGGCTTTGCGGCGGCTGTCAGCCTCGGCGCCACCGGCGCCCAAATCGGGCCACCGCGCCAGCCTGCGAAGCATTTTCCGGTAGGGCCGCGGCTCTGGCGACAGCTCCCACGCCCGAAGAGCCAGGAGGGAAAGCCGTGCCTCGCTGGAAAGCTCTTTGGCAGCCCCTCGCGTGGCCCCACAGCCCATGGGGCTGCGGGCTTTCCGGCGGCCATCAGCCTCTGCGCCACCGGCGCCCACGTTGCGCCGTCGCGCCAGCCTGCGAAGCATTTTCCGGTAGGGCCGCGGCTCTGGCGACAGCTCCCACCCCTTAAGAGCCAGGAGGGAAAGCCATGCCCTGTTGGAAAGCTCTTTGGCAGCCGCTCACGTGGCCCCACAGCCCATGGGGCTGCGGGCTTTGCGGCGGCCGTCAGCCTTGGCGCCACCGGCGCCCACATTGCGCCGCCGCGCCAGCCTGCGAAGCATTTTCCGGTAGGGCCGCGTCTCTGGCGACAGCTCCCACGCCCGAAGAGCCAGGAGGGAAAGCCGTGCCTCGTTGGAAAGCTCTTTGGCAGCCACTCGCATGGCCCTAACGCCTGTGGGGCTGCGGGCTTTGCGGCGGCCATCAGCCTCGGCGCCACCGGCGCCCATGTGTCGCCGCCGCGCCAGCCTGCAAAGCATTTTCCGGTAGGGCCGCGGCTCTGGCGACAGCTCCCACGCCCGAAGAGCCAGGAGGGAAAGCCGTGCCTCATTGGAAAGCTCTTTGGCAGCCACTCACGTGGCCCCACAGCCCGTGGGGCTGCGGGCTTTGCGGCGGCTGTCAGCCTCGGCGCCACCGGCGCCCACGTGGCGCCGCCGCGCCAGCCTGCGAAGCATTTTCCGGTAGGGCCGCGGCTCTGGCGACAGCTCCCACGCCCGAAGAGCCAGGAGGGAAAGCCGTGCCTCGTTGGAAAGCTCTTTGGCAGCCACGCGCGTGGCCCCACAGCCCGTGAGGCTGCGGACTTTGCGGCGGCCGTCAGCCTGGGCGACACCGGCGCCCACGTGGGGCCACCGCGCCAGCCTGCAAAGCATTTTCCGGTAGGGCCGCGGCTCTGGCGACAGCTCCCACTCCCGAAGGGCCAGGAGGGAAAGCCGTGCCTCGTTGGAAAGCTCTTTGGCAGCCGTTCGCGTGGCCCCACAGCCCATGGGGCTGCGGGCTTTGCGGCGGCCGTCAGCCTGGACGACACCGGTGCCCACGTGGCGCCGCCGCGCCAGCCTGCGAAGCATTTTCCGTTAGGGCCGCGTCTCTGGCGACAGCTCCCACGCCCGAAGAGCCAGGAGGGAAAGCCGTGCCTCCTTGGAAAGCTCTTTGGCAGCCGCTCGCGTGGCCCCACAGCCCGTGGGGCTGCGGGCTTTGCGGCGGCCGTCAGCCTCGGCGCCACCGGCGCCCACGTTGCGCCGCCGCGCCAGCCTGCGAAGCATTTTCCGGTAGGGCCGCGGCTCTGGCGACAGCTCCCACGCCCGAAGAGCCAGGAGGGAAAGCCGTGCCTCGTTGGAAAGCTCTTTGGCAGCCGCTCGCGTGGCCCCACAGCCCATGGGGCTGCGGGCTTTGCGGCGGCCGTCAGCCTGGGCGACACCGGCGCCCAGGTGGAGCCGCCGCGCCAGCCTGCGAAGCATTTTCCGGTAGGGCCGCGTCTCTGGCGACAGCTCCCACGCCCGAAGAGCCAGGAGGGAAAGCCGTGCCTCGTTGGAAAGCTCTTTGGCAGCAGCTAGCGTGGCCCCACAGCCCATGGGGCTGCGGGCTTTGCGGCGGCCTTCAGCCTGGGCGCCACCGGCGCCCACGTTGCGCCGCCGCGCCAGCCTGCGAAGAATTTTCCGGTAGGGCCGCGGCTCTGGCGACAGCTCCCACGCCCGAAGAGCCAGGAGGGAAAGCCGTGCCTCGTTGGAAAGCTCTTTGGCAGCCGCTCGCGTGGCCCCACAGCCCATGGGGCTGCGGGCTTTGCGGCGGCCGTCAGCCTCAGCGCCACCGGCACCCACGTTGCGCCGCCGCGCCAGCCTGCGAAGCATTTTCCGGTAGGGCCGCGGCTCTGGCGACAGCTCCCACGCCCGAAGAGCCAGGAGGGAAAGCCGTGCCTCGTTGGAAAGCTCTTTGGCAGCCGCTCGCGTGGCCCCACAGCCCGTGGGGCTGCGGGCTTTGCGGCGGCCGTCAGCCTCGGCGCCACCGGCGCCCACGTTGCGCCGCCGCGCCAGCCTGCAAAGCATTTTCCGGTTGGGCCGCGGCTCTGGCGACAGCTCCCACGCCCGAAGAGCCAGGAGGGAAAGCCGTGCCTCGTTGGAAAGCTCTTTGGCAGCCACGCGCGTGGCCCCACAGCCCGTGAGGCTGCGGGCTTTGCGGTGGCCGTCAGCCTGGGCGACACCGGCGCCCACGTGGGGCCACCGCGCCAGCCTGCAAAGCATTTTCCCGTAGGGCCGCGGCTCTGGCGACAGCTCCCACTCCCGAAGGGCCAGGAGGGAAAGCCGTGCCTCGTTGGAAAGCTCTTTGGCAGCCGTTCGCGTGGCCCCACAGCCCATGGGGCTGCGGGCTTTGCGGCGGCCGTCAGCCTGGACGACACCGGTGCCCACGTGGCGCCGCCGCGCCAGCCTGCGAAGCATTTTCCGGTAGGGCCGCGTCTCTGGCGACAGCTCCCACGGCCGAAGAGCCAGGAGGGAAAGCCGTGCCTCGTTGGAAAGCTCTTTGGCAGCCGCTCGCGTGGCCCCACAGCCCATGGGGCTGCGGGCTTTCCGGCGGCCGTCAGCCTCGGCGCCACCGGCGCCCACGTTGCGCCGCCGCGCCAGCCTGCGAAGCATTTTCCGGTAGGGCCGCGGCTCTGGCGACAGCTCCCACGCCCGAAGAGCCAGGAGGGAAAGCCGTGCCTCATTGGAAAGCTCTTTGGCCGCCGCTCGCGTGGCCCCACAGCCCATGGGGCTGCGGGCTTTGCGGCGGCCGTCAGCCTGGGCGCCACCGGCGCCCACGTTGCGCCGCCGCGCCAGCCTGCGAAGCATTTTCCGGTAGGGCCGCGGCTCTGGCGACAGCTCCCACGCCCGAAGAGCCAGGAGGGAAAGCCGTGCCTCGTTGGAAAGCTCTTTGGCAGCCGCTCGCGTGGCCCCACAGCCCATGGGGCTGCGGGCTTTGCGGCGGCCGTCAGCCTCAGCGCCACCGGCACCCACGTTGCGCCTCCGTGCCAGCCTGCGAAGCATTTTCCGGTAGGGCCGCGGCTCTGGCGACAGCTCCCACGCCCGAAGAGCCAGGAGGGAAAGCCGTGCCTCGTTGGAAAGCTCTTTGGCAGCCGCTCGCGTGGCCCCACAGCCCGTGGGGCTGCGGGCTTTGCGGCGGCCGTTAGCCTCGGCGCCACCGGCGCCCACGTTGCGCCGCCGCGCCAGCCTGCAAAGCATTTTCCGGTTGGGCCGCGTCTCTGACGACAGCTCCCACGGCCGAAGAGCCAGGAGGGAAAGCCGTGCCTCGTTGGAAAGCTCTTTGGCAGCCGCTCGCGTGGCCCCACAGCCCGTGAGGCTGCGGGCTTTCCGGAGGCCATCAGCCTCGGCGCCACCGGAGCCCACGTGGCGCCGCCGCGCCAGCCTGCGAAGCATTTTCCGGTAGGGCCGTGGCTCTGGCGACAGCTCCCACGCCCGAAGAGCCAGGAGGGAAAGCCGTGCCTCATTGGAAAGCTCTTTGGCAGCCGCTCGCGTGGCCCTAAAGCCTGTGGGGCTGCGGGCTTTGCGGCGGCCGTCAGCCTGGGCGACACCGGCGCCCAGTTGATGCCGCCGCGCCAGCCTGCGAAGCATTTTCCGGTAGGGCCGCGGCTCTGGCAACAGCTCCCACGCCCGAAGAGCCAGGAGGGAAAGCCGTGCCTCGTTGGAAAGCTCTTTGGCAGCCACTCACATGGCCCCACAGCCCGTGGGGCTGCGTGATTTCCGGCGGCTGTCAGCCTCGGCGCCACCGGCGCCCACGTGGCGCGACCGCGCCAGCCTGCGAAGCATTTTCCGGTAGGGCCGCGGCTCTGGCGACAGCTCCCACGCCCGAAGAGCCAGGAGGGAAAGCCGTGCCTCGTTGGAAAGCTCTTTGGCAGCCGCTCGCGTGGCCCCACAGCCCGTGGGGCTGCGGGCTTTGCGGCGGCCGTCAGCCTCGGCGACACCGGCGCCCAGGTGGGGCCGCCACGGCAGCCTGCAAAGAATTTTCCGGTAGGGCCGCGGCTCTGGCGACAGCTCCCACGCCCGAAGAGCCAGGAGGGAAAGCCGTGCCTCGTTGGAAAGCTCTTTGGCAGCCGCTCACGTGGCCCCACAGCCCATGGGGCTGCGGGCTTTGCGGCGGCCGTCAGCCTCAGTGCCACCGGCGCCCACGTGGCGCCGCCGCGCCAGACTGCGAAGCATTTTCCGGTAGGGCCGCGGCTCTGGCGACAGCTCCCACGCCCGAAGAGCCAGGAGGGAAAGCCGTGCCTCATTGGAAAGCTCTTTGGCAGCCGCTCGCGTGGCCCCACAGCCCGTGGGGCTGCGGGCTTTGCGGCGGCCGCCAGCCTGGGCGACACCGGCGCCCACATGGGGCCGCCGCGCCAGCCTGCGAAGCATTTTGCGGTAGGGCCGCGTCTCTGGCGACAGCTCCCACGGCCGAAGAGCCAGGAGGGAAAGCCGTGCCTCGTTGGAAAGCTCTTTGGCAGCCGCTGGCGTGGCCCCACAGCCCGTGGGGCTGCGGGCTTTGCGGCGGCCGTCAGCCTCGGCGCCACGGGCGCCCAGGTGGGGCCGCTGCGCCAGCCTGCGAAGCATTTTCCGGTAGGGCCGCGGCTCTGGCGACAGCTCCCACGCCCGAAGAGCCAGGAGGGAAAGCCGTGCCTCGTTGGAAAGCTCTTTGGCAGCCGCTCGCGTGGCCCCACAGCCCGTGGGGCTGCGGGCTTTGCGGCGGCCGTCAGCCTCGGCGCCACCGGCGCCCACGTGGGGCCGCTGCGCCAGGCAGAGAAGCATTTTCCGGTAGGGCCGCGGCTCTGGCGACAGCTCCCACGCCCGAAGAGCCAGGAGGGAAAGCCGTGCCTCGTTGGAAAGCTCTTTGGCAGCCGCTCGCGTGGCCCCACAGCCCGTGGGGCTGCGGGCTTTGCGGCGGCCGTTAGCCTGGGCGACACCGGCGCCCACGTGGGGCCGCCGCGCCATCCTGCAAAGCATTTTCCGGTAGGGCTGCGTCTCTGGCGACAGCTCCCACGCCCGAAGAGCCAGGAGGGAAAGCCGTGCCTCGTTGGAAAGCTCTTTGGCAGCCGCTCGCGTTGCCCCACAGCCCATGGGGCTGCGGGCTTTGCGGCGGCCGTCAGCCTCGGCGCCACCGGCGCCCACGTCGGGCCGCCGCGCCAGCCTGCGAAGCATTTTCCGGTAGGGCCGCGGCTCTGGCGACAGCTCCCACGCCCGAAGAGCCAGGAGGGAAAGCCGTGCCTCGTTGGAAAGCTCTTTGGCAGCCGCTCGTGTGGCCCCACAGCCCGTGGGGCTGCGGGCTTTGCGGCGGCCGTCAGCCTCTGCGCCACCGGTGCCCACGTCGGGCCGCCGCGCCAGCCTGCAAAGCATTTTCCGGTTGGGCCGCGGCTCTGACGACAGCTCCCACGGCCGAAGAGCCAGGAGGGAAAGCCGTGCCTCGTTGGAAAGCTCTTTGGCAGCCGCTCGCGTGGCCCCACAGCCCGTGAGGCTGCGGGCTTTGCGGCGGCCGTCAGCCTGGGCGACACCGGCGCCCAGTTGATGCCGCCGCGCCATCCTGCGAAGCATTTTCCGGTAGGGCTGCGTCTCTGGCGACAGCTCCCACGCCCGAAGAGCCAGGAGGGAAAGCCGTGCCTCGTTGGAAAGCTCTTTGGCAGCCGCTCGCGTGGCCCCACAGCCCGTGGGGCTGCGGGCTTTGCGGCGGCCGTCAGCCTGGGCGACACCGGCGCCCAGGTGGGGCCGCCGTGCCAGCCTGCGAAGCATTTTCCGGTAGGGCCTCGGCTCTGGCGACAGCTCCCACGCCCGAAGAGCTAGGAGGGAAAGCCGTGCCTCGTTGGAAAGCTCTTTGGCAGCCGCTCGCGTGGCCCCACAGCCCGTGGGGCTGCGGGCTTTGCGGTGGCCGTCAGCCTCGGCGCCACCGGCGCCCACGTGGCACGACCGCGCCAGCCTGCGAAGCATTTTGCGGTAGGGCCGCGGCTCTGGCGACAGCTCCCACGCCCGAAGAGCTAGGAGGGAAAGCCGTGCCTCGTTGGAAAGCTCTTTGGCAGCCGCTCGCGTGGCCCCACAGCCCGTGGGGCTGCGGGCTTTGCGGCGGCTGTCAGCCTCGGCGCCACCGGCGCCCACGTGGCACGACCGCGCCAGCCTGCGAAGCATTTTGCGGTAGGGCCGCGGCTCTGGCGACAGCTCCCACGCCCGAAGAGCTAGGAGGGAAAGCCGTGCCTCGTTGGAAAGCTCTTTGGCAGCCGCTCGCGTGGCCCCACAGCCCATGGGTCTGCGGGCTCTGCGGCGGTCGTCAGCCTCAGCGCCACCGGCGCCCACGTGGGGCCACCGCGCCAGCCTGCAAAGCATTTTCCGGTAGGGCCGCGGCTCTGCCGACAGCTCCCACGCCCGAAGAGCCAGGAGGGAAAGCCGTGCCTCGTTGGAAAGCTCTTTGGCAGCCGCTCGCGTGGCCCCACAGCCCGTGGGGCTGCGGGCTTTGCGGCGGCTGTCAGCCTCGGCGCCACCGGCGCCCACGTGGCACGACCGCGCCAGACTGCGAAGCATTTTGCAGTAGGGCCGCGGCTCTGGCGACAGCTCCCACGGCCGAAGAGCCAGGAGGGAAAGCCGTGCCTCGTTGGAAAGCTCTTTGGCCGCCGCTCGCGTGGCCCCACAGCCCATGGGGCTGCGGGTTTTGCGGCGGCCGTCAGCCTCGGCGACACCGGCGCCCAGGTGGGGCCGCCGTGCCAGCCTGCGAAGCATTTTGCGGTAGGGCCGCGGCTCTGGCGACAGCTCCCACGCCCGAAGAGCCAGGAGGGAAAGCCATGCCTCGTTGGAAAGCTCTTTGGCAGCCGCTCGCGTGGCCCCACAGCCCATGGGGCTGCGGGCTTTGCGGCGGCCGTCAGCCTCGGCGCCACCGCGCCAGCCTGCGAAGCATTTTCCGGTAGGGCCGCGGCTCTGGCGACAGCTCCCACGGCCAAAGAGCCAGGAGGGAAAGCCGTGCCTCGTTGGAAAGCTCTTTGGCAGCCGCTCGCGTAGCCCCACAGCCCGTGGGGCTGCGGGCTTTGCGGCGGCCGTCAGCCTGGGCGACACCGGCGCCCAGGTGGGGCCGCCGCGCTGGCCTGCGAAGCATTTTCCGGTAGGGCCGCGGCTCTGGCGACAGCTCCCACGCCCGAAGAGCCAGGAGGGAAAGCCGTGCCTCGTTGGAAAGCTCTCTGGCAGCCGCTCGCGTGGCCCCACAGCCCGTGGGGCTGCGGGCTTTGCGGCGGCCGTCAGCCTGGGCGACACCGGCGCAATCGTGGCGCCGCCGCGCCAGCCTGCGAAGCATTTTCCGGTAGGGCCGCGGCTCTGGCGACAGCTCCCACGCCCGAAGAGCCAGGAGGGAAAGCCGTGCCTCATTGGAAAGCTCTTTGGCAGCCGCTCGCGTGGCCCCACAGCCCGTGGGGCTGCGGGCTTTGCGGCGGCCGTCAGCCTCGGCGCCACCGGTGCCCACGTCGGGCCGCCGCGCCAGCCTGCGAAGCATTTTCCGGTAGGGCCGCGGCTCTGGCAACAGCTCCCACGCCCGAAGAGCCAGGAGGGAAAGCCGTGCCTCGTTGGAAAGCTCTTTGGCAGCCGTTCACGTGGCCCCACAGCCCGTGGGGCTGCGGGCTTTGCGGTGGCCGTCAGCCTCGGCGCCACCGGCGCCCAGGTGGGGCCGCCGTGCCAGCCTGCGAAGCATTTTCCGGTAGGGCCGCGGCTCTGGCGACAGCTCCCACGCCCGAAGAGCCAGGAGGGAAAGCCGTGCCTCGTTGGAAAGCTCTTTGGCAGCCGCTCGCGTGGCCCCACAGCCCATGGGGCTGCGGGCCCTGCGGCGGTCGTCAGCCTCAGCGCCACCGGCGCCCACGTTGCGCCGCTGCGCCAGGCAGAGAAGCATTTTCCGGTAGGGCCGCGTCTCTGGCGACAGCTCCCACGCCCGAAGAGCCAGGAGGGAAAGCCGTGCCTCGTTGGAAAGCTCTTTGGCAGCCGCTAGCGTGGCCCCACAGCCCATGGGGCTGCGGGCTTTGCGGTGGCCGTCAGCCTCGGCGCCACCGCGCCAGCCTGCGAAGCATTTTCCGGTAGGGCCGCGGCTCTGGCGACAGCTCCCACGCCCGAAGAGCTAGGAGGGAAAGCCGTGCCTCGTTGGAAAGCTCTTTGGCAGCCGCTTGCGTGGCCCCACAGCCCGTGGGGCTGCGGGCTTTGCGGCGGCCGTCAGCCTGGGCGACACTGGCGCCCAGGTGGGGCCGCCGCGCTGGCCTGCGAAGCATTTTCCGGTTGGGCCGCGGCTCTGGCGACAGCTCCCACGCCCGAAGAGCCAGGAGGGAAAGCCGTGCCTCGTTGGAAAGCTCTTTGGCAGCCGCTCGCGTGGCCCCACAGCCCGTGGGGCTGCGGGCTTTCCGGCGGCCGTCAGCCTGGGCGACACCGGCGCCCAGGTGGGGCCGCCGCGCCAGCCTGCGAAGCATTTTCCGGTAGGGCCGCGGCTCTGGCGACAGCTCCCACGCCCGAAGAGCCAGGAGGGAAAGCCGTGCCTCGTTGGAAAGCTCTTTGGCAGTCGGTCGCGTGGCCCCACAGCCCGTGGGGCTGCGGGCTTCGCGGCGGCCGTCAGCCTCGGCGCCACCGGCGCCCACGTGGGGCCGCTGCGCCAGGCAGAGAAGCATTTTCCGGTAGGGCCGCGGCTCTGGCGACAGCTCCCACGCCCGAAGAGCCAGGAGGGAAAGCCGTGCCTCGTTGGAAAGCTCTTTGGCAGCCGCTCGCGTGGCCCCACAGCCCGTGGGGCTGCGGGCTTTGCGGCGGCCGTCAGCCTCGGCGCCACCGGCGCCCACGTGGGGCCGCTGCGCCAGCCTGAGAAGCATTTTGCGGTAGGGCCGCGGCTCTGGCGACAGCTCCCACGCCCAAAGAGCCAGGAGGGAAAGCCGTGCCTCGTTGGAAAGCTCTTTGGCAGCCGCTCGCGTGGCCCCACAGCCCGTGGGGCTGCGGGCTTTGCGGCGGCCGTCAGCCTCGGCGCCACCGGCGCCCACGTCGGGCCGACGCGCCAGCCTGCGAAGCATTTTCCGGTAGGGCCGCGTCTCTGGCGACAGCTCCCACGCCCGAAGAGCCAGGAGGGAAAGCCGTGCCTCGTTGGAAAGCTCTTTGGCAGCCACTCAAGTGGCCCCACAGCCCGTGGGGCTGCGGGCTTTGCGGCAGCCGTCAGCCTGGGCGACACCGGCGCCCACGTGGCGCCGCCGCGCCAGCCTGCGAAGCATTTTCCGGTAGGGCCGCGGCTCTGGCGACAGCTCCCACGGCCAAAGAGCCAGGAGGGAAAGCCATGCCTCGTTGGAAAGCTCTTTGGCAGCCGCTCGCATGGCCCCACAGCCCATGGGGCTGCGGGCTTTGCGGCGGCCGTCAGCCTCGGCGCCACCGGCGCCCACGTGGCACGACTGAGCCAGCCTGCGAAGCATTTTCCGGTAGGGCCGCGGCTCTGGCGACAGCTCCCACGCCCGAAGAGCTAGGAGGGAAAGCCGTGCCTCGTTGGAAAGCTCTTTGGCAGCCGCTCGCGTGGCCCCACAGCCCATGGGTCTGCGGGCTCTGCGGCGGTCGTCAGCCTCAGCGCCACCGGCGCCCAGGTGGGGCCGCCGCGCCAGCCTGCGAAGCATTTTCCGGTAGGGCCGCGTCTCTGGCGACAGCTCCCACGCCCGAAGAGCCAGGAGGGAAAGCCGTGCCTCGTTGGAAAGCTCTTTGGCAGCCGCTCGCGTGGCCCCACAGCCCGTGGGGCTGCGGGCTTTCCGGCGGCTGTCAGCCTGGGCGCCACCGGCGCCCACGTGGCACGACCGCGCCAGACTGCGAAGCATTTTCCGGTAGGGCCGCGGCTCTGGCGACAGCTCCCACGCCCGAAGAGCTAGGAGGGAAAGCCGTGCCTCGTTGGAAAGCTCTTTGGCAGCCGCTCGCGTGGCCCCACAGCCTGTGGGGCTGCGGGCTTTGCGGCGGCCGTCAGCCTGGGCGACACCGGCGCAATCGTGGCGCCGCCGCGCCAGCCTGCGAAGCATTTTCCGGTAGGGCCGCGGCTCTGGCGACAGCTCCCACGCCCGAAGAGCCAGGAGGGAAAGCCGTGCCTCGTTGGAAAGCTCTTTGGCAGCCGCTCGCGTGGCCCCACAGCCCGTGGGGCTGCGGGCTTTGCGGCGGCCGTCAGCCTCGGCGCCACCGGCGCCCACGTGGGGCCGCTGCGCCAGGCAGAGAAGCATTTTCCGGTAGGGCCGCGGCTCTGGCGACAGCTCCCACGCCCGAAGAGCCAGGAGGGAAAGCCGTGCCTCGTTGGAAAGCTCTTTGGCAGCCGCTCGCGTGGCCCCACAGCCCGTGGGGCTGCGGGCTTTGCGGCGGCCGGTAGCCTGGGCGACACCGGCGCCCACGTGGGGCCGCCGCGCCATCCTGCAAAGCATTTTCCGGTAGGGCTGCGTCTCTGGCGACAGCTCCCACGCCCGAAGAGCCAGGAGGGAAAGCCGTGCCTCGTTGGAAAGCTCTTTGGCAGCCGCTCGCGTTGCCCCACAGCCCATGGGGCTGCGGGCTTTGCGGCGGCCGTCAGCCTCGGCGCCACCGGCGCCCACGTCGGGCCGCCGCGCCAGCCTGCGAAGCATTTTCCGGTAGGGCCGCGGCTCTGGCGACAGCTCCCACGCCCGAAGAGCCAGGAGGGAAAGCCGTGCCTCGTTGGAAAGCTCTTTGGCAGCCGCTCGTGTGGCCCCACAGCCCGTGGGGCTGCGGGCTTTGCGGCGGCCGTCAGCCTCTGCGCCACCGGTGCCCACGTCGGGCCGCCGCGTCAGCCTGCGAAGCATTTTCCGGTAGGGCCGCGGCTCTGGCGACAGCTCCCACGCCCGAAGAGCCAGGAGGGAAAGCCGTGCCTCGTTGGAAAGCTCTTTGGCAGCCGCTCGCCTGGCCCCACAGCCCGTGGGGCTGCGGGCTTTGCGGTGGCCGTCAGCCTCGGCGCCACCGGCGCCCACGTGGCGCCGGCGCGCCAGCCTGCGAAGCATTTTCCGGTAGGGCCGCGTCTCTGGCGACAGCTCCCACGCCCGAAGAGCCAGGAGGGAAAGCCGTGCCTCGTTGGAAAGCTCTTTGGCAGCCGCTCGCGTGGCCCCACAGCCCGTGGGGCTGCGGGCTTTGCGGCGGCCGTCAGCCTGGGCGACACCGGCGCCCAGGTGGGGCCGCCGTGCCAGCCTGCGAAGCATTTTCCGGTAGGGCCTCGGCTCTGGCGACAGCTCCCACGGCCGAAGAGCCAGGAGGGAAAGCCGTGCCTCGTTGGAAAGCTCTTTGGCAGCCGCTCGCGTGGCCCCACAGCCCGTGGGGCTGCGGGCTTTGCGGTGGCCGTCAGCCTCGGCGCCACCGGCGCCCACGTGGCACGACCGCGCCAGCCTGCGAAGCATTTTGCGGTAGGGCCGCGGCTCTGGCGACAGCTCCCACGCCCGAAGAGCTAGGAGGGAAAGCCGTGCCTCGTTGGAAAGCTCTTTGGCAGCCGCTCGCGTGGCCCCACAGCCCGTGGGGCTGCGGGCTTTGCGGCGGCTGTCAGCCTCGGCGCCACCGGCGCCCACGTGGCACGACCGCGCCAGCCTGCGAAGCATTTTGCGGTAGGGCCGCGGCTCTGGCGACAGCTCCCACGCCCGAAGAGCTAGGAGGGAAAGCCGTGCCTCGTTGGAAAGCTCTTTGGCAGCCGCTCGCGTGGCCCCACAGCCCATGGGTCTGCGGGCTCTGCGGCGGTCGTCAGCCTCAGCGCCACCGGCGCCCACGTGGGGCCGCCGCGCCAGCCTGCAAAGCATTTTCCGGTAGGGCCGCGGCTCTGCCGACAGCTCCCACGCCCGAAGAGCCAGGAGGGAAAGCCGTGCCTCGTTGGAAAGCTCTTTGGCAGCCGCTCGCGTGGCCCCACAGCCCGTGGGGCTGCGGGCTTTGCGGCGGCTGTCAGCCTCGGCGCCACCGGCGCCCACGTGGCACGACCGCGCCAGACTGCGAAGCATTTTGCAGTAGGGCCGCGGCTCTGGCGACAGCTCCCACGGCCGAAGAGCCAGGAGGGAAAGCCGTGCCTCGTTGGAAAGCTCTTTGGCCGCCGCTCGCGTGGCCCCACAGCCCATGGGGCTGCGGGTTTTGCGGCGGCCGTCAGCCTCGGCGACACCGGCGCCCAGGTGGGGCCGCCGTGCCAGCCTGCGAAGCATTTTGCGGTAGGGCCGCGGCTCTGGCGACAGCTCCCACGCCCGAAGAGCCAGGAGGGAAAGCCATGCCTCGTTGGAAAGCTCTTTGGCAGCCGCTCGCGTGGCCCCACAGCCCATGGGGCTGCGGGCTTTGCGGCGGCCGTCAGCCTCGGCGCCACCGCGCCAGCCTGCGAAGCATTTTCCGGTAGGGCCGCGGCTCTGGCGACAGCTCCCACGGCCAAAGAGCCAGGAGGGAAAGCCGTGCCTCGTTGGAAAGCTCTTTGGCAGCCGCTCGCGTAGCCCCACAGCCCGTGGGGCTGCGGGCTTTGCGGCGGCCGTCAGCCTGGGCGACACCGGCGCCCAGGTGGGGCCGCCGCGCTGGCCTGCGAAGCATTTTCCGGTAGGGCCGCGGCTCTGGCGACAGCTCCCACGCCCGAAGAGCCAGGAGGGAAAGCCGTGCCTCGTTGTAAAGCTCTCTGGCAGCCGCTCGCGTGGCCCCACAGCCCGTGGGGCTGCGGGCTTTGCGGCGGCCGTCAGCCTGGGCGACACCGGCGCAATCGTGGCGCCGCCGCGCCAGCCTGCGAAGCATTTTCCGGTAGGGCCGCGGCTCTGGCGACAGCTCCCACGCCCGAAGAGCCAGGAGGGAAAGCCGTGCCTCGTTGGAAAGCTCTTTGGCAGCCGCTCGCGTGGCCCCACAGCCCGTGGGGCTGGGGGCTTTGCGGCGGCCGTCAGCCTCGGCGCCACCGGCGCCCACGTGGGGCCGCTGCGCCAGGCAGAGAAGCATTTTCCGGTAGGGCCGCGGCTCTGGCGACAGCTCCCACGCCCGAAGAGCCAGGAGGGAAAGCCGTGCCTCATTGGAAAGCTCTTTGGCAGCCGCTCGCGTGGCCCCACAGCCCGTGGGGCTGCGGGCTTTGCGGCGGCCGTTAGCCTGGGCGACACCGGCGCCCACGTGGGGCCGCCGCACCATCCTGCAAAGCATTTTCCAGTAGGGCTGCGTCTCTGGCGACAGCTCCCACGCCCGAAGAGCCAGGAGGGAAAGCCGTGCCTCGTTGGAAAGCTCTTTGGCAGCCGCTCGCGTTGCCCCACAGCCCATGGGGCTGCGGGCTTTGCGGCGGCCGTCAGCCTCGGCGCCACCGACGCCCACGTAGCGCCGCCGCGCCAGCCTGCGAAGCATTTTCCGGTAGGGCCGCGGCTCTGGCGACAGCTCCCACGCCCGAAGAGCCAGGAGGGAAAGCCGTGCCTCGTTGGAAAGCTCTTTGGCAGCCGCTCGTGTGGCCCCACAGCCCGTGGGGCTGCGGGCTTTGCGGCGGCCGTCAGCCTCTGCGCCACCGGCGCCCACGTCGGGCCGCCGCGCCAGCCTGCGAAGCATTTTCCGGTAGGGCCGCGGCTCTGGCGACAGCTCCCACGCCCGAAGAGCCAGGAGGGAAAGCCGTGCCTCGTTGGAAAGCTCTTTGGCAGCCGTTCACGTGGCCCCACAGCCCGTGGGGCTGCGGGCTTTGCGGTGGCCGTCAGCCTCGGCGCCACCGGCGCCCAGGTGGGGCCGCCGTGCCAGCCTGCGAAGCATTTTCCGGTAGGGCCGCGGCTCTGGCGACAGCTCCCACGCCCGAAGAGCCAGGAGGGAAAGCCGTGCCTCGTTGGAAAGCTCTTTGGCAGCCGCTCGCGTGGCCCCACAGCCCATGGGGCTGCGGGCCCTGCGGCGGTCGTCAGCCTCAGCGCCACCGGCGCCCACGTTGCGCCGCTGCGCCAGGCAGAGAAGCATTTTCCGGTAGGGCCGCGTCTCTGGCGACAGCTCCCACGCCCGAAGAGCCAGGAGGGAAAGCCGTGCCTCGTTGGAAAGCTCTTTGGCCGCCGCTCGCGTGGCCCCACAGCCCATGGGGCTGCGGGTTTTGCGGCGGCCGTCAGCCTCGGCGACACCGGCGCCCAGGTGGGGCCGCCGTGCCAGCCTGCGAAGCATTTTGCGGTAGGGCCGCGGCTCTGGCGACAGCTCCCACGCCCGAAGAGCCAGGAGGGAAAGCCATGCCTCGTTGGAAAGCTCTTTGGCAGCCGCTCGCGTGGCCCCACAGCCCATGGGGCTGCGGGCTTTGCGGCGGCCGTCAGCCTCGGCGCCACCGCGCCAGCCTGCGAAGCATTTTCCGGTAGGGCCGCGGCTCTGGCGACAGCTCCCACGGCCAAAGAGCCAGGAGGGAAAGCCGTGCCTCGTTGGAAATCTGTTTGGCAGCCGCTCGCGTAGCCCCACAGCCCGTGGGGCTGCGGGCTTTGCGGCGGCCGTCAGCCTGGGCGACACCGGCGCCCAGGTGGGGCCGCCGCGCTGGCCTGCGAAGCATTTTCCGGTAGGGCCGCGGCTCTGGCGACAGCTCCCACGCCCGAAGAGCCAGGAGGGAAAGCCGTGCCTCGTTGGAAAGCTCTTTGGCAGCCGCTCGCGTTGCCCCACAGCCCATGGGGCTGCGGGCTTTGCGGCGGCCGTCAGCCTCGGCGCCACCGACGCCCACGTAGCGCCGCCGCGCCAGCCTGCGAAGCATTTTCCGGTAGGGCCGCGGCTCTGGCGACAGCTCCCACGCCCGAAGAGCCAGGAGGGAAAGCCGTGCCTCGTTGGAAAGCTCTTTGGCAGCCGCTCGTGTGGCCCCACAGCCCGTGGGGCTGCGGGCTTTGCGGCGGCCGTCAGCCTGGGCGACATCGGCGCCCACGTCGGGCCGCCGCGCCAGCCTGCAAAGCATTTTCCGGTAGGGCTGCGTCTCTGGCAACAGCTCCCACGCCCGAAGAGCCAGGAGGGAAAGCCGTGCCTCGTTGGAAAGCTCTTTGGCAGCCGTTCACGTGGCCCCACAGCCCGTGGGGCTGCGGGCTTTGCGGTGGCCGTCAGCCTCGGCGCCACCGGCGCCCAGGTGGGGCCGCCGTGCCAGCCTGCGAAGCATTTTGCGGTAGGGCCGCGGCTCTGGCGACAGCTCCCACGCCCGAAGAGCCAGGAGGGAAAGCCGTGCCTCGTTGGAAAGCTCTTTGGCAGCCGCTCGCGTGGCCCCACAGCCCATGGGGCTGCGGGCCCTGCGGCGGTCGTCAGCCTCAGCGCCACCGGCGCCCACGTTGCGCCGCTGCGCCAGGCAGAGAAGCATTTTCCGGTAGGGCCGCGGCTCTGGCGACAGCTCCCACGCCCGAAGAGCCAGGAGGGAAAGCCGTGCCTCGTTGGAAAGCTCTTTGGCAGCCGCTCGCGTGGCCCCACAGCCCGTGGGGCTGCGGGCTTTGCGGCGGCTGTCAGCCTCGGCGCCACCGGCGCCCACGTGGGGCCGCTGCGCCAGGCAGAGAAGCATTTTCCGGTAGGGCCGCGTCTCTGGCGACAGCTCCCACGCCCGAAGAGCCAGGAGGGAAAGCCGTGCGTCGTTGGAAAGCTCTTTGGCAGCCGCTCGCCTGGCCCCACAGCCCGTGGGGCTGCGGGCTTTGCGGTGGCCGTCAGCCTCGGCGCCACCGGCGCCCACGTGGCGCCGCCGCGCCAGCCTGCGAAGCATTTTCCGGTAGGGCCGCGGCTCTGGCGACAGCTCCCACGCCCGAAGAGCCAGGAGGGAAAGCCGTGCCTCGTTGGAAAGCTCTTTGGCAGCCGCTCGCGTGGCCCCACAGGCCGTGGGGCTGCGGGCTTTGCGGCGGCCGTCAGCCTGGGCGACACCGGCGCCCAGGTGGGGCCGCCGTGCCAGCCTGCGAAGCATTTTCCGGTAGGGCAGCGGCTCTGGCGACAGCTCCCACGCCCGAAGAGCCAGGAGGGAAAGCCGTGCCTCGTTGGAAAGCTCTTTGGCAGCCGCTCGCGTTGCCCCACAGCCCATGGGTCTGCCGGCTTTGCGGCGGCCGTCAGCCTCGTCGCCACCGGCGCCCACGTTGCGCCGCTGCGCCAGCCTGCGAAGCATTTTCCGGTAGGGCCGCGGCTCTGGCGACAGCTCCCACGCCCGAAGAGCCAGGAGGGAAAGCCGTGCCTCGTTGGAAAGCTCTTTGGCAGCCGCTCGCGTGGCCCCAGAGCCCGTGGGGCTGCGGGCTTTGCGGCGGCCGTCAGCCTCGGCGCCACCGGCGCCCACGTGGGGCCGCTGCGCCAGGCAGAGAAGCATTTTCCGGTAGGTCCGCGTCTCTGGCGACAGCTCCCACGGCCGAAGAGCCAGGAGGGAAAGCCGTGCCTCGTTGGAAAGCTCTTTGGCAGCCGCTCGCGTGGCCCCACAGCCCGTGGGGCTGCGGGCTTTCCGGCGGCCGTCAGCCTGGGCGACACCGGCACCCACGTCAGGCTGCCGCGCCAGCCTACAAAGCATTTCCCGGTAGGGCCGCGGCTCTGGCGACAGCTCCCACGCCCGAAGAGCCAGGAGGGAAAGCCGTGCCTCGTTGGAAAGCTCTTTGGCAGCCGCTCGCGTGGCCCCACAGCCCATGGGGCTGCGGGCTTTGCGGCGGCCGTTAGCCTGGGTGACACCGGCGCCCACGTGGGGCCGCCGCGCCAGCCTGCAAAGCATTTTCCGGTAGGGCCGCGGCTCTGGCGACAGCTCCCACGGCCGAAGAGCCAGGAGGGAAAGCCGTGCCTCGTTGGAAAGCTCTTTGGCAGCCGCTCGCGTGGCCCCACAGCCCATGGGGCTGCGGGCTTTGCGGCGGCCGTCAGCTTCGGCGACACCGGCGCCCACGTTGCGCCGCCGCGCCAGCCTGCGAAGCATTTTGCGGTAGGGCCGCGGCTCTGGCGACAGCTCCCACGCCCGAAGAGCCAGGAGGGAAAGCCGTGCCTCGTTGGAAAGCTCTTTGGCAGCCGCTCGTGTGGCCCCACAGCCCGTGGGGCTGCGGGCTTTCCGGCGGCCGTCAGCCTGGGCGCCACCGGCGCCCACGTCGGGCCGCCGCGCCAGCCTGCAAAGCATTTTCCGGTAGGGCCGCGGCTCTGGCGACAGCTCCCACGCCCGAAGAGCCAGGAGGGAAAGCCGTGCCTCGTTGGAAAGCTCTTTGGCAGCCGTTCACGTGGCCCCACAGCCCGTGGGGCTGCGGGCTTTGCGGTGGCCGTCAGCCTCGGCGCCACCGGCGCCCAGGTGGGGCCGCCGTGCCAGCCTGCGAAGCATTTTCCGGTAGGGCCGCGGCTCTGGCGACAGCTCCCACGCCCGAAGAGCCAGGAGGGAAAGCCGTGCCTCGTTGGAAAGCTCTTTGGCAGCCGCTCGCGTTGCCCCACAGCCCATTGGGCTGCGGGCCCTGCGGCGGTCGTCAGCCTCAGCGCCACCGGCGCCCACGTTGCGCCGCTGCGCCAGGCAGAGAAGCATTTTCCGGTAGGGCCGCGTCTCTGGCGACAGCTCCCACGCCCGAAGAGCCAGGAGGGAAAGCCGTGCCTCGTTGGAAAGCTCTTTGGCAGCCGCTCGCGTGGCCCCACAGCCCGTGGGGCTGCGGGCTTTGCGGCGGCTGTCAGCCTCGGCGCCACCGGCGCCCACGTGGGGCCGCTGCGCCAGGCAGAGAAGCATTTTCCGGTAGGGCCGCGTCTCTGGCGACAGCTCCCACGGCCGAAGAGCCAGGAGGGAAAGCCATGCCTCGTTGGAAAGCTCTTTGGCAGCCGCTGGCGTGGCCCCACAGCCCGTGGGGCTGCGGGCTTTGCGGCGGCCGTTAGCCTGGGCGACACCGGCGCCCACGTGGGGCCGCCGCGCCATCCTGCAAAGCATTTTCCGGTAGGGCCGCGTCTCTGGCGACAGCTCCCACGCCGGAAGAGCCAGGAGGGAAAGCCGTGCCTCGTTGGAAAGCTCTTTGGCAGCCGCTCGCCTGGCCCCACAGCCCGTGGGGCTGCGGGCTTTGCGGTGGCCGTCAGCCTCGGCGCCACCGGCGCCCACGTGGCGCCGCCGCGCCAGCCTGCGAAGCATTTTCCGGTAGGGCCGCGGCTCTGGCGACAGCTCCCACGCCCGAAGAGCCAGGAGGGAAAGCCGTGCCTCGTTGGAAAGCTCTTTGGCAGCCGCTCGCGTGGCCCCACAGGCCGTGGGGCTGCGGGCTTTGCGGCGGCCGTCAGCCTGGGCGACACCGGCGCCCAGGTGGGGCCGCCGTGCCAGCCTGCGAAGCATTTTCCGGTAGGGCAGCGGCTCTGGCGACAGCTCCCACGCCCGAAGAGCCAGGAGGGAAAGCCGTGCCTCGTTGGAAAGCTCTTTGGCAGCCGCTCGCGTTGCCCCACAGCCCATGGGGCTGCCGGCTTTGCGGCGGCCGTCAGCCTCGTCGCCACCGGCGCCCACGTTGCGCCGCTGCGCCAGCCTGCGAAGCATTTTCCGGTAGGGCCGCGGCTCTGGCGACAGCTCCCACGCCCGAAGAGCCAGGAGGGAAAGCCGTGCCTCGTTGGAAAGCTCTTTGGCAGCCGCTCGCGTGGCCCCAGAGCCCGTGGGGCTGCGGGCTTTGCGGCGGCCGTCAGCCTCGGCGCCACCGGCGCCCACGTGGGGCCGCTGCGCCAGGCAGAGAAGCATTTTCCGGTAGGTCCGCGTCTCTGGCGACATCTCCCACGGCCGAAGAGCCAGGAGGGAAAGCCGTGCCTCGTTGGAAAGCTCTTTGGCAGCCGCTCGCGTGGCCCCACAGCCCGTGGGGCTGCGGGCTTTGCGGCGGCCGTCAGCCTGGGCGACACCGGCGCCCACGTCAGGCTGCCGCGCCAGCCTACAAAGCACTTCCCGGTAGGGCCGCGGCTCTGGCGACAGCTCCCACGCCCGAAGAGCCAGGAGGGAAAGCCGTGCCTCGTTGGAAAGCTCTTTGGCAGCCGCTCGCGTGGCCCCACAGCCCATGGGGCTGCGGGCTTTGCGGCGGCCGTTAGCCTGGGTGACACCGGCGCCCACGTGGGGCCGCCGCGCCAGCCTGCAAAGCATTTTCCGGTAGGGCCGCGGCTCTGGCGACAGCTCCCACGGCCGAAGAGCCAGGAGGGAAAGCCGTGCCTCGTTGGAAAGCTCTTTGGCAGCCGCTCGCGTGGCCCCACAGCCCGTGGGGCTGCGGGCTTTGCGGCGGCCGTCAGCTTCGGCGACACCGGCGCCCACGTTGCGCCGCCGCGCCAGCCTGCGAAGCATTTTCCGGTAGGGCCGCGGCTCTGGCGACAGCTCCCACGCCCGAAGAGCCAGGAGGGAAAGCCGTGCCTCGTTGGAAAGCTCTTTGGCAGCCGCTCGTGTGGCCCCACAGCCCGTGGGGCTGCGGGCTTTCCGGCGGCCATCAGCCTGGGCGACACTGGCGCCCACATCGGGCCGCCGCGCCAGCCTGCGAAGCATTTTCCGGTAGGGCCGCGGCTCTGGCGACAGCTCCCACGCCTGAAGAGCCAGGAGGGAAAGCCGTGCCTCGTTGGAAAGCTCTTTGGCAGCCACTCGCATTGCCCCACAGCCCGTGGGGCTGCGGGCTTTGCGGCGGCCGTCAGCCTGGGCGACACCGGCGCCCACGTGGCGCCGCCGCGCCAGCCTGCGAAGCATTTTCCTGTAGGGCCGCGTCTCTGGCGACAGCTCCCACGCCTGAAGAGCCAGGAGGGAAAGCCGTGCCTCGTTGGAAAGCTCTTTGGCAGCCGCTCGTGTGGCCCCACAGCCCGTGGGGCTGCGGGCTTTCCGGCGGCCGTCAGCCTGGGCGACACTGTGGCCCACGTGGGGCCGCCGCGCCAGCCTGCGAAGCATTTTCCGGTAGGGCCGCGGCTCTGGCGACAGCTCCCACGCCCGAAGAGCCAGGAGGGAAAGCCGTGCCTTGTTGGAAAGCTCTTTGGCAGCCGCTCGCGTGGCCCCACAGCCCATGGGGCTGCGGGCTCTGCGGCGGTCGTCAGCCTCAGCGCCACCGGCGCCCACGTTGCGGCGCCGCGCCAGCCTGCGAAGCATTTTCCGGTAGGGCCGCGGCTCTGGCGACAGCTCCCACGCCTGAAGAGCCAGGAGGGAAAGCCGTGCCTCGTTGGAAAGCTCTTTGGCAGCCGCTCGCGTGGCCCCACAGCCCGTGGGGCTGCGGGCTTTGCGGCGGCTGTCAGCATGGGTGACACCGGCGCCCACGTGGGGCCGCCGCGCCATCCTGCAAAGCATTTTCCGGTAGGGCCGCGGCTCTGGCGACAGCTCCCACGGCCGAAGAGCCAGGAGGGAAAGCCGTGCCTCGTTGGAAAGCTCTTTGGCAGACACTCGCGTGGCCCCACAGCCCGTGGGGCTGCGGGCTTTGCGGTGGCCGTCAGCCTCGGCGCCACCGGCGCCCACGTGGCGCCGCCGCGCCCGCCTGCGAAGCATTTTCCGGTAGGGCCGCGTCTCTGGCGACAGCTCCCACGCCCGAAGAGCCAGGAGGGAAAGCCGTGCCTCGTTGGAAAGCTCTTTGGCAGCCGCTCGCGTGGCCCCACAGCCCGTGGGGCTGCGGGCTTTGCGGCGGCCGTCAGCCTGGGCGACACCGGCGCCCACGTCAGGCTGCCGCGCCAGCCTGCGAAGCATTTTCCAGTAGGGCCGCGGCTCTGGCGACAGCTCCCACGCCTGAAGAGCCAGGAGGGAAAGCCGTGCCTCGTTGGAAAGCTCTTTGGCAGCCGCTCGCGTGGCCCCACAGCCCGTGGGGCTGCGGGCTTTGCGGCGGCCGTCAGCATGGGTGACACCGGCGCCCACGTGGGGCCGCCGCGCCAGCCTGCAAAGCATTTTCCGGTAGGGCCGCGGCTCTGGCGACAGCTCCCACGGCCGAAGAGCCAGGAGGGAAAGCCGTGCCTCGTTGGAAAGCTCTTTGGCAGCCGCTCGCGTGGCCCCACAGCCCGTGGGGCTGCGGGCTTTGCGGCGGCCGTCAGCCTGGGCGACACCGGCGCCCAGGTGGGGCCGCAGCGCTAGCCTGCGAAGCATTTTCCGGTAGGGCCGCGGCTCTGGCAACAGCTCCCACGCCCGAAGAGCCAGGAGGGAAAGCCATGCCTCGTTGGAAAGCTCTTTGGCAGCCGCTCGCCTGGCCCCACAGCCCATGGGGCTGCGGGCTTTGTGGCGGCCGTCAGCCTGGGCGACACCGGCGCCCAGGTGGGGCCGCCGTGCCAGCCTGCGAAGCATTTTCCGGTAGGGCAGCGGCTCTGGCGACAGCTCCCACGCCCGAAGAGCCAGGAGGGAAAGCCGTGCCTCGTTGGAAAGCTCTTTGGCAGCCGCTCGCGTTGCCCCACAGCCCATGGGGCTGCGGGCTTTGCGGCGGCCGTCAGCCTCGTCGCCACCGGCGCCCACGTTGCGCCGCTGCGCCAGCCTGCGAAGCATTTTCCGGTAGGGCCGCGGCTCTGGCGACAGCTCCCACGCCCGAAGAGCCAGGAGGGAAAGCCGTGCCTCGTTGGAAAGCTCTTTGGCAGCCGCTCGCGTGGCCCCAGAGCCCGTGGGGCTGCGGGCTTTGCGGCGGCCGTCAGCCTCGGCGCCACCGGCGCCCACGTGGGGCCGCTGCGCCAGGCAGAGAAGCATTTTCCGGTAGGTCCGCGTCTCTGGCGACAGCTCCCACGGCCGAAGAGCCAGGAGGGAAAGCCGTGCCTCGTTGGAAAGCTCTTTGGCAGCCGCTCGCGTGGCCCCACAGCCCGTGGGGGTGCGGGCTTTGCGGCGGCCGTCAGCCTGGGCGACACCGGCGCCCACGTCAGGCTGCCGCGCCAGCCTACAAAGCATTTCCCGGTAGGGCCGCGGCTCTGGCGACAGCTCCCACGCCCGAAGAGCCAGGAGGGAAAGCCGTGCCTCGTTGGAAAGCTCTTTGGCAGCCGCTCGCGTGGCCCCACAGCCCATGGGGCTGCGGGCTTTGCGGCGGCCGTTAGCCTGGGTGACACCGGCGCCCACGTGGGGCCGCCGCGCCAGCCTGCAAAGCATTTTCCGGTAGGGCCGCGGCTCTGGCGACAGCTCCCACGGCCGAAGAGCCAGGAGGGAAAGCCATGCCTCGTTGGAAAGCTCTTTGGCAGCCGCTCGCGTGGCCCCACAGCCCATGGGGCTGCGGGCTTTGCGGCGGCCGTCAGCTTCGGCGACACCGGCGCCCACGTTGCGCCGCCGCGCCAGCCTGCGAAGCATTTTCCGGTAGGGCCGCGGCTCTGGCGACAGCTCCCACGCCCGAAGAGCCAGGAGGGAAAGCCGTGCCTCGTTGGAAAGCTCTTTGGCAGCCGCTCGTGTGGCCCCACAGCCCGTGGGGCTGCGGGCTTTCCGGCGGCCATCAGCCTGGGCGACACCGGCGCCCACGTCGGGCCGCCGCGCCAGCCTGCGAAGCATTTTCCGGTAGGGCCGCGGCTCTGGCGACAGCTCCCACGGCCGAAGAGCCAGGAGGGAAAGCCGTGCCTCGTTGGAAAGCTCTTTGGCAGCCACTCGCATTGCCCCACAGCCCGTGGGGCTGCGGGCTTTGCGGCGGCCGTCAGCCTGGGCGACACCGGCGCCCACGTGGCGCCGCCGCGCCAGCCTGCGAAGCATTTTCCGGTACGGCCGCGTCTCTGGCGACAGCTCCCACGCCTGAAGAGCCAGGAGGGAAAGCCGTGCCTCGTTGGAAAGCTCTTTGGCAGCCGCTCGTGTGGCCCCACAGCCCGTGGGGCTGCGGGCTTTGCGGCGGCCGTCAGCCTGGGCGACACTGTGGCCCACGTGGGGCCGCCGCGCCAGCCTGCGAAGCATTTTCCGGTAGGGCCGCGGCTCTGGCGACAGCTCCCACGCCCGAAGAGCCAGGAGGGAAAGCCGTGCCTTGTTGGAAAGCTCTTTGGCAGCCGCTCGCGTGGCCCCACAGCCCATGGGGCTGCGGGCTCTGCGGCGGTCGTCAGCCTCAGCGCCACCGGCGCCCACGTTGCGGCGCCGCGCCAGCCTGCGAAGCATTTTCCGGTAGGGCCGCGGCTCTGGCGACAGCTCCCACGCCTGAAGAGCCAGGAGGGAAAGCCGTGCCTCGTTGGAAAGCTCTTTGGCAGCCGCTCGCGTGGCCCCACAGCCCGTGGGGCTGCGGGCTTTGCGGCGGCTGTCAGCATGGGTGACACCGGCGCCCACGTGGGGCCGCCGCGCCATCCTGCAAAGCATTTTCCGGTAGGGCCGCGGCTCTGGCGACAGCTCCCACGGCCAAAGAGCCAGGAGGGAAAGCCGTGCCTCGTTGGAAAGCTCTTTGGCAGACACTCGCGTGGCCCCACAGCCCGTGGGGCTGCGGGCTTTGCGGTGGCCGTCAGCCTCGGCGCCACCGGCGCCCAGGTGGGGCCGCCGCACCAGCCTGCGAAGCATTTTCCGGTAGGGCCGCGTCTCTGGCGACAGCTCCCACGGCCGAAGAGCCAGGAGGGAAAGCCGTGCCTCGTTGGAAAGCTCTTTGGCAGCCGCTCGCGTGGCCCCACAGCCCGTGGGGCTGCGGGCTTTGTGGCGGCCGTCAGCCTGGGCGACACCGGCGCCCACGTCAGGCTGCCGCGCCAGCCTGCGAAGCATTTTCCAGTAGGGCCGCGTCTCTGGCGACAGCTCCCACGCCTGAAGAGCCAGGAGGGAAAGCCGTGCCTCGTTGGAAAGCTCTTTGGCAGCCGCTCGCGTGGCCCCACAGCCCGTGGGGCTGCGGGCTTTGCGGCGGCCGTCAGCATGGGTGACACCGGCGCCCACGTGGGGCCGCCGCGCCAGCCTGCAAAGCATTTTCCGGTAGGGCCGCGGCTCTGGCGACAGCTCCCACGCCCGAAGAGCCAGGAGGGAAAGCCGTGCCTCGTTGGAAAGCTCTTTGGCAGCCGCTCGCGTGGCCCCACAGCCCGTGGGGCTGCGGGCTTTGCGGCGGCCGTCAGCCTGGGCGACACCGGCGCCCAGGTGGGGCCGCCGCGCTAGCCTGCGAAGCATTTTCCGGTAGGGCCGCGGCTCTGGCGACAGCTCCCAGGCCCGAAGAGCCAGGAGGAAATGCCGTGCCTCGTTGGAAAGCTCTTTGGCAGCCACTCGCGTGGCCCCACAGCCCGTGGGGCTGCGGGCTTTGCGGCAGCCATCAGCCTGGGCGACACCGGCTCCCACTTTGCGCCGCCGCGCCAGCCTGCGAAGCATTTTCCGGTAGGGCCGCGGCTCTGGCGACAGCTCCCACGCCCGAAGAGCCAGGAGGGAAAGCCGTGCCTCGTTGGAAAGCTCTTTGGCAGCCGCTCGCGTGGCCCCACAGCCCGTGGGGCTGCGGGCTTTGCGGCGGCCGTCAGCCTGGGCGACACCGGCGCCCACGTGGCGCCGCCGCGCCAGCCTGCGAAGCATTTTCCGGTAGGGCCGCGTCTCTGGCGACAGCTCCCACGCCTGAAGAGCCAGGAGGGAAAGCCGTGCCTCGTTGGAAAGCTCTTTGGCAGCCACTCGCATGGCCCTAAAGCCTGTGGGCCTGCGGGCTTTGCGGCGGCGGTCAGCCTCGGCGCCACCGGCGCCCACGTGTCGCCGCTGCGCCAGTCTGCGAAGCATTTTCCGGTAGGGCCGTGGCTCTGGCGACAGCTCCCACGGCCGAAGAGCCAGGAGGGAAAGCCGTGCCTCGTTGGAATGCTCTTTGGCAACCGCTCGCGTGGCCCCACAGCCCGTGGGGCTGCGGGCTTTCCGGCGGCCGTCAGCCTGGGCGACACTGTGGCCCACGTGGGGCCGCCGCGCCAGCCTGCGAAGCATTTTCCGGTAGGGCCGCGGCTCTGGCGACAGCTCCCACGGCCGAAGAGCCAGGAGGGAAAGCCGTGCCTTGTTGGAAAGCTCTTTGGCAGCCGCTCGCGTGGCCCCACAGCCCATGGGGCTGCGGGCTCTGCGGCGGTCGTCAGCCTCAGCGCCACCGGCGCCCACGTTGCGGCGCCGCGCCAGCCTGCGAAGCATTTTCCGGTAGGGCCGCGGCTCTGGCGACAGCTCCCACGCCTGAAGAGCCAGGAGGGAAAGCCGTGCCTCGTTGGAAAGCTCTTTGGCAGCCGCTCGCGTGGCCCCACAGCCCGTGGGGCTGCGGGCTTTGCGGCGGCTGTCAGCATGGCTGACACCGGCGCCCACGTGGGGCCGCCGCGCCATCCTGCAAAGCATTTTCCGGTAGGGCCGCGGCTCTGGCGACAGCTCCCACGCCCGAAGAGCCAGGAGGGAAAGCCGTGCCTCGTTGGAAAGCTCTTTGGCAGCCGCTCGCGTGGCCCCACAGCCCGTGGGGCTGCGGGCTTTGCGGCGGCCGTCAGCCTGGGCGACACCGGCGCCCACGTCAGGCTGCCGCGCCAGCCTGCGAAGCATTTTCCAGTAGGGCCGCGGCTCTGGCGACAGCTCCCACGCCTGAAGAGCCAGGAGGGAAAGCCGTGCCTCGTTGGAAAGCTCTTTGGCAGCCGCTCGCGTGGCCCCACAGCCCGTGGGGCTGCGGGCTTTGCGGCAGCCATCAGCCTGGGCGACACCGGCTCCCACTTTGCGCCGCCGCGCCAGCCTGCGAAGCATTTTCCGGTAGGGCCGCGGCTCTGGCGACAGCTCCCACGCCCGAAGAGCCAGGAGGGAAAGCCGTGCCTCGTTGGAAAGCTCTTTGGCAGCCGCTCGCGTGGCCCCACAGCCCGTGGGGCTGCGGGCTTTGCGGCGGCCGTCAGCCTGGGCGACACCGGCGCCCAGGTGGGGCCGCAGCGCTAGCCTGCGAAGCATTTTCCGGTAGGGCCGCGGCTCTGGCGACAGCTCCCACGGCCGAAGAGCCAGGAGGGAAAGCCGTGCCTCGTTGGAAAGCTCTTTGGCAGCCGCTCGCCTGGCCCCACAGCCCGTGGGGCTGCGGGCTTTGTGGCGGCCGTCAGCCTGGGCGACACCGGCGCCCAGGTGGGGCCGCCGTGCCAGCCTGCGAAGCATTTTCCGGTAGGGCAGCGGCTCTGGCGACAGCTCCCACGCCCGAAGAGCCAGGAGGGAAAGCCGTGCCTCGTTGGAAAGCTCTTTGGCAGCCGCTCGCGTTGCCCCACAGCCCATGGGGCTGCGGGCTTTGCGGCGGCCGTCAGCCTCGTCGCCACCGGCGCCCACGTTGCGCCGCTGCGCCAGCCTGCGAAGCATTTTCCGGTAGGGCCGCGGCTCTGGCGACAGCTCCCACGCCCGAAGAGCCAGGAGGGAAAGCCGTGCCTCGTTGGAAAGCTCTTTGGCAGCCGCTCGCGTGGCCCCAGAGCCCGTGGGGCTGCGGGCTTTGCGGCGGCCGTCAGCCTCGGCGCCACCGGCGCCCACGTGGGGCCGCTGCGCCAGGCAGAGAAGCATTTTCCGGTAGGTCCGCGTCTCTGGCGACAGCTCCCACGGCCGAAGAGCCAGGAGGGAAAGCCGTGCCTCGTTGGAAAGCTCTTTGGCAGCCGCTCGCGTGGCCCCACAGCCCGTGGGGCTGCGGGCTTTGCGGCGGCCGTCAGCCTGGGCGACACCGGCGCCCACGTCAGGCTGCCGCGCCAGCCTACAAAGCATTTCCCGGTAGGGCCGCGGCTCTGGCGACAGCTCCCACGCCCGAAGAGCCAGGAGGGAAAGCCGTGCCTCGTTGGAAAGCTCTTTGGCAGCCGCTCGCGTGGCCCCACAGCCCATGGGGCTGCGGGCTTTGCGGCGGCCGTTAGCCTGGGTGACACCGGCGCCCACGTGGGGCCGCCGCGCCAGCCTGCAAAGCATTTTCCGGTAGGGCCGCGGCTCTGGCGACAGCTCCCACGGCCGAAGAGCCAGGAGGGAAAGCCGTGCCTCGTTGGAAAGCTCTTTGGCAGCCGCTCGCGTGGCCCCACAGCCCATGGGGCTGCGGGCTTTGCGGCGGCCGTCAGCTTCGGCGACACCGGCGCCCACGTTGCGCCGCCGCGCCAGCCTGCGAAGCATTTTCCGGTAGGGCCGCGGCTCTGGCGACAGCTCCCACGCCCGAAGAGCCAGGAGGGAAAGCCGTGCCTCGTTGGAAAGCTCTTTGGCAGCCGCTCGTGTGGCCCCACAGCCCGTGGGGCTGCGGGCTTTCCGGCGGCCATCAGCCTGGGCGACACCGGCGCCCACGTCGGGCCGCCGCGCCAGCCTGCGAAGCATTTTCCGGTAGGGCCGCGGCTCTGGCGACAGCTCCCACGCCCGAAGAGCCAGGAGGGAAAGCCGTGCCTTGTTGGAAAGCTCTTTGGCAGCCGCTCGCGTGGCCCCACAGCCCATGGGGCTGCGGGCTCTGCGGCGGTCGTCAGCCTCAGCGCCACCGGCGCCCACGTTGCGGCGCCGCGCCAGCCTGCGAAGCATTTTCCGGTAGGGCCGCGGCTCTGGCGACAGCTCCCACGCCTGAAGAGCCAGGAGGGAAAGCCGTGCCTCGTTGGAAAGCTCTTTGGCAGCCGCTCGCGTGGCCCCACAGCCCGTGGGGCTGCGGGCTTTGCGGCGGCTGTCAGCATGGGTGACACCGGCGCCCACGTGGGGCCGCCGCGCCATCCTGCGAAGCATTTTCCGGTAGGGCCGCGGCTCTGGCGACAGCTCCCACGGCCGAAGAGCCAGGAGGGAAAGCCGTGCCTCGTTGGAAAGCTCTTTGGCAGACACTCGCGTGGCCCCACAGCCCGTGGGGCTGCGGGCTTTGCGGTGGCCGTCAGCCTCGGCGCCACCGGCGCCCAGGTGGGGCCGCCGCACCAGCCTGCGAAGCATTTTCCGGTAGGGCCGCGTCTCTGGCGACAGCTCCCACGCCCGAAGAGCCAGGAGGGAAAGCCGTGCCTCGTTGGAAAGCTCTTTGGCAGCCGCTCGCGTGGCCCCACAGCCCGTGGGGCTGCGGGCTTTGTGGCGGCCGTCAGCCTGGGCGACACCGGCGCCCACGTCAGGCTGCCGCGCCAGCCTGCGAAGCATTTTCCAGTAGGGCCGCGGCTCTGGCGACAGCTCCCACGCCTGAAGAGCCAGGAGGGAAAGCCGTGCCTCGTTGGAAAGCTCTTTGGCAGCCGCTCGCGTGGCCCCACAGCCAATGGGGCTGCGGGCTTTGCGGCGGCCGTCAGCATGGGTGACACCGGCGCCCACGTGGGGCCGCCGCGCCAGCCTGCAAAGCATTTTCCGGTAGGGCCGCGGCTCTGGCGACAGCTCCCACGCCCGAAGAGCCAGGAGGGAAAGCCGTGCCTCGTTGGAAAGCTCTTTGGCAGCCGCTCGCGTGGCCCCACAGCCCGTGGGGCTGCGGGCTTTGCGGCGGCCGTCAGCCTGGGCGCCACCGGCGCCCAGGTGGGGCCGCCGCGCTAGCCTGCGAAGCATTTTCCGGTAGGGCCGCGGCTCTGGCGACAGCTCCCAGGCCCGAAGAGCCAGGAGGAAATGCCGTGCCTCGTTGGAAAGCTCTTTGGCAGCCACTCGCGTGGCCCCACAGCCCGTGGGGCTGCGGGCTTTGCGGCAGCCATCAGCCTGGGCGACACCGGCTCCCACTTTGCGCCGCCGCGCCAGCCTGCGAAGCATTTTCCGGTAGGGCCGCGGCTCTGGCGACAGCTCCCACGCCCAAAGAGCCAGGAGGGAAAGCCGTGCCTCGTTGGAAAGCTCTTTGGCAGCCGCTCGCGTTGCCCCACAGCCCGTGGGGCTGCGGGCTTTGCGGCGGCCGTCAGCCTGGGCGACACCGGCGCCCACGTGGCGCCGCCGCGCCAGCCTGCAAAGCATTTTCCGGTAGGGCCGCGGCTCTGGCGACAGCTCCCACGCCTGAAGAGCCAGGAGGGAAAGCCGTGCCTCGTTGGAAAGCTCTTTGGCAGCCACTCGCATGGCCCTAAAGCCTGTGGGCCTGCGGGCTTTGCGGCGGCGGTCAGCCTCGGCGCCACCGGCGCCCACGTGTCGCCGCTGCGCCAGTCTGCGAAGCATTTTCCGGTAGGGCCGTGGCTCTGGCGACAGCTCCCACGGCCGAAGAGCCAGGAGGGAAAGCCGTGCCTCGTTGGAATGCTCTTTGGCAACCGCTCGCGTGGCCCCACAGCCCGTGGGGCTGCGGGCTTTCCGGCGGCCGTCAGCCTGGGCGACACTGTGGCCCACGTGGGGCCGCCGCGCCAGCCTGCGAAGCATTTTCCGGTAGGGCCGCGGCTCTGGCGACAGCTCCCACGCCCGAAGAGCCAGGAGGGAAAGCCGTGCCTTGTTGGAAAGCTCTTTGGCAGCCGCTCGCGTGGCCCCACAGCCCATGGGGCTGCGGGCTCTGCGGCGGTCGTCAGCCTCAGCGCCACCGGCGCCCACGTTGCGGCGCCGCGCCAGCCTGCGAAGCATTTTCCGGTAGGGCCGCGGCTCTGGCGACAGCTCCCACGCCTGAAGAGCCAGGAGGGAAAGCCGTGCCTCGTTGGAAAGCTCTTTGGCAGCCGCTCGCGTGGCCCCACAGCCCGTGGGGCTGCGGGCTTTGCGGCGGCCGTCAGCATGGGTGACACCGGCGCCCACGTGGGGCCGCCGCGCCAGCCTGCAAAGCATTTTCCGGTAGGGCCGCGGCTCTGGCGACAGCTCCCACGCCCGAAGAGCCAGGAGGGAAAGCCGTGCCTCGTTGGAAAGCTCTTTGGCAGCCGCTCGCGTGGCCCCACAGCCCGTGGGGCTGCGGGCTTTGCGGCGGCCGTCAGCCTGGGCGACACCGGCGCCCAGGTGGGGCCGCCGCGCTAGCCTGCGAAGCATTTTCCGGTAGGGCCGCGGCTCTGGCGACAGCTCCCAGGCCCGAAGAGCCAGGAGGAAATGCCGTGCCTCGTTGGAAAGCTCTTTGGCAGCCACTCGCGTGGCCCCACAGCCCGTGGGGCTGCGGGCTTTGCGGCAGCCATCAGCCTGGGCGACACCGGCTCCCACTTTGCGCCGCCGCGCCAGCCTGCGAAGCATTTTCCGGTAGGGCCGCGGCTCTGGCGACAGCTCCCACGCCCGAAGAGCCAGGAGGGAAAGCCGTGCCTCGTTGGAAAGCTCTTTGGCAGCCGCTCGCGTTGCCCCACAGCCCGTGGGGCTGCGGGCTTTGCGGCGGCCGTCAGCCTGGGCGACACCGGCGCCCACGTGGCGCCGCCGCGCCAGCCTGCGAAGCATTTTCCGGTAGGGCCGCGGCTCTGGCGACAGCTCCCACGCCTGAAGAGCCAGGAGGGAAAGCCGTGCCTCGTTGGAAAGCTCTTTGGCAGCCGCTCGTGTGGCCCCACAGCCCGTGGGCCTGCGGGCTTTCCGGCGGCCGTCAGCCTCAGCGCCACCGGCGCCCAAATTGCGCCGCCGCGCCAGCCTGCGAAGCATTTTCCGGTAGGGCCGCGGCTCTGGCGACAGCTCCCACGGCCGCAGAGCCAGGAGGGAAAGCCGTGCCTCGTTGGAAAGCTCTTTGTCAGCCGCTCGCGTGGCCCCACAGCCCGTGGGGCTGCGGGCTTTGCGGCGGCTGTCAGCCTCGGCGCCACCGGCGCCCACTTGGCACGACCGCGCCAGCCTGCGAAGCATTTTGTGGTAGGGCCGTGGCTCTGACGACAGCTCCCACGCCCGAAGAGCCAGGAGGGAAAGCCGTGCCTCGTTGGAAAGCTCTTTGGCAGCCGCTCGCGTGGCCCCACAGCCCATGCGTCTGCGGGCTCTGCGGCGGTCGTCAGCCTCAGCGCCACCGGCGCCCACGTTGCGCCGCCGCGCCAGCCTGCAAAGCATTTTCCGGTAGGGCCGCGGCTCTGGCGACAGCTCCCACGCCCGAAGAGCCAGGAGGGAAAGCCGTGCCTCGTTGGAAAGCTCTTTGGCAGCCGCTCGCGTGGCCCCACAGCCCGTGGGGCTGCGGGCTTTGCGGCGGCCGTCAGCATGGGTGACACCGGCGCCCACGTCGGGCCGCCGCGCCAGCCTGCAAAGCATTTTCCGGTAGGGCCGCAGCTCTGGCGACAGCTCCTACGGCCGAAGAGCCAGGAGGGAAAGCCGTGCCTCGTTGGAAAGCTCTTTGGCAGCCGCTCGCGTGGCCCCACAGCCCGTGGGGCTGCGGGCTTTGCGGTGGCCGTCAGCCTTGGCGCCACCGGCGCCCACGTGGCGCCGCCGCACCAGCCTGCGAAGCATTTTCCGGTAGGGCCGCGGCTCTGGCGACATCTCCCACGGCCGAAGAGCCAGGAGGGAAAGCCGTGCCTCATTGGAAAGCTCTTTGGCAGCCGCTCGCGTGGCCCCACAGCCCGTGGGGCTGCGGGCTTTGCGGCGGCCGTCAGCCTGGGCGACACCGGCGCCCACGTCAGGCTGCCGCGCCAGCCTGCGAAGCATTTTCCGGTAGGGCCGCAGCTCTGGCGACAGCTCCCACGCCTGAAGAGCCAGGAGGGAAAGCCGTGCCTCGTTGGAAAGCTCTTTGGCAGCCTCTCGTGTGGCGCCACAGCCCGTGGGGCTGCGGGCTCTGCGGCGGCCGTTACCCTGGGCGACACCGGCGCCCACGTGGGGCCGCCGCGCCAGCCTGCAAAGCATTTTCTGGTAGGGACGCGTCTCTGGCGACAGCTCCCACGGCCGAAGAGCCAGGAGGGAAAGCCGTGCCTCGTTGGAAAGCTCTTTGGCAGCCGCTCGCGTTGCCCCACAGCCCATGGGGCTGTGGGCTTTGCGGCGGCCGTCAGCCTGGGCGCCACCGGCGCCCACGTTGCGCCGCCGCGCCAGCCTGCGAAGCATTTTCCGGTAGGGCCGCGGCTCTGGCGACAGCTCCCACGCCCGAAGAGCCAGGAGGGAAAGCCGTGCCTCGTTGGAAAGCTCTTTGGCAGCCGCTCGCGTGGCCCCACAGCCCGTGGGGCTGCGGGCTTTGCGGCGGCCGTTAGCTCGGGCGACACCGGCGCCCACGTTGCGCCGCCGCGCCAGCCTGCGAAGCATTTTCCGGTAGGGCCGCGGCTCTGGCGACAGCTCCCACGCCCAAAGAGCCAGGAGGGAAAGCCGTGCCTCGTTGGAAAGCTCTTTGGCAGCCGCTCGCGTGGCCCCACAGCCCGTGGGGCTGCGGGCTTTGCGGCGGCCGTCAGCCTCGGGCCACCGGCGCCCACGTGGGGTCGCTGCGCCAGGCAGAGAAGCATTTTCCGGTAGGGCCGCGGCTCTGGCGACAGCTCCCACGCCCGAAGAGCCAGGAGGAAATGCCGTGCCTCGTTGGAAAGCTCTTTGGCAGCCACTCGCGTGGCCCCACAGCCCGTGGGGCTGCGGGCTTTGCGGCAGCCATCAGCCTGGGCGACACCGGCTCCCACTTTGCGCCGCCGCACCAGCCTGCGAAGCATTTTCCGGTAGGGCCGCGGCTCTGGCGACAGCTCCCACGCCCGAAGAGCCAGGAGGGAAAGCCGTGCCTCGTTGGAAAGCTCTTTGGCAGCCGCTCGCGTTGCCCCACAGCCCGTGGGGCTGCGGGCTTTGCGGCGGCCGTCAGCCTGGGCGACACCGGCTCCCACTTTGCGCCGCCGCGCCAGCCTGCGAAGCATTTTCCGGTAGGGCCGCGTCTCTGGCGACAGCTCCCACGCCTGAAGAGCCAGGAGGGAAAGCCGTGCCTCGTTGGAAAGCTCTTTGGCAGCCGCTCGCGTGGCCCCACAGCCCGTGGGGCTGCGGGCTTTGCGGTGGCCGTCAGCCTCGGCGCCACCGGCGCCCACGTGGCGCCGCCGCGCCAGCCTGCGAAGCATTTTCCGGTAGGGCCGCGGCTCTGGCGACAGCTCCCACGCCCGAAGAGCCAGGAGGGAAAGCCGTGCCTCGTTGGAAAGCTCTTTGGCAGCCGCTCGCGTGGCCCCACAGCCCGTGGGGCTGCGGGCTTTCCGGGGGCCGTCAGCCTGGGCGACACCGGCGCCCAGGTGGGGCCGCCGCGCTAGCCTGCGAAGCATTTTCCGGTAGGGCCGCGGCTCTGGCGACAGCTCCCACGCCCGAAGAGCCAGGAGGAAATGCCGTGCCTCGTTGGAAAGCTCTTTGGCAGCCACTCGCGTGGCCCCACAGCCCGTGGGGCTGCGGGCTTTGCGGCAGCCGTCAGCCTGGGCGCCACCGGCGCCCAGGTGGGGCCGCCGCGCCAGCCTGCGAAGCATTTTCCGGTAGGGCCGCGGCTCTGGCGACAGCTCCCACGCCCGAAGAGCCAGGAGGGAAAGCCGTGCCTCGTTGGAAAGCTCTTTGGCAGCCGCTCGCGTGGCCCCACAGCCCGTGGGGCTGCGGGCTTTGCGGCGGCCGTCAGCCTCGGTGCCACCGGCGCCCACGTGGGGTCGCGGCGCCACGCAGAGAAGCATTTTCCGGTAGGGCCGCGGCTCTGCCGACAGCTCCCACGCCCGAAGAGCCAGGAGGGAAAGCCGTGCCTCATTGGAAAGCTCTTTGGCAGCCGCTCGCGTGGCCCCACAGCCCGTGGGGCTGCGGGCTTTGCGGCGGCCGTCAGCCTGGGCGACACCGGCGCCCACGTCAGGCTGCCGCGCCAGCCTGCGAAGCATTTTCCGGTAGGGCCGCGTCTCTGGCGACAGCTCCCACGGCCGAAGAGCCAGGAGGGAAAGCCGTGCCTCGTTGGAAAGCTCTTTGGCAGACACTCGCGTGGCCCCACAGCCCGTGGGGCTGCGGGCTTTGCGGTGGCCGTCAGCCTCGGCGCCACCGGCGCCCATGTGGCGCCACCGCGCCAGCCTGCGAAGCATTTTCCGGTAGGGCCGCGGCTCTGGCGACAGCTCCCACGCCCGAAGAGCCAGGAGGGAAAGCCGTGCCTCGTTGGAAAGCTCTTTGGCAGCCGCTCGCGTGGCCCCACAGCCCGTGGGGCTGCGGGCTTTGCGGCGGCCGTCAGCCTCGGGCCACCGGCGCCCACGTGGGGTCGCTGCGCCAGGCAGAGAAGCATTTTCCGGTAGGGCCGCGGCTCTGGCGACAGCTCCCACGCCCGAAGAGCCAGGAGGGAAAGCCGTGCCTCGTTGGAAAGCTCTTTGGCAGCCGCTCGCGTGGCCCCACAGCCCATGCGTCTGCGGGCTCTGCGGCGGTCGTCAGCCTCAGCGCCACCGGCGCCCACGTTGCGCCGCCGCGCCAGCCTGCAAAGCATTTTCCGGTAGGGCCGCGGCTCTGGCGACAGCTCCCACGCCCGAAGAGCCAGGAGGGAAAGCCGTGCCTCGTTGGAAAGCTCTTTGGCAGCCGCTCGCGTGGCCCCACAGCCCGTGGGGCTGCGGGCTTTGCGGCGGCCGTCAGCATGGGTGACACCGGCGCCCACGTGGGGCCGCCGCGCCAGCCTGCAAAGCATTTTCCGGTAGGGCCGCAGCTCTGGCGACAGCTCCTATGGCCGAAGAGCCAGGAGGGAAAGCCGTGCCTCGTTGGAAAGCTCTTTGGCAGCCGCTCGCGTGGCCCCACAGCCCGTGGGGCTGCGGGCTTTGCGGTGGCCGTCAGCCTTGGCGCCACCGGCGCCCACGTGGCGCCGCCGCACCAGCCTGCGAAGCATTTTCCGGTAGGGCCGCGGCTCTGGCGACATCTCCCACGGCCGAAGAGCCAGGAGGGAAAGCCGTGCCTCATTGGAAAGCTCTTTGGCAGCCGCTCGCGTGGCCCCACAGCCCGTGGGGCTGCGGGCTTTGCGGCGGCCGTCAGCCTGGGCGACACCGGCGCCCACGTCAGGCTGCCGCGCCAGCCTGCGAAGCATTTTCCGGTAGGGCCGCAGCTCTGGCGACAGCTCCCACGCCTGAAGAGCCAGGAGGGAAAGCCGTGCCTCGTTGGAAAGCTCTTTGGCAGCCTCTCGTGTGGCCCCACAGCCCGTGGGGCTGCGGGCTCTGCGGCGGCCGTTACCCTGGGCGACACCGGCGCCCACGTGGGGCCGCCGCGCCAGCCTGCAAAGCATTTTCCGGTAGGGCCGCGTCTCTGGCGACAGCTCCCACGGCCGAAGAGCCAGGAGGGAAAGCCGTGCCTCGTTGGAAAGCTCTTTGGCAGCCGCTCGCGTGGCCCCACAGCCCGTGGGGCTGCGGGCTTTGCGGCGGCCGTTAGCTCGGGCGACACCGGCGCCCACGTTGCGCCGCCGCGCCAGCCTGCGAAGCATTTTCCGGTAGGGCCGCGGCTCTGGCGACAGCTCCCACGCCCGAAGAGCCAGGAGGGAAAGCCGTGCCTCGTTGGAAAGCTCTTTGGCAGCCGCTCGCGTGGCCCCACAGCCCGTGGGGCTGTGGGCTTTGCGGCGGCCGTCAGCCTCGGGCCACCGGCGCCCACGTGGGGTCGCTGCGCCAGGCAGAGAAGCATTTTCCGGTAGGGCCGCGGCTCTGGCGACAGCTCCCACGCCCGAAGAGCCAGGAGGAAATGCCGTGCCTCGTTGGAAAGCTCTTTGGCAGCCACTCGCGTGGCCCCACAGCCCGTGGGGCTGCGGGCTTTGCGGCAGCCATCAGCCTGGGCGACACCGGCTCCCACTTTGCGCCGCCGCACCAGCCTGCGAAGCATTTTCCGGTAGGGCCGCGGCTCTGGCGACAGCTCCCACGCCCGAAGAGCCAGGAGGGAAAGCCGTGCCTCGTTGGAAAGCTCTTTGGCAGCCGCTCGCGTTGCCCCACAGCCCGTGGGGCTGCGGGCTTTGCGGCGGCCGTCAGCCTGGGCGACACCGGCGCCCACGTGGCGCCGCCGCGCCAGCCTGCGAAGCATTTTCCGGTAGGGCCGCGTCTCTGGCGACAGCTCCCACGCCTGAAGAGCCAGGAGGGAAAGCCGTGCCTCGTTGGAAAGCTCTTTGGCAGCCGCTCGCGTGGCCCCACAGCCCGTGGGGCTGCGGGCTTTGCGGTGGCCGTCAGCCTCGGCGCCACCGGCGCCCACGTGGCGCCGCCGCGCCAGCCTACAAAGCATTTTCCGGTAGGGCCGCGTCTCTGGCGACAGCTCCCACGCCTGAAGAGCCAGGAGGGAAAGCCGTGCCTCGTTGGAAAGCTCTTTGGCAGCCGCTCGCGTTGCCCCACAGCCCGTGGGGCTGCGGGCTTCTCGGTGGCCGTCAGCGTGGGCGCCACCGGCGCCCAAATCGGGCCGCCGCACCAGCCTGCGAAGCATTTTCCGGTAGGGCCGCGGCTCTGGCGACAGCTCCCACGGCCGAAGAGCCAGGAGGGAAAGCCGTGCCTCGTTGGAAAGCTCTTTGGCAGCCGCTCGCGTGGCCCCACAGCCCATGGGGCTGCGGGCTTTGCGGCGGCCGTCAGCCTGGGCGACACCGGCGCCCAGGTGGGGCCGCCGCGCCAGCCTGCGAAGCATTTTCCGGTAGGGCCGCGGCTCTGACGACAGCTCCCACGCCCGAAGAGCCAGGAGGGAAAGCCGTGCCTCGTTGGAAAGCTCTTTGGCAGCCGCTCGTGTGGCCCCACAGCCCGTGGGGCTGCGGGCTTTCCGGCGGCCGTCATCCTCGGCGCCACCGGCGCCCACGTGGGGCCGCCGCGCCAGCCTGCGAAGCATTTTCCGGTAGGGCCGCGTCTCTGGCGACAGCTCCCACGCCCGAAGAGCCAGGAGGGAAAGCCGTGCCTCATTGGAAAGCTCTTTGGCAGCCGCTTGCGTGGCCCTAAAGCCTGTGGGGCTGCGGGCTTTGCGGCGGCCGTCAGCCTGGGCGACACCGGCGCCCAGGTGATGCCGCCGCGCCAGCCTGCGAAGCATTTTCCGGTAGGGCCGCGTCTCTGGCAACAGCTCCCACGCCCGAAGAGCCAGGAGGGAAAGCCGTGCCTCATTGGAAAGCTCTTTGGCAGCCACTCATGTGGCCCCACAGCCCGTGGGGCTGCGGGCTTTGCGGCGGCTGTTAGCCTCGGCGCCACCGGCGCCCACGTGGCGCGACCGCGCCAGCCTGCGAAGCATTTTCCGGTAGGGCCGCGTCTCTGGCGACAGCTCCCACGCCCGAAGAGCCAGGAGGGAAAGCCGTGCCTCGTTGGAAAGCTCTCTGGCAGTCGCTCGCGTGGCCCCACAGCCCGTGGGGCTGCGGGCTTTGCGGCGGCCGTCAGCCTGGGCGACACCGGCGCCCACGTGGGGCCGCCACGCCAGCCTGCGAAGCATTTTGCGGTAGGGCCGCGGCTCTGGCGACAGCTCCCACGCCCGAAGAGCCAGGAGGGAAAGCCGTGCCTCATTGGAAAGCTCTTTGGCAGCCGCTCACGTGGCCCCACAGCCCGTGGGGCTGTGGGCTTTCCGGCGGCCGTCAGCCTCAGTGCCACCGGCGCCCACGCCAGGCTGCCGCGCCAGCCTGCGAAGCATTTTCCGGTAGGGCCGCGGCTCTGGCGACAGCTCCCACGGCCGAAGAGCCAGGAGGGAAAGCCGTGCCTCGTTGGAAAGCTCTTTGGCAGCCGCTCGCGTGGCCCCACAGCCCGTGGGGCTGCGGGCTTTGCGGCGGCCGTCAGCCTGGGCGACACCGGCGCCCACGTCAGGCTGCCGCGCCAGCCTGCGAAGCATTTTCCGGTAGGGCCGCGGCTCTGGCGACAGCTCCCACGCCCGAAGAGCCAGGAGGGAAAGCCGTGCCTCGTTGGAAAGCTCTTTGGCAGCCGCTCGCGTGGCCCCACAGCCCGTGGGGCTGCAGGCTTTGCGGCGGCCGTTCGCCTGGGCGACACCGGCGCCCACGTGGGGCCGCCGCGCCAGCCTGCAAAGCATTTTACGGTAGGGCCGCGGCTCTGGCGACAGCTCCCACGGCCGAAGAGCCAGGAGGGAAAGCCGTGCCTCGTTGGAAAGCTCTTTGGCAGCCGCTCGCGTTGCCCCACAGCCCATGGGGCTGTGGGCTTTGCGGCGGCCGTCAGCCTGGGCGCCACCGGCGCCCACGTTGCGCCGCCACGCCAGCCTGCGAAGCATTTTCCGGTAGGGCCGCGGCTCTGGCGACAGCTCCCACGGCCGAAGAGCCAGGAGGGAAAGCCGTGCCTCGTTGGAAAGCTCTTTGGCAGCCGCTCGCGTGGCCCCACAGCCCGTGGGGCTGCGGGCTTTGCGGCGGCCCTCAGCCTGGGCGCCACCGGCGCCCACGTCGGGCCGCCGCGCCAGCCTGCGAAGCATTTTGCGGTAGGGCCGCGGCTCTGGCGACATCTCCCACGGCCGAAGAGCCAGGAGGGAAAGCCGTGCCTCGTTGGAAAGCTCTTTGGCAGCCGCTCGCGTGGCCCCACAGCCCATGGGGCTGCGGGCTCTGCGGCGGTCGTCAGCCTCAGCGCCACCGGCGCCCACGTTGCGCCGCCGCGCCAGCCTGCGAAGCATTTTCCGGTAGGGCCGCGGCTCTGGCGACAGCTCCCACGCCTGAAGAGCCAGGAGGGAAAGCCGTGCCTCGTTGGAAAGCTCTTTGGCAGCCGCTCGCGTGGCCCCACAGCCCGTGGGGCTGCGGGCTTTGCGGCGGCCGTCAGCCTCGGCGCCACCGGCGCCCACGTGGGGTCGCTGCGCCAGGCAGAGAAGCATTTTCCGGTAGGGCCGCGGCTCTGGCGACAGCTCCCACGCCCGAAGAGCCAGGAGGGAAAGCCGTGCCTCATTGGAAAGCTCTTTGGCAGACACTCGCGTGGCCCCACAGCCCGTGGGGCTGCGGGCTTTGCGGTGGCCGTCAGCCTCGGCGCCACCGGCGCTCACGTGGCGCCGCCACGCCAGCCTGCGAAGCATTTTCCGGTAGGGCCGCGGCTCTGGCGACAGCTCCCACGCCCGAAGAGCCAGGAGGGAAAGCCGTGCCTCGTTGGAAAGCTCTTTGGCAGCCGCTCGCGTGGCCCCACAGCCCGTGGGGCTGCGGGCGTTGCGGCGGCCGTTAGCCTGGGCGACACCGGCGCCCACGTGGGGCCGCCGCGCCAGCCTGCAAAGCATTTTACGTTAGGGCCGCGGCTCTGGCGACAGCTCCCACGCCCGAAGAGCCAGGAGGGAAAGCCGTGCCTCGTTGGAAAGCTCTTTGGCAGCCGCTCGCGTGGCCCCACAGCCCGTGGGGCTGCGGGCTTTCCGGCGGCCGTCAGCCTGGGCGACACCGGCGCCCACGTCGGGCCGCCGCGCCAGCCTGCGAAGCATTTTCCGGTAGGGCCGCGGCTCTGGCGACAGCTCCCATGCCCGAAGAGCCAGGAGGGAAAGCCGTGCCTCGTTGGAAAGCTCTTTGGCAGCCGCTCGCGTGGCCCCACAGCCCATGGGGCTGCGGGCTCTGCGGCGGTCGTCAGCCTCAGCGCCACCGGCGCCCACGTTGCGCCGCCGCGCCAGCCTGCGAAGCATTTTCCGGTAGGGCCGCGGCTCTGGCGACAGCTCCCACGCCCGAAGAACCAGGAGGGAAAGCCGTGCCTCGTTGGAAAGCTCTTTGGCAGCCGCTCGCGTGGCCCCACAGCCCGTGGGGCTGCGGGCTTTGCGGCGGCCGTCAGCCTCGGCGCCACCGGCGCCCACGTGGGGTCGCTGCGCCAGGCAGAGAAGCATTTTCCGGTAGGGCCGCAGCTCTGGCGACAGCTCCCACGCCCGAAGAGCCAGGAGGGAAAGCCGTGCCTCATTGGAAAGCTCTTTGGCAGCCGCTCGCGTGGCCCCACAGCCCGTGGGGCTGCGGGCTTTGCGGCGGCCGTCAGCCTGGGCGACACCGGCGCCCACGTCAGGCTGCCGCGCCAGCCTGCGAAGCATTTTCCGGTAGGGCCGCGGCTCTGGCGACAGCTCCCACGCCTGAAGAGCCAGGAGGGAAAGCCGTGCCTCGTTGGAAAGCTCTTTGGCAGCCGCTCGCGTGGCCCCACAGCCCGTGGGGCTGCGGGCTTTGCGGCGGCCGTTAGCTCGGGCGCCACCGGCGCCCACGTGGGGCCGCCGCGCCAGCCTGCGTAGCATTTTCCAGTAGGGCCGCGGCTCTGGCGACAGCTCCCACGCCTGAAGAGCCAGGAGGGAAAGCCGTGCCTCGTTGGAAAGCTCTTTGGCAGCCGCTCGCGTGGCCCCACAGCCCGTGGGGCTGCGGGCTTTGCGGCGGCCGTCAGCATGGGTGACACCGGCGCCCACGTGGGGCCGCCGCGCCAGCCTGCAAAGCATTTTCCGGTAGGGCCGCGGCTCTGGCGACAGCTCCCACGGCCGAAGAGCCAGGAGGGAAAGCCGTGCCTCATTGGAAAGCTCTTTGGCAGCCGCTCGCGTGGCCCCACAGCCCATGGGGCTGCGGGCTTTGCGGCGGCCGTCAGCCTCAGTGCCACCGGCGCCCACGTTGCGCCACCGCGCCAGCCTGCGAAGCATTTTCCGGTAGGGCCGCGGCTCTGGCGACAGCTCCCACGCCCGAAGAGCCAGGAGGGAAAGCCGTGCCTCGTTGGAAAGCTCTTTGGCAGCCGCTCGCGTGGCCCCACAGCCCGTGGGGCTGCGGGCTTTGCGGCGGCCGTTAGCCTGGGCGACACCGGCGCCCACGTCGGGCCGCCGCGCCAGCCTGCGAAGCATTTTCCGGTAGGGCCGCGGCTCTGCCGACAGCTCCCACGCCCGAAGAGCCAGGAGGGAAAGCCGTGCCTCGTTGGAAAGCTCTTTGGCAGCCGCTCGCGTGGCCCCACAGCCCATGGGGCTGCGGGCTTTGCGGCGGCCGTCAGCCTCAGTGCAACCGGCGCCCACGTTGCGCCGCCGCGCCAGCCTGCGAAGCATTTTCCAGTAGGGCCGCGGCTCTGGCGACAGCTCCCACGCCCGAAGAGCCAGGAGGGAAAGCCGTGCCTCGTTGGAAAGCTCTTTGGCAGCCGCTCGCGTGGCCCCACAGCCCATGGGGCTGCGGGCTTTGCGGCGGCCGTCAGCCTGGGCGACACCGGCACCCACGTGGTGCCGCCGCGCCAGCCTGCGAAGCATTTTCCGGTAGGGCCGCGGCTCTGCCGACAGCTCCCACGCCCGAAGAGCCAGGAGGGAAAGCCGTGCCTCGTTGGAAAGCTCTTTGGCAGCCGCTCGCGTGGCCCCACAGCCCATGGGGCTGCGGGCTTTGCGGCGGCCGTCAGCCCCGGCGCCACCGGCGCCCACGTTGCGCTGCCGCGCCAGCCTGCGAAGCATTTTCCGGTAGGGCCGCGGCTCTGCCGACAGCTCCCACGCCCGAAGAGCCAGGAGGGAAAGCCGTGCCTCGTTGGAAAGCTCTTTGGCAGCTGCTCGCGTGGCCCCACAGCCCATGGGGCTGCGGGCTTTGCGGCGGCCGTCAGCCTCAGTGCCACCGGCGCCCACGTTGCGCCGCCGCGCCAGCCTGCGAAGCATTTTCCGGTAGGGCCGCGGCTCTGGCGACAGCTCCCACGCCCGAAGAGCCAGGAGGGAAAGCCGTGCCTCGTTGGAAAGCTCTTTGGCAGCCGCTCGCGTGGCCCCACAGCCCATGGGGCTGCGGGCTTTGCGGCGGCCGTCAGCCTCGGCGACACCGGCGCCCAGGTGGGGCCGCCGCGCCAGCCTGCAAAGAATTTTCCGGTAGGGCCGCAGCTCTGGCGACAGCTCCCATGCCCGAAGAGTCAGGAGGGAAAGCCGTGCCTCGTTGGAAAGCTCTTTGGCAGCCGCTCGCGTGGCCCCACAGCCCATGGGGCTGCGGGCTTTGCGGCGGCCGTCAGCCTCAGTGCCACCGGCGCCCACGTTGCGCCGCCGCGCCAGCCTGCGAAGCATTTTCCAGTAGGGCCGCGGCTCTGGCGACAGCTCCCACGCCCGAAGAGCCAGGAGGGAAAGCCGTGCCTCGTTGGAAAGCTCTTTGGCAGCCGCTCGCGTGGCCCCACAGCCCATGGGGCTGCGGGCTTTGCGGCGGCCGTCAGCCTGGGCGACACCGGCACCCACGTGGTGCCGCCGCGCCAGCCTGCGAAGCATTTTCCGGTAGGGCCGCGGCTCTGCCGACAGCTCCCACGCCCGAAGAGCCAGGAGGGAAAGCCGTGCCTCGTTGGAAAGCTCTTTGGCAGCCGCTCGCGTGGCCCCACAGCCCGTGGGGCTGCGGGCTTTGCGGCGGCCGTCAGCCCCGGCGCCACCGGCGCCCACGTCGGGCCGCCGCGCCAGCCTGCGAAGCATTTTCCGGTAGGGCCGCGGCTCTGCCGACAGCTCCCACGCCCGAAGAGCCAGGAGGGAAAGCCGTGCCTCGTTGGAAAGCTCTTTGGCAGCTGCTCGCGTGGCCCCACAGCCCATGGGGCTGCGGGCTTTGCGGCGGCCGTCAGCCTCGGCGCCACCGGCGCCCACATTGCGCCGCTGCGCCAGCCTGCGAAGCATTTTCCGGTAGGGCCGCGGCTCTGGCGACAGCTCCCACGCCCGAAGAGCCAGGAGGGAAAGCCGTGCCTCGTTGGAAAGCTCTTTGGCAGCCGCTCGCGTGGCCCCACAGCCCATGGGGCTGCGGGCTTTGTGGCGGCCGTCAGCCTGGGCGCCACCGGCGCCCAAATCAGGCCGCCACGCCAGCCTGCGAAGCATTTTCCGGTAGGGCCGCGGCTCTGGCGACAGCTCCCACGCCCGAAGAGCCAGGAGGGAAAGCCGTGCCTCGTTGGAAAGCTCTTTGGCAGCCGCTCGCGTGGCCCCACAGCCCATGGGGCTGCGGGCTTTGTGGCGACCGTCAGCCCCGGCGCCACCGGCGCCCACGTTGCGCCTCCGCGCCAGCCTGCGAAGCATTTTCCGGTAGTGCCGCGGCTCTGGCGACAGCTCCCACGCCCGAAGAGCCAGGAGGGAAAGCCGTGCCTCGTTGGAAAGCTCTTTGGCAGCTGCTCGCGTGGCCCCACAGCCCATGGGGCTGCGGGCTTTGCGGCGGCCGTCAGCCTCGGCTACACCGGCGCCCACATTGCGCCGCTGCGCCAGCCTGCGAAGCATTTTCCGGTAGGGCCGCGGCTCTGGCAACAGCTCCCACGCCCGAAGAGTCAGGAGGGAAAGCCGTGCCTCGTTGGAAAGCTCTTTGGCAGCCGCTCGTGTGGCCCCACAGCCCGTGGGGCTGCGGGATTTCCGGCGGCCGTCAGCCTGGGCGCCACCGGCGCCCAAATCAGGCCGCCACGCCAGCCTGCGAAGCATTTTCCGGTAGGGCCGCGGCTCTGGCGACAGCTCCCACGCCCGAAGAGCCAGGAGGGAAAGCCGTGCCTCGTTGGAAAGCTCTTTGGCAGCCGCTCGCGTGGCCCCACAGCCCATGGGGCTGCGGGCTTTGCGGCGGCCGTCAGCCCCGGCGCCACCGGCGCCCACGTTGCGCCGCCGCGCCAGCCTGCGAAGCATTTTCCGGTAGGGCCGCGGCTCTGGCGACAGCTCCCACGCCCGAAGAGCCAGGAGGGAAAGCCGTGCCTCGTTGGAAAGCTCTTTGGCAGCTGCTCGCGTGGCCCCACAGCCCATGGGGCTGCGGGCTTTGCGGCGGCCGTCAGCCTCGGCGCCACCGGCGCCCACATTGCGCCGCTGCGCCAGCCTGCGAAGCATTTTCCGGTAGGGCCGCGGCTCTGGCGACAGCTCCCACGCCCGAAGAGCCAGGAGGGAAAGCCGTGCCTCGTTGGAAAGCTCTTTGGCAGCCGCTCGCGTGGCCCCACAGCCCATGGGGCTGCGGGCTTTGTGGCGGCCGTCAGCCTGGGCGCCACCGGCGCCCAAATCAGGCCGCCACGCCAGCCTGCGAAGCATTTTCCGGTAGGGCCGCGGCTCTGGCGACAGCTCCCACGCCCGAAGAGCCAGGAGGGAAAGCCGTGCCTCGTTGGAAAGCTCTTTGGCAGCCGCTCGCGTGGCCCCACAGCCCATGGGGCTGCGGGCTTTGTGGCGACCGTCAGCCCCGGCGCCACCGGCGCCCACGTTGCGCCTCCGCGCCAGCCTGCGAAGCATTTTCCGGTAGTGCCGCGGCTCTGGCGACAGCTCCCACGCCCGAAGAGCCAGGAGGGAAAGCCGTGCCTCGTTGGAAAGCTCTTTGGCAGCTGCTCGCGTGGCCCCACAGCCCATGGGGCTGCGGGCTTTGCGGCGGCCGTCAGCCTCGGCGACACCGGCGCCCACATTGCGCCGCTGCGCCAGCCTGCGAAGCATTTTCCGGTAGGGCCGCGGCTCTGGCAACAGCTCCCACGCCCGAAGAGTCAGGAGGGAAAGCCGTGCCTCGTTGGAAAGCTCTTTGGCAGCCGCTCGTGTGGCCCCACAGCCCGTGGGGCTGCGGGATTTCCGGCGGCCGTCAGCCTGGGCGCCACCGGCGCCCAAATCAGGCCGCCACGCCAGCCTGCGAAGCATTTTCCGGTAGGGCCGCGGCTCTGGCGACAGCTCCCACGCCCGAAGAGCCAGGAGGGAAAGCCGTGCCTCATTTGAAAGCTCTTTGGCAGCCGCTCGCGTGGCCCCACAGCCCATGGGGCTGCGGGCTTTGCGGCGACCGTCAGCCCCGGCGCCACCGGCGCCCACGTTGCGCCGCCGCGCCAGCCTGCGAAGCATTTTCCGGTAGGGCCGCGGCTCTGGCGACAGCTCCCACGCCCGAAGAGCCAGGAGGGAAAGCCGTGCCTCGTTGGAAAGCTCTTTGGCAGCTGCTCGTGTGGCCCCACAGCCCATGGGGCTGCGGGCTTTGCGGCGGCCGTCAGCCTCGGCGCCACCGGCGCCCACATTGCGCCGCTGCGCCAGCCTGCAAAGCATTTTCCGGTAGGGCCGTGGCTCTGGCAACAGCTCCCACGCCCGAAGAGCCAGGAGGGAAAGCCGTGCCTCGTTGGAAAGCTCTTTGGCAGCCGCTCGTGTGGCCCCACAGCCCGTGGGGCTGCGGGCTTTCCGGCGGCCGTCAGCCTGGGCGCCACCGGCGCCCAAATCAGGCCGCCACGCCAGCCTGCGAAGCATTTTCCGGTAGGGCCGCGGCTCTGGCGACAGCTCCCACGCCCGAAGAGCCAGGAGGGAAAGCCGTGCCTCATTGGAAAGCTCTTTGGCAGCCACTCACGTGGCCCCACAGCCCGTGGGGCTGCGGGCTTTGCGGCGGCCGTCAGCCTCGGCGCCACCGGCGCCCACGTGGCACGACCGCGCCAGCCTGCGAAGCATTTTCCGGTAGGGCCGCGTCTCTGGCGACAGCTCCCACGCCCGAAGAGCCAGGAGGGAAAGCCGTGCCTCGTTGGAAAGCTCTTTGGCAGCCGCTCGCGTGGCCCCACAGCCCATGGGGCTGCGGGCTTTGCAGCTGCCGTCAGCCTCGGCGCCACCGGCGCCCACGTGGCGCCGCCGCGCCAGCCTGCGAAGCATTTTCCGGTAGGGCCGCGGCTCTGGCGACAGCTCCCACGGCCAAAGAGCCAGGAGGGAAAGCCGTGCCTCGTTGGAAAGCTCTTTGGCAGCCGCTCGCGTGGCCCCACAGCCCGTGGGGCTGCGGGCTTTGCGGCGGCCGTCAGCCTCGGCGCCACCGGCGCCCACGTCGGGCCGCCACGCCAGCCTGCGAAGCATTTTCCGGTAGGTCCGCGTCTCTGGCGACAGCTCCCACGCCCGAAGAGCCAGGAGGGAAAGCCGTGCCTCGTTGGAAAGCTCTTTGGCAGCCGCTCGCGTGGCCCCACAGCCCGTGGGGCTGCGGGCTTTGCGGCGGCCGTCAGCCTGGGCGACACCGGCGCCCAGGTGGGGCCGCCGCGCCAGCCTGCAAAGAATTTTCCGGTAGGGCCGCGGCTCTGGCGACAGCTCCCACGCCCGAAGAGCCAGGAGGGAAAGCCGTGCCTCGTTGGAAAGCTCTTTGGCAGCCGCTCGCGTGGCCCCACAGCCCATGAGGCTGCGGGCTTTGCGGCGGCCGTCAGCCTCAGTGCCACCGGCGCCCACGTTGCGCCGCCGCGCCAGCCTGCGAAGCATTTTCCGGTAGGGCCGCGTCTCTGGCGACAGCTCCCACGCCCGAAGAGCCAGGAGGGAAAGCCGTGCCTCGTTGGAAAGCTCTTTGGCAGCCGCTCGCGTGGCCCCACAGCCCGTGAGGCTGCGGGCTTTCCGGCGGCCGTCAGCCTGGGCGACATCGGCGCCCCCGTGGCGCCGCCGCGCCAGCCTGCGAAGCATTTTCCGGTAGGGCCGCGTCTCTGGCAACAGCTCCCACGCCCGAAGAGCCAGGAGGGAAAGCCGTGCCTCGTTGGAAAGCTCTTTGGCAGCCGCTCACGTGGCCCCACAGCCCGTGGGGCTGCGGGCTTTCCGGCGGCCGTCAGCCTCGGCGCCAGCGGCGCCCACGTGGCGCCGCCGCGCCAGCCTGCGAAGCATTTTCCGGTAGGGCCGCGTCTCTGGCGACAGCTCCCACGCCCGAAGAGCCAGGAGGGAAAGCCGTGCCTCGTTGGAAAGCTCTTTGGCAGCCGCTCGCGTGGCCCCACAGCCCATGGGGCTGCGGGCTTTGCGGCGGCCGTCAGCCTCAGTGCCACCGGCGCCCACGTTGCGCCGGCGCGCCAGCCTGCAAAGCATTTTCCGGTAGGGCCGCGGCTCTGGCGACAGCTCCCACGCCCGAAGAGCCAGGAGGGAAAGCCGTGCCTCGTTGGAAAGCTCTTTGGCAGCCGCTCGCGTGGCCCCACAGCCCGTGGGGCTGCGGGCTTTGCAGCTGCCGTCAGCCTCGGCGCCACCGGCGCCCACGTGGCGCCGCCGCACCAGCCTGCGAAGCATTTTCCGGTAGGGCCAAGGCTCTGGCGACAGCTCCCACGGCCAAAGAGCCAGGAGGGAAAGCCGTGCCTCGTTGGAAAGCTCTTTGGCAGCCGCTCGCGTGGCCCCACAGCCCATGGGGCTGCGGGCTTTGCGGCGGCCGTCAGCCTCGGCGCCACCGGCGCCCACGTCGGGCCGCCACGCCAGCCTGCGAAGCATTTTCCGGTAGGGCCGCGTCTCTGGCGACAGCTCCCACGCCCGAAGAGCCAGGAGGGAAAGCCGTGCCTCGTTGGAAAGCTCTTTGGCAGCCGCTCGCGTGGCCCCACAGCCCATGGGGCTGCGAGCTTTGCGGCGGCCGTCAGCCTCTGCGCCACCGGCGCCCACATTGCGCCGCTGCGCCAGCCTGCGAAGCATTTTCCGGTAGGGCCGCGGCTCTGGCGACAGCTCCCACGCCCGAAGAGCCAGGAGGGAAAGCCGTGCCTCGTTGGAAAGCTCTTTGGCAGCCGCTCGCGTGGCCCCACAGCCCGTGGGGCTGCGGGCTTTCCGGCGGCCGTCAGCCTGGGCGACATCGGCGCCCCCGTGGCGCCGCCGCGCCAGCCGGCGAAGCATTTTCCGGTAGGGCCGCGTCTCTGGCAACAGCTCCCACGCCCGAAGAGCCAGGAGGGAAAGCCGTGCCTCGTTGGAAAGCTCTTTGGCAGCCGCTCACGTGGCCCCACAGCCCGTGGGGCTGCGGGCTTTCCGGCGGCCGTCAGGCTCGGCGCCACCGGCGCCCACGTGGCGCCGCCGCGCCAGCCTGCGAAGCATTTTCCGGTAGGGCCGCGGCTCTGGCGACAGCTCCCACGCCCGAAGAGCCAGGAGGGAAAGCCGTGCCTCGTTGGAAAGCTCTTTGGCAGCCGCTCGCGTGGCCCCACAGCCCATGGGGCTGCGGGCTTTGCGGCGGCCGTCAGCCTCAGTGCCACCGGCGCCCACGTTGCGCCGGCGCGCCAGCCTGCAAAGCATTTTCCGGTAGGGCCACGGCTCTGCCGACAGCTCCCACGCCCGAAGAGCCAGGAGGGAAAGCCGTGCCTCGTTGGAAAGCTCTTTGGCAGCCGCTCGCGTGGCCCCACAGCCCGTGGGGCTGCGGGCTTTGCAGCTGCCGTCAGCCTCGGCGCCACCGGCGCCCACGTGGCGCCGCCGCACCAGCCTGCGAAGCATTTTCCGGTAGGGCCAAGGCTCTGGCGACAGCTCCCACGGCCAAAGAGCCAGGAGGGAAAGCCGTGCCTCGTTGGAAAGCTCTTTGGCAGCCGCTCGCGTGGCCCCACAGCCCATGGGGCTGCGGGCTTTGCGGCGGCCGTCAGCCTCGGCGCCACCGGCGCCCACGTCGGGCCGCCACGCCAGCCTGCGAAGCATTTTCCGGTAGGGCCGCGTCTCTGGCGACAGCTCCCACGCCCGAAGAGCCAGGAGGGAAAGCCGTGCCTCGTTGGAAAGCTCTTTGGCAGCCGCTCGCGTGGCCCCACAGCCCATGGGGCTGCGAGCTTTGCGGCGGCCGTCAGCCTCTGCGCCACCGGCGCCCACATTGTGCCGCTGCTCCAGCCTGCGAAGCATTTTCCGGTAGGGCCGCGGCTCTGGCAACAGCTCCCACGCCCGAAGAGCCAGGAGGGAAAGCCGTGCCTCGTTGGAAAGCTCTTTGGCAGCCGCTCGTGTGGCCCCACAGCCCGTGGGGCTGCGGGCTTTCCGGCGGCCGTCAGCCTAGGCGCCACCGGCGCCCAAATCAGGCCGCCACGCCAGCCTGCGAAGCATTTTCCGGTAGGGCCGCGGCTCTGGCGACAGCTCCCACGCCCGAAGAGCCAGGAGGGAAAGCCGTGCCTCGTTGGAAAGCTCTTTGGCAGCCGCTCGCGTGGCCCCACAGCCCATGGGGCTGCGGGCTTTGCGGCGACCGTCAGCCCCGGCGCCACCGGCGCCCACGTTGCGCCGCCGCGCCAGCCTGCGAAGCATTTTCCGGTAGTGCCGCGGCTCTGGCGACAGCTCCCACGCCCGAAGAGCCAGGAGGGAAAGCCGTGCCTCGTTGGAAAGCTCTTTGGCAGCTGCTCGCGTGGCCCCACAGCCCATGGGGCTGCGGGCTTTGCGGCGGCCGTCAGCCTCGGCGCCACCGGTGCCCAAATCAGGCCGCCACGCCAGCCTGCGAAGCATTTTGCGGTAGGGCCGCGGCTCTGGCGACAGCTCCCACGCCCGAAGAGCCAGGAGGGAAAGCCGTGCCTCATTGGAAAGCTCTTTGGCAGCCACTCACGTGGCCCCACAGCCCGTGGGGCTGCGGGCTTTGCGGCGGCCGTCAGCCTCTGCGCCACCGGCGCCCACGTGGCACGACCGCGCCAGCCTGCGAAGCATTTTCCGGTAGGGCCGCGTCTCTGGCGACAGCTCCCACGCCCGAAGAGCCAGGAGGGAAAGCCGTGCCTCGTTGGAAAGCTCTTTGGCAGCCGCTCGCGTGGCCCCACAGCCCATGGGGCTGCGGGCTTTGCGGCGGCCGTCAGCCTCAGTGCCACCGGCGCCCACGTTGCGCCGCCGCGCCAGCCTGCGAAGCATTTTCCGGTAGGGCCGCGGCTCTGGCGACAGCTCCCACGCCCGAAGAGCCAGGAGGGAAAGCCATGCCTCGTTGGAAAGCTCTTTGGCAGCCGCTCGCGTGGCCCCACAGCCCGTGGGGCTGCGGGCTTTGCAGCTGCCGTCAGCCTCGGCGCCACCGGCGCCCACGTGGCGCCGCCGCGCCAGCCTGCGAAGCATTTTCCGGTAGGGCCGCGGCTCTGGCAACAGCTCCCACGGCCAAAGAGCCAGGAGGGAAAGCCGTGCCTCGTTGGAAAGCTCTTTGGCAGCCGCTCGCGTGGCCCCACAGCCCGTGGGGCTGCGGGCTTTGCGGCGGCCGTCAGCCTCGGCGCCACCGGCGCCCACGTCGGGCCGCCACGCCAGCCTGCGAAGCATTTTCCGGTAGGGCCGCGTCTCTGGCGACAGCTCCCACGCCCGAAGAGCCAGGAGGGAAAGCCGTGCCTCGTTGGAAAGCTCTTTGGCAGCCGCTCGCGTGGCCCCACAGCCCATGGGGCTGCGGGCTTTGCGGCGGCCGTCAGCCTGGGCGACACCGGCGCCCAGGTGGGGCCGCCGCGCCAGCCTGCAAAGAATTTTCCGGTAGGGCCGCGGCTCTGGCAACAGCTCCCACGCCCGAAGAGCCAGGAGGGAAAGCCGTGCCTCGTTGGAAAGCTCTTTGGCAGCCACTCGCGTGGCCCCACAGCCCGTGGGGCTGCGGGCTTTGCGGCGGCCGTCAGCCTCAGTGCCACCGGCGCCCACGTTGCGCCGCCGCGCCAGCCTGCGAAGCATTTTCCGGTAGGGCCGCGTCTCTGGCGACAGCTCCCACGCACGAAGAGCCAGGAGGGAAAGCCGTGCCTCGTTGGAAAGCTCTTTGGCAGCCGCTCGCGTGGCCCCACAGCCCGTGGGGCTGCGGGCTTTGCAGCTGCCGTCAGCCTCGGCGCCACCGGCGCCCACGTGGCGCTGCCGCACCAGCCTGCGAAGCATTTTCCGGTAGGGCCAAGGCTCTGGCGACAGCTCCCACGGCCAAAGAGCCAGGAGGGAAAGCCGTGCCTCGTTGGAAAGCTCTTTGGCAGCCGCTCGCGTGGCCCCACAGCCCGTGGGGCTGCGGGCTTTGCGGCGGCCGTCAGCCTCGGCGCCACCGGCGCCCACGTCGGGCCGCCACGCCAGCCTGCGAAGCATTTTCCGGTAGGGCCGCGTCTCTGGCGACAGCTCCCACGCCCGAAGAGCCAGGAGGGAAAGCCGTGCCTCGTTGGAAAGCTCTTTGGCAGCCGCTCGCGTGGCCCCACAGCCCATGGGGCTGCGAGCTTTGCGGCGGCCGTCAGCCTCTGCGCCACCGGCGCCCACATTGCGCCGCTGCGCCAGCCTGCGAAGCATTTTCCGGTAGGGCCGCGTCTCTGGCAACAGCTCCCACGCCCGAAGAGCCAGGAGGGAAAGCCGTGCCTCATTGGAAAGCTCTTTGGCAGCCAATCACGTGGCCCCACAGCCCGTGGGGCTGCGGGCTTTGCGGCGGCCGTCAGCCTCGGCGCCACCGGCGCTCACGTGGCACGACCGCGCCAGCCTGCGAAGCATTTTCCGGTAGGGCCGCGGCTCTGGCGACAGCTCCCACGCCCGAAGAGCCAGGAGGGAAAGCCGTGCCTCGTTGGAAAGCTCTTTGGCAGCCGCTCGCGTGGCCCCACAGCCCGTGGGGCTGCGGGCTTTGCGGCGGCCGTCAGCCTCAGTGCCACCGGCGCCCACGTTGCGCCGCCGCGACAGCCTGCGAAGCATTTTCCGGTAGGGCCGCGTCTCTGGCGACAGCTCCCACGGCCAAAGAGCCAGGAGGGAAAGCCGTGCCTCGTTGGAAAGCTCTTTGGCAGCCGCTCGCATGGCCCTAAAGCCTGTGGGGCTGCGGGCTTTCCGGCGGCCGTCAGCCTGGGCGACACCGGCGCCCACGTCGGGCCGCCGCGCCAGCCTGCGAAGCATTTTCCGGTAGGGCCGCCTCTCTGGCAACAGCTCCCACGCCCGAAGAGCCAGGAGGGAAAGCCGTGCCTCGTTGGAAAGCTCTTTGGCAGCCGCTCGCGTGGCCCCACAGCCCATGGGGCTGCGGGCTTTGCGGCGGCCGTCAGCCTCAGTGCCACCGGCGCCCACGTTGCGCCGCCGCGCCAGCCTGCGAAGCATTTTCCGGTAGGGCCGCGGCTCTGGCGACAGCTCCCACGCCCGAAGAGCCAGGAGGGAAAGCCGTGCCTCGTTGGAAAGCTCTTTGGCAGCCGCTCGCGTGGCCCCACAGCCCGTGGGGCTGCGGGCTTTGCAGCTGCCGTCAGCCTCGGCGCCACCGGCGCCCACGTGGCGCCGCCGCACCAGCCTGTGAAGCATTTTCCGGTAGGGCCGCGGCTCTTGCGACAGCTCCCACGGCCAAAGAGCCAGGAGGGAAAGCCGTGCCTCGTTGGAAAGCTCTTTGGCAGCCGCTCGCGTGGCCCACAGCCCATGGGGCTGCGAGCTTTGCGGCGGCCGTCAGCCTCTGCGCCACCGGCGCCCACCTTGCGCCGCTGCGCCAGCCTGCGAAGCATTTTCCGGTAGGGCCGCGGCTCTGGCAACAGCTCCCACGCCCGAAGAGCCAGGAGGGAAAGCCGTGCCTCGTTGGAAAGCTCTTTGGCAGCCGCTCGCGTGGCCCCACAGCCCATGGGGCTGCGGGCTTTGCGGCGACCGTCAGCCCCGGCGCCACCGGCGCCCACGTTGCGCCGCCGCGCCAGCCTGCGAAGCATTTTCCGGTAGTGCCGCGGCTCTGGCGACAGCTCCCACGCCCGAAGAGCCAGGAGGGAAAGCCGTGCCTCGTTGGAAAGCTCTTTGGCAGCTGCTCGCGTGGCCCCACAGCCCATGGGGCTGCGGGCTTTGCGGCGGCCGTCAGCCTCGGCGCCACCGGCGCCCAAATCAGGCCGCCACGCCAGCCTGCGAAGCATTTTGCGGTAGGGCCGCGGCTCTGGCGACAGCTCCCACGCCCGAAGAGCCAGGAGGGAAAGCCGTGCCTCATTGGAAAGCTCTTTGGCAGCCACTCACGTGGCCCCACAGCCCGTGGGGCTGCGGGCTTTGCGGCGGCCGTCAGCCTCGGCGCCACCGGCGCCCACGTGGCACGACCGCGCCAGCCTGCGAAGCATTTTCCGGTAGGGCCGCGTCTCTGGCGACAGCTCCCACGCCCGAAGAGCCAGGAGGGAAAGCCGTGCCTCGTTGGAAAGCTCTTTGGCAGCCGCTCGCGTGGCCCCACAGCCCATGGGGCTGCGGGCTTTGCGGCGGCCGTCAGCCTCAGTGCCACCGGCGCCCACGTTGCGCCGCCGCGCCAGCCTGCGAAGCATTTTCCGGTAGGGCCGCGGCTCTGGCGACAGCTCCCACGCCCGAAGAGCCAGGAGGGAAAGCCGTGCCTCGTTGGAAAGCTCTTTGGCAGCCGCTCGCGTGGCCCCACAGCCCGTGGGGCTGCGGGCTTTGCAGCTGCCGTCAGCCTCGGCGCCACCGGCGCCCACGTGGCGCCGCCGCGCCAGCCTGCGAAGCATTTTCCGGTAGGGCCGCGGCTCTGGCGACAGCTCCCACGGCCAAAGAGCCAGGAGGGAAAGCCGTGCCTCGTTGGAAAGCTCTTTGGCAGCCGCTCGCGTGGCCCCACAGCCCGTGGGGCTGCGGGCTTTGCGGCGGCCGTCAGCCTCGGCGCCACCGGCGCCCACGTCGGGCCGCCACGCCAGCCTGCGAAGCATTTTCCGGTAGGGCCGCGTCTCTGGCGACAGCTCCCACGCCCGAAGAGCCAGGAGGGAAAGCCGTGCCTCGTTGGAAAGCTCTTTGGCAGCCGCTCGCGTGGCCCCACAGCCCGTGGGGCTGCGGGCTTTGCGGCGGCCGTCAGCCTGGGCGACACCGGCGCCCAGGTGGGGCCGCCGCGCCAGCCTGCAAAGAATTTTCCGGTAGGGCCGCGTCTCTGGCGACAGCTCCCACGCCCGAAGAGCCAGGAGGGAAAGCCGTGCCTCGTTGGAAAGCTCTTTGGCAGCCGCTCGCGTGGCCCCACAGCCCATGAGGCTGCGGGCTTTGCGGCGGCCGTCAGCCTCAGTGCCACCGGCGCCCACGTTGCGCCGCCGCGCCAGCCTGCGAAGCATTTTCCGGTAGGGCCGCGTCTCTGGCGACAGCTCCCACGCACGAAGAGCCAGGAGGGAAAGCCGTGCCTCGTTGGAAAGCTCTTTGGCAGCCGCTCGCGTGGCCCCACAGCCCGTGGGGCTGCGGGCTTTCCGGCGGCCGTCAGCCTGGGCGACATCGGCGCCCACGTCGGGCCGCCGCGCCAGCCTGCGAAGCATTTTCCGGTAGGGCCGCGTCTCTGGCAACAGCTCCCACGCCCGAAGAGCCAGGAGGGAAAGCCGTGCCTCGTTGGAAAGCTCTTTGGCAGCCGCTCGCGTGGCCCCACAGCCCGTGGGGCTGCGGGCTTTCCGGCGGCCGTCAGCCTCGGCGCCAGCGGCGCCCACGTGGCGCCGCCGCGCCAGCCTGCGAAGCATTTTCCGGTAGGGCCGCGTCTCTGGCGACAGCTCCCACGCCCGAAGAGCCAGGAGGGAAAGCCGTGCCTCGTTGGAAAGCTCTTTGGCAGCCGCTCGCGTGGCCCCACAGCCCGTGGGGCTGCGGGCTTTGCGGCGGCCGTCAGCCTCGGCGCCACCGGCGCCCACGTCGGGCCGCCACGCCAGCCTGCGAAGCATTTTCCGGTAGGGCCGCGTCTCTGGCGACAGCTCCCACGCCCGAAGAGCCAGGAGGGAAAGCCGTGCCTCGTTGGAAAGCTCTTTGGCAACCGCTCGCGTGGCCCCACAGCCCATGGGGCTGCGAGCTTTGCGGCGGCCGTCAGCCTCTTCGCCACCGGCGCCCACATTGCGCCGCTGCGCCAGCCTGCGAAGCATTTTCCGGTAGGGCCGCGGCTCTGCCGACAGCTCCCACGCCCGAAGAGCCAGGAGGGAAAGCCGTGCCTCATTGGAAAGCTCTTTGGCAGCCAATCACGTGGCCCCACAGCCCGTGGGGCTGCGGGCTTTGCGGCGGCCGTCAGCCTCGGCGCCACCGGCGCTCACGTGGCACGACCGCGCCAGCCTGCGAAGCATTTTCCGGTAGGGCCGCGTCTCTGGCGACAGCTCCCACGCCCGAAGAGCCAGGAGGGAAAGCCGTGCCTCGTTGGAAAGCTCTTTGGCAGCCGCTCGCGTGGCCCCACAGCCCGTGGGGCTGCGGGCTTTGCGGCGGCCGTCAGCCTCAGTGCCACCGGCGCCCACGTTGCGCCGCCGCGACAGCCTGCGAAGCATTTTCCGGTAGGGCCGCGTCTCTGGCGACAGCTCCCACGGCCAAAGAGCCAGGAGGGAAAGCCGTGCCTCGTTGGAAAGCTCTTTGGCAGCCGCTCGCATGGCCCTAAAGCCTGTGGGGCTGCGGGCTTTCCGGCGGCCGTCAGCCTGGGCGACACCGGCGCCCACGTCGGGCCGCCGCGCCAGCCTGCGAAGCATTTTCCGGTAGGGCCGCCTCTCTGGCAACAGCTCCCACGCCCGAAGAGCCAGGAGGGAAAGCCGTGCCTCGTTGGAAAGCTCTTTGGCAGCCGCTCGCGTGGCCCCACAGCCCATGGGGCTGCGGGCTTTGCGGCGGCCGTCAGCCTCAGTGCCACCGGCGCCCACGTTGCGCCGCCGCGCCAGCCTGCGAAGCATTTTCCGGTAGGGCCGCGGCTCTGGCGACAGCTCCCACGCCCGAAGAGCCAGGAGGGAAAGCCGTGCCTCGTTGGAAAGCTCTTTGGCAGCCGCTCGCGTGGCCCCACAGCCCGTGGGGCTGCGGGCTTTGCAGCTGCCGTCAGCCTCGGCGCCACCGGCGCCCACGTGGCGCCGCCGCACCAGCCTGCGAAGCATTTTCCGGTAGGGCCGCGGCTCTTGCGACAGCTCCCACGGCCAAAGAGCCAGGAGGGAAAGCCGTGCCTCGTTGGAAAGCTCTTTGGCAGCCGCTCGCGTGGCCCACAGCCCATGGGGCTGCGAGCTTTGCGGCGGCCGTCAGCCTCTGCGCCACCGGCGCCCACCTTGCGCCGCTGCGCCAGCCTGCGAAGCATTTTCCGGTAGGGCCGCGGCTCTGGCAACAGCTCCCACGCCCGAAGAGCCAGGAGGGAAAGCCGTGCCTCGTTGGAAAGCTCTTTGGCAGCCGCTCGCGTGGCCCCACAGCCCATGGGGCTGCGGGCTTTGCGGCGACCGTCAGCCCCGGCGCCACCGGCGCCCACGTTGCGCCGCCGCGCCAGCCTGCGAAGCATTTTCCGGTAGTGCCGCGGCTCTGGCGACAGCTCCCACGCCCGAAGAGCCAGGAGGGAAAGCCGTGCCTCGTTGGAAAGCTCTTTGGCAGCTGCTCGCGTGGCCCCACAGCCCATGGGGCTGCGGGCTTTGCGGCGGCCGTCAGCCTCGGCGCCACCGGCGCCCAAATCAGGCCGCCACGCCAGCCTGCGAAGCATTTTGCGGTAGGGCCGCGGCTCTGGCGACAGCTCCCACGCCCGAAGAGCCAGGAGGGAAAGCCGTGCCTCATTGGAAAGCTCTTTGGCAGCCACTCACGTGGCCCCACAGCCCGTGGGGCTGCGGGCTTTGCGGCGGCCGTCAGCCTCGGCGCCACCGGCGCCCACGTGGCACGACCGCGCCAGCCTGCGAAGCATTTTCCGGTAGGGCCGCGTCTCTGGCGACAGCTCCCACGCCCGAAGAGCCAGGAGGGAAAGCCGTGCCTCGTTGGAAAGCTCTTTGGCAGCCGCTCGCGTGGCCCCACAGCCCATGGGGCTGCGGGCTTTGCGGCGGCCGTCAGCCTCAGTGCCACCGGCGCCCACGTTGCGCCGCCGCGCCAGCCTGCGAAGCATTTTCCGGTAGGGCCGCGGCTCTGGCGACAGCTCCCACGCCCGAAGAGCCAGGAGGGAAAGCCGTGCCTCGTTGGAAAGCTCTTTGGCAGCCGCTCGCGTGGCCCCACAGCCCGTGGGGCTGCGGGCTTTGCAGCTGCCGTCAGCCTCGGCGCCACCGGCGCCCACGTGGCGCCGCCGCGCCAGCCTGCGAAGCATTTTCCGGTAGGGCCGCGGCTCTGGCGACATCTCCCACGGCCAAAGAGCCAGGAGGGAAAGCCGTGCCTCGTTGGAAAGCTCTTTGGCAGCCGCTCGCGTGGCCCCACAGCCCGTGGGGCTGCGGGCTTTGCGGCGGCCGTCAGCCTCGGCGCCACCGGCGCCCACGTCGGGCCGCCACGCCAGCCTGCGAAGCATTTTCCGGTAGGGCCGCGTCTCTGGCGACAGCTCCCACGCCCGAAGAGCCAGGAGGGAAAGCCGTGCCTCGTTGGAAAGCTCTTTGGCAGCCGCTCGCGTGGCCCCACAGCCCGTGGGGCTGCGGGCTTTGCGGCGGCCGTCAGCCTGGGCGACACCGGCGCCCACGTGGCGCCGCCGCGCCAGCCTGCAAAGAATTTTCCGGTAGGGCCGCGGCTCTGGCAACAGCTCCCACGCCCGAAGAGCCAGGAGGGAAAGCCGTGCCTCGTTGGAAAGCTCTTTGGCAGCCGCTCGCGTGGCCCCACAGCCCATGAGGCTGCGGGCTTTGCGGCGGCCGTCAGCCTCAGTGCCACCGGCGCCCACGTTGCGCCGCCGCGCCAGCCTGCGAAGCATTTTCCGGTAGGGCCGCGTCTCTGGCGACAGCTCCCACGCCCGAAGAGCCAGGAGGGAAAGCCGTGCCTCGTTGGAAAGCTCTTTGGCAGCCGCTCGCGTGGCCCCACAGCCCGTGGGGCTGCGGGCTTTCCGGCGGCCGTCAGCCTGGGCGACATCGGCGCCCACGTCGGGCCGCCGCGCCAGCCTGCGAAGCATTTTCCGGTAGGGCCGCGTCTCTGGCAACAGCTCCCACGCACGAAGAGCCAGGAGGGAAAGCCGTGCCTCGTTGGAAAGCTCTTTGGCAGCCGCTCGCGTGGCCCCACAGCCCGTGGGGCTGCGGGCTTTCCGGCGGCCGTCAGCCTCGGCGCCAGCGGCGCCCACGTGGCGCCGCCGCGCCAGCCTGCGAAGCATTTTCCGGTAGGGCCGCGTCTCTGGCGACAGCTCCCACGCCCGAAGAGCCAGGAGGGAAAGCCGTGCCTCGTTGGAAAGCTCTTTGGCAGCCGCTCGCGTGGCCCCACAGCCCGTGGGGCTGCGGGCTTTGCAGCTGCCGTCAGCCTCGGCGCCACCGGCGCCCACGTGGCGCTGCCGCACCAGCCTGCGAAGCATTTTCCGGTAGGGCCAAGGCTCTGGCGACAGCTCCCATGGCCAAAGAGCCAGGAGGGAAAGCCGTGCCTCGTTGGAAAGCTCTTTGGCAGCCGCTCGCGTGGCCCCACAGCCCGTGGGGCTGCGGGCTTTGCGGCGGCCGTCAGCCTCGGCGCCACCGGCGCCCACGTCGGGCCGCCACGCCAGCCTGCGAAGCATTTTCCGGTAGGGCCGCGTCTCTGGCGACAGCTCCCACGCCCGAAGAGCCAGGAGGGAAAGCCGTGCCTCGTTGGAAAGCTCTTTGGCAGCCGCTCGCGTGGCCCCACAGCCCATGGGGCTGCGAGCTTTGCGGCGGCCGTCAGCCTCTTCGCCACCGGCGCCCACATTGCGCCGCTGCGCCAGCCTGCGAAGCATTTTCCGGTAGGGCCGCGGCTCTGGCGACAGCTCCCACGCCCGAAGAGCCAGGAGGGAAAGCCGTGCCTCATTGGAAAGCTCTTTGGCAGCCGCTCGCGTGGCCCCACAGCCCGTGGGGCTGCGGGCTTTGCAGCTGCCGTCAGCCTCGGCGCCACCGGCGCCCACGTGGCGCCGCCGCGCCAGCCTGCGAAGCATTTTCCGGTAGGGCCGCGGCTCTGGCGACAGCTCCCACGGCCAAAGAGTCAGGAGGGAAAGCCGTGCCTCGTTGGAAAGCTCTTTGGCAGCCGCTCGCGTGGCCCCACAGCCCGTGGGGCTGCGGGCTTTGCGGCAGCCGTCAGCCTCGGCGCCACCGGCGCCCACGTCGGGCCGCCACGCCAGCCTGCGAAGCATTTTCCGGTAGGTCCGCGTCTCTGGCGACAGCTCCCACGCCCGAAGAGCCAGGAGGGAAAGCCGTGCCTCGTTGGAAAGCTCTTTGGCAGCCGCTCGCGTGGCCCCACAGCCCGTGGGGCTGCAGGCTTTTCGGCGGTCGTCAGCCTCGGCGACACCGGCGCCGAGGTGGGGGAGCCGCGCCAGCCTGCAAAGAATTTTCCGGTAGGGCCGCGTCTCTGGCGACAGCTCCCACGCCCGAAGAGCCAGGAGGGAAAGCCGTGCCTCGTTGGAAAGCTCTTTGGCAGCCGCTCGCGTGGCCCCACAGCCCGTGGGGCTGCGGGCTTTGCGGCGGCCGTCAGCCTCAGTGCCACCGGCGCCCACGTTGCGCCGCCGCGACAGCCTGCGAAGCATTTTCCGGTAGGACCGCGTCTCTGGCGACAGCTCCCACGGCCAAAGAGCCAGGAGGGAAAGCCGTGCCTCGTTGGAAAGCTCTTTGGCAGCCGCTCGCATGGCCCTAAAGCCTGTGGGGCTGCGGGTTTTCCGGCGGCCGTCAGCCTGGGCGACACCGGCGCCCACGTCGGGCCGCCGCGCCAGCCTGCGAAGCATTTTCCGGTAGGGCCGCGTCTCTGGCAACAGCTCCCACGGCCAAAGAGCCAGGAGGGAAAGCCGTGCCTCGTTGGAAAGCTCTTTGGCAGCCGCTCGCGTGGCCCCACAGCCCATGGGGCTGCGGGCTTTGCGGCGGCCGTCAGCCTCAGTGCCACCGGCGCCCACGTTGCGCCGCCGCGCCAGCCTGCAAAGCATTTTCCGGTAGGGCCGCGTCTCTGGCGACAGCTCCCACGCCCGAAGAGCCAGGAGGGAAAGCCGTGCCTCGTTGGAAAGCTCTTTGGCAGCCGCTCGCGTGGCCCCACAGCCCGTGGGGCTGCGGGCTTTGCAGCTGCCGTCAGCCTCGGCGCCACCGGCGCCCACGTGGCGCCGCCGCGCCAGCCTGCGAAGCATTTTCCAGTAGGGCCGCGTCTCTGGCGACAGCTCCCACGCCCGAAGAGTCAGGAGGGAAAGCCGTGCCTCGTTGGAAAGCTCTTTGGCAGCCGCTCGCGTGGCCCCACAGCCCGTGGGGCTGCGGGCTTTGCGGCGGCCGTCAGCCTCAGTGCCACCGGCGCCCACGTTGCTCAGCCGCGACAGACTGCGAAGCATTTTCCGGTAGGGCCGCGTCTCTGGCGACAGCTCCCACGCCCGAAGAGCCAGGAGGGAAAGCCGTGCCTCGTTGGAAAGCTCTTTGGCAGCCGCTCGCGTGTCCCCACAGCCCGTGGGGCTGCGGGCTTTCCGGCGGCCGTCAGCCTGGGCGACACCGGCGCCCACGTCGGGCCGCCGCGCCATCCTGCGAAGCATTTTCCGGTAGGGCCGCGTCTCTGGCGACAGCTCCCACGGCCGAAGACCCAGGAGGGAAAGCCATGCCTCGTTGGAAAGCTCTTTGGCAGCCACTCGCGTGGCCCCACAGCCCGTGGGGCTGCGGGCTTTCCGGCGGCCGTCAGTCTGGGCGCCATCGGCGCCCATGTCGGGCCGCCGCGCCAGCCTGCGAAGCATTTTCCGGTAGGGCCGCAGCTCTGGCGACAGCTCCCACGCCCGAAGAGCCAGGAGGGAAAGCCGTGCCTCGTTGGAAAGCTCTTTGGCAGCCGCTCGCGTGGCCCCACAGCCCATGGGGCTGCGGGCTTTGCGGCGGCCGTCAGCCTGGGCGACACCAGCACCCACGTGGCGCCGCCGCGCCAGCCTGCGAAGCATCTTCCGGTAGGGCTGCGGCTCTGGCGACAGCTCCCACGCCCGAAGAGTCAGGAGGGAAAGCCGTGCCTCGTTGGAAAGCTCTTTGGCAGCCGCTCGCGTGGCCCCACAGCCCATGGGGCTGCGGGCTTTGCGGCGGCCGTCAGCCTCGGCGCCACCGGCGCCCACGTGGCGCCGCCGCGCCAGCCTGCGAAGCATTTTCCGGTAGGGCCGCGGCTCTGGCGACAGCTCCCACGGCCAAAGAGCCAGGAGGGAAAGCCGTGCCTCGTTGGAAAGCTCTTTGGCAGCCGCTTGCGTGGCCCCACAGCCCGTGGGGCTGCGGGCTTTGCGGCGGCTGTCAGCCTCGGCGCCACCGGCGCCCACGTCGGGCCGCCACGCCAGCCTGCGAAGCATTTTCCGGTAGGGCCGCGTCTCTGGCGACAGCTCCCACGCACGAAGAGCCAGGAGGGAAAGCCGTGCCTCGTTGGAAAGCTCTTTGGCAGCCGCTCGCGTGGCCCAACAGCCCGTGGGGCTTCGGGCTTTGCGGCGACCGTCAGCCTCGGCGACACCGGTGCCCAGGTGGGGCCGCCGCGCCAGCCTGCAAAGAATTTTCCGGTAGGGCCGCGTCTCTGGCGACAGCTCCCACGCCCGAAGAGCCAGGAGGGAAAGCCGTGCCTCGTTGGAAAGCTCTTTGGCAGCCGCTCGCGTGGCCCCACAGCCCATGAGGCTGCGGGCTTTGCAGCGGCCGTCAGCCTCAGTGCCACCGGCGCCCACGTTGCGCCGCCGCGACAGCCTGCGAAGCATTTTCCGGTAGGGCCGCGTCTCTGGCGACAGCTCCCACGCCCGAAGAGCCAGGAGGGAAAGCCGTGCCTCGTTGGAAAGCTCTTTGGCAGCCGCTCGCGTGGCCCCACAGCCCGTGGGGCTGCGGGCTTTGCGGCGGCCGTCAGCCTGGGCGACACCGGCGTCCACGTGACGCCGCCGCGCCAGCCTGCGAAGCATTTTCTGGTAGGGCCGCGTCTCTGGCAACAGCTCCCACGCCCGAAGAGCCAGGAGGGAAAGCCGTGCCTCGTTGGAAAGCTCTTTGGCAGCCGCTCGCGTGGCCCCACAGCCCGTGGGGCTGCGGGCTTTCCGGCGGCCGTCAGCCTCGGCGCCAGCGACGCCCACGTGGCGCCGCCGCGCCAGCCTGCGAAGCATTTTCCGGTAGGGCCGCGGCTCTGGCGACAGCTCCCACGCCCGAAGAGTCAGGGGGGAAAGCCGTGCCTCGTTGGAAAGCCCTTTGGCAGCCGCTCGCGTGGCCCCACAGCCCATGGGGCTGCGGGCTTTGCGGCGGCCGTCAGCCTCGGCGCCACCGGCGCCCGGGTGGGGCCGCCACACCAGCCTGCGAAGCATTTTCCGGTAGGGCCGCGGCTCTGGCGACAGCTCCCACGCCCGAAGAGCCAGGAGGGAAAGCCATGCCTCGTTGGAAAGCTCTTTGGCAGCCACTCGCGTGGCCCCACAGCCCGTGGGGCTGCGGGCTTTGCGGCGGCCGTCAGCCTCGGCGACACCGGCGCCCAGGTGGGGCCGCCGCGCCAGCCTGCAAAGAATTTTCCGGTAGGGCCGCGTCTCTGGCGACAGCTCCCACGCCCGAAGAGCCAGGAGGGAAAGCCGTGCCTCGTTGGAAAGCTCTTTGGCAGCCGCTCGCGTGGCCCCACAGCCCATGAGGCTGCGGGCTTTGCGGCGGCCGTCAGCCTCAGTGCCACCGGCGCCCACGTTGCGCCGCCGCGCCAGCCTGCGAAGCATTTTCCGGTAGGGCCGAGGCTCTGGCGACAGCTCCCACGCCCGAAGAGCCAGGAGGGAAAGCCGTGCCTCGTTGGAAAGCTCTTTGGCAGCCGCTCGCGTGGCCCCACAGCCCATGGGGCTGCGGGCTTTCCGGCGGCCGTCAGCCTGGGCGACACCGGCGCCCACGTCGGGCCGCCGCGCCAGCCTGCGAAGCATTTTCCGGTAGGGCCGCGGCTCTGGCGACAGCTCCCACGCCCGAAGAGCCAGGAGGGAAAGCCGTGCCTCGTTGGAAAGCTCTTTGGCAGCCGCTCGCGTGGCCCCACAGCCCGTGGGGCTGCGGGCTTTCCGGCGGCCGTCAGCCTGGGCGACACCGGCGCCCACGTCGGGCCGCCGCGCCAGCCTGCGAAGCATTTTCCGGTAGGGCCGCGTCTCTGGCAACAGCTCCCACGGCCAAAGAGCCAGGAGGGAAAGCCGTGCCTCGTTGGAAAGCTCTTTGGCAGCCGCTCGCGTGGCCCCACAGCCCATGGGGCTGCGGGCTTTGCGGCGGCCGTCAGCCTCAGTGCCACCGGCGCCCACGTTGCGCCGCCGCGCCAGCCTGCAAAGCATTTTCCGGTAGGGCCGCGTCTCTGGCGACAGCTCCCACGCCCGAAGAGCCAGGAGGGAAAGCCGTGCCTCGTTGGAAAGCTCTTTGGCAGCCGCTCGCGTGGCCCCACAGCCCGTGGGGCTGCGGGCTTTGCAGCTGCCGTCAGCCTCGGCGCCACCGGCGCCCACGTGGCGCCGCCGCGCCAGCCTGCGAAGCATTTTCCAGTAGGGCCGCGGCTCTGGCGACAGCTCCCACGCCCGAAGAGTCAGGAGGGAAAGCCGTGCCTCGTTGGAAAGCTCTTTGGCAGCCGCTCGCGTGGCCCCACAGCCCGTGGGGCTGCGGGCTTTGCGGCGGCCGTCAGCCTCAGTGCCACCGGCGCCCACGTTGCTCAGCCGCGACAGACTGCGAAGCATTTTCCGGTAGGGCCGCGTCTCTGGCGACAGCTCCCACGCCCGAAGAGCCAGGAGGGAAAGCCGTGCCTCGTTGGAAAGCTCTTTGGCAGCCGCTCGCGTGTCCCCACAGCCCGTGGGGCTGCGGGCTTTCCGGCGGCCGTCAGCCTGGGCGACACCGGCGCCCACGTCGGGCCGCCGCGCCATCCTGCGAAGCATTTTCCGGTAGGGCCGCGTCTCTGGCGACAGCTCCCACGGCCGAAGACCCAGGAGGGAAAGCCATGCCTCGTTGGAAAGCTCTTTGGCAGCCACTCGCGTGGCCCCACAGCCCGTGGGGCTGCGGGCTTTCCGGCGGCCGTCAGTCTGGGCGCCATCGGCGCCCATGTCGGGCCGCCGCGCCAGCCTGCGAAGCATTTTCCGGTAGGGCCGCAGCTCTGGCGACAGCTCCCACGCCCGAAGAGCCAGGAGGGAAAGCCGTGCCTCGTTGGAAAGCTCTTTGGCAGCCGCTCGCGTGGCCCCACAGCCCATGGGGCTGCGGGCTTTGCGGCGGCCGTCAGCCTGGGCGACACCAGCACCCACGTGGCGCCGCCGCGCCAGCCTGCGAAGCATCTTCCGGTAGGGCTGCGGCTCTGGCGACAGCTCCCACGCCCGAAGAGTCAGGAGGGAAAGCCGTGCCTCGTTGGAAAGCTCTTTGGCAGCCGCTCGCGTGGCCCCACAGCCCATGGGGCTGCGGGCTTTGCGGCGGCCGTCAGCCTCAGTGCCACCGGCGCCCACGTTGCGCCGGCGCGCCAGCCTGCGAAGCATTTTCCGGTAGGGCCGCGGCTCTGGCGACAGCTCCCATGCCCGAAGAGCCAGGAGGGAAAGCCGTGCCTCGTTGGAAAGCTCTTTGGCAGCCGCTCGCGTGGCCCCACAGCCCGTGGGGCTGCGGGCTTTGCAGCTGCCGTCAGCCTCGGCGCCACCGGCGCCCACGTGGCGCCGCCGCGCCAGCCTGCGAAGCATTTTCCGGTAGGGCCGCGGCTCTGGCGACAGCTCCCACGGCCAAAGAGCCAGGAGGGAAAGCCGTGCCTCGTTGGAAAGCTCTTTGGCAGCCGCTTGCGTGGCCCCACAGCCCGTGGGGCTGCGGGCTTTGCGGCGGCTGTCAGCCTCGGCGCCACCGGCGCCCACGTCGGGCCGCCACGCCAGCCTGCGAAGCATTTTCCGGTAGGGCCGCGTCTCTGGCGACAGCTCCCACGCACGAAGAGCCAGGAGGGAAAGCCGTGCCTCGTTGGAAAGCTCTTTGGCAGCCGCTCGCGTGGCCCAACAGCCCGTGGGGCTTCGGGCTTTGCGGCGACCGTCAGCCTCGGCGACACCGGTGCCCAGGTGGGGCCGCCGCGCCAGCCTGCAAAGAATTTTCCGGTAGGGCCGCGTCTCTGGCGACAGCTCCCACGCCCGAAGAGCCAGGAGGGAAAGCCGTGCCTCGTTGGAAAGCTCTTTGGCAGCCGCTCGCGTGGCCCCACAGCCCATGAGGCTGCGGGCTTTGCAGCGGCCGTCAGCCTCAGTGCCACCGGCGCCCACGTTGCGCCGCCGCGACAGCCTGCGAAGCATTTTCCGGTAGGGCCGCGTCTCTGGCGACAGCTCCCACGCCCGAAGAGCCAGGAGGGAAAGCCGTGCCTCGTTGGAAAGCTCTTTGGCAGCCGCTCGCGTGGCCCCACAGCCCGTGGGGCTGCGGGCTTTGCGGCGGCCGTCAGCCTGGGCGACACCGGCGTCCACGTGACGCCGCCGCGCCAGCCTGCGAAGCATTTTCTGGTAGGGCCGCGTCTCTGGCAACAGCTCCCACGCCCGAAGAGCCAGGAGGGAAAGCCGTGCCTCGTTGGAAAGCTCTTTGGCAGCCGCTCGCGTGGCCCCACAGCCCGTGGGGCTGCGGGCTTTCCGGCGGCCGTCAGCCTCGGCGCCAGCGACGCCCACGTGGCGCCGCCGCGCCAGCCTGCGAAGCATTTTCCGGTAGGGCCGCGGCTCTGGCGACAGCTCCCACGCCCGAAGAGTCAGGGGGGAAAGCCGTGCCTCGTTGGAAAGCCCTTTGGCAGCCGCTCGCGTGGCCCCACAGCCCATGGGGCTGCGGGCTTTGCGGCGGCCGTCAGCCTCGGCGCCACCGGCGCCCGGGTGGGGCCGCCACACCAGCCTGCGAAGCATTTTCCGGTAGGGCCGCGGCTCTGGCGACAGCTCCCACGCCCGAAGAGCCAGGAGGGAAAGCCATGCCTCGTTGGAAAGCTCTTTGGCAGCCACTCGCGTGGCCCCACAGCCCGTGGGGCTGCGGGCTTTGCGGCGGCCGTCAGCCTCGGCGACACCGGCGCCCAGGTGGGGCCGCCGCGCCAGCCTGCAAAGAATTTTCCGGTAGGGCCGCGTCTCTGGCGACAGCTCCCACGCCCGAAGAGCCAGGAGGGAAAGCCGTGCCTCGTTGGAAAGCTCTTTGGCAGCCGCTCGCGTGGCCCCACAGCCCATGAGGCTGCGGGCTTTGCGGCGGCCGTCAGCCTCAGTGCCACCGGCGCCCACGTTGCGCCGCCGCGCCAGCCTGCGAAGCATTTTCCGGTAGGGCCGAGGCTCTGGCGACAGCTCCCACGCCCGAAGAGCCAGGAGGGAAAGCCGTGCCTCGTTGGAAAGCTCTTTGGCAGCCGCTCGCGTGGCCCCACAGCCCATGGGGCTGCGGGCTTTGCGGCGGCCGTCAGCCTGGGCGACACCGGCGCCCACGTCGGGCCGCCGCGCCAGCCTGCGAAGCATTTTCCGGTAGGGCCGCGGCTCTGGCGACAGCTCCCACGCCCGAAGAGCCAGGAGGGAAAGCCGTGCCTCGTTGGAAAGCTCTTTGGCAGCCGCTCGCGTGGCCCCACAGCCCGTGGGGCTGCGGGCTTTCCGGCGGCTGTCAGCCTCGGCGCCAGCGGAGCCCACGTGGCGCCGCCGCGCCAGCCTGCGAAGCATTTTCCGGTAGGGCCGCGGCTCTGGCGACAGCTCCCACGCCCGAAGAGCCAGGAGGGAAAGCCGTGCCTCGTTGGAAAGCTCTTTGGCAGCCGCTCGCGTGGCCCCACAGCCCGTGGGGCTGCGGGCTTTGCGGCGGCCGTCAGCCTCGGCGATACCGGCGCCCAGGTGATGCCGCCGCGCCAGCCTGCGAAGCATTTTCCGGTAGGGCCGCGTCTCTGGCAACAGCTCCCACGCCCGAAGAGCCAGGAGGGAAAGCCGTGCCTCGTTGGAAAGCTCTTGGGCAGCCGCTCGCGTGGCCCCACAGCCAATGAGGATGCGGGCTTTGCGGCTGCCGTCAGCCTCAGTGCCACCGGCGCCCACGTTGCGCCGCCGCGCCAGCCTGCAAAGCATTTTCCGGTAGGGCCGCGTCTCTGTCCACAGCTCCCACGCCCGAAGAGCCAGGAGGGAAAGCCGTGCCTCGTTGGAAAGCTCTTTGGCAGCCGCTCGCGTGGCCCCACAGCCCATGGGGCTGCGGGCTTTCCGGCGGCCGTCAGCCTGGGCGACACCGGCGCCCAAGTCGGGCCGCCACGACAGCCTGCGAAGCATTTTCCGGTAGGGCCGCGGCTCTGGCGACAGCTCCCACGCCCGAAGAGCCAGGAGGGAAAGCCGTGCCTCGTTGGAAAGCTCTTTGGCAGCCGCTCGCGTGGCCCCACAGCCCGTGGGGCTGCGGGCTTTGCGGCGGCCCTCAACCTCAGCGCCACCGGCGCCCACGTTGCGCCGCCGCGCCAGCCTGCGAAGCATTTTCCGGTAGGGCCGCGGCTCTGGCGACAGCTCCCACGCCCGAAGAGCTAGGAGGGAAAGCCGTGCCTCGTTGGAAAGCTCTTTGGCAGCCGCTCGCGTGGCCCCACAGCCCGTGGGGCTGCGGGATTTCCAGCTGCCGTCAGCCTCAGTGCCACCGGCGCCCACGTTGCGCCGCCGCGCCAGCCTGCGAAGCATTTTCCGGTAGGGCCGCCGCTCTGGCGACAGCTCCCACGCCCGAAGAGCCAGGAGGGAAAGCCGTGCCTCGTTGGAAAGCTCTTGGGCAGCCGCTCGCGTGGCCCCACAGCCCGTGGGGCTGCGGGCTTTGCGGCGGCCGTCAGCCTGGGCGACACCGGCGTCCACGTGACGCCGCCGCGCCAGCCTGCGAAGCATTTTCTGGTAGGGCCGCGTCTCTGGCAACAGCTCCCACGCCCGAAGAGCCAGGAGGGAAAGCCGTGCCTCGTTGGAAAGCTCTTTGGCAGCCGCTCGCGTGGCCCCACAGCCCGTGGGGCTGCGGGCTTTCCGGCGGCCGTCAGCCTCGGCGCCAGCGACGCCCACGTGGCGCCGCCGCGCCAGCCTGCGAAGCATTTTCCGGTAGGGCCGCGGCTCTGGCGACAGCTCCCACGCCCGAAGAGTCAGGGGGGAAAGCCGTGCCTCGTTGGAAAGCCCTTTGGCAGCCGCTCGCGTGGCCCCACAGCCCATGGGGCTGCGGGCTTTGCGGCGGCCGTCAGCCTCGGCGCCACCGGCGCCCGGGTGGGGCCGCCACACCAGCCTGCGAAGCATTTTCCGGTAGGGCCGCGGCTCTGGCGACAGCTCCCACGCCCGAAGAGCCAGGAGGGAAAGCCATGCCTCGTTGGAAAGCTCTTTGGCAGCCACTCGCGTGGCCCCACAGCCCGTGGGGCTGCGGGCTTTGCGGCGGCCGTCAGCCTCGGCGACACCGGCGCCCAGGTGGGGCCGCCGCGCCAGCCTGCAAAGAATTTTCCGGTAGGGCCGCGTCTCTGGCGACAGCTCCCACGCCCGAAGAGCCAGGAGGGAAAGCCGTGCCTCGTTGGAAAGCTCTTTGGCAGCCGCTCGCGTGGCCCCACAGCCCATGAGGCTGCGGGCTTTGCGGCGGCCGTCAGCCTCAGTGCCACCGGCGCCCACGTTGCGCCGCCGCGCCAGCCTGCGAAGCATTTTCCGGTAGGGCCGAGGCTCTGGCGACAGCTCCCACGCCCGAAGAGCCAGGAGGGAAAGCCGTGCCTCGTTGGAAAGCTCTTTGGCAGCCGCTCGCGTGGCCCCACAGCCCATGGGGCTGCGGGCTTTCCGGCGGCCGTCAGCCTGGTCGACACCGGCGCCCACGTCGGGCCGCCGCGCCAGCCTGCGAAGCATTTTCCGGTAGGGCCGCGGCTCTGGCGACAGCTCCCACGCCCGAAGAGCCAGGAGGGAAAGCCGTGCCTCGTTGGAAAGCTCTTTGGCAGCCGCTCGCGTGGCCCCACAGCCCGTGGGGCTGCGGGCTTTCCGGCGGCTGTCAGCCTCGGCGCCAGCGGAGCCCACGTGGCGCCGCCGCGCCAGCCTGCGAAGCATTTTCCGGTAGGGCCGCGGCTCTGGCGACAGCTCCCACGGCCAAAGAGTCAGGAGGGAAAGCCGTGCCTCGTTGGAAAGCTCTTTGGCAGCCGCTCGCGTGGCCCCACAGCCCGTGGGGCTGCGGGCTTTGCGGCGGCCGTCAGCCTCGGCGATACCGGCGCCCAGGTGATGCCGCCGCGCCAGCCTGCGAAGCATTTTCCGGTAGGGCCGCGTCTCTGGCAACAGCTCCCACGCCCGAAGAGCCAGGAGGGAAAGCCGTGCCTCGTTGGAAAGCTCTTGGGCAGCCGCTCGCGTGGCCCCACAGCCAATGAGGATGCGGGCTTTGCGGCTGCCGTCAGCCTCAGTGCCACCGGCGCCCACGTTGCGCCGCCGCGCCAGCCTGCAAAGCATTTTCCGGTAGGGCCGCGGCTCTGGCAACAGCTCCCACGCCCGAAGAGCTAGGAGGGAAAGCCGTGCCTCATTGGAAAGCTCTTGGGCAGCCGCTCGCATGGCCCCACAGCCCGTGGGGCTGCGGGCTTTCCGGCGGCCGTCAGCCTCGGCGCCACCGGCGCCCACGTGGGGCCGCCGCGCCAGCCTGCAAAGCATTTTCCGGTAGGGCCGCGTCTCTGTCCACAGCTCCCACGCCCGAAGAGCCAGGAGGGAAAGCCGTGCCTCGTTGGAAAGCTCTTTGGCAGCCGCTCGCGTGGCCCCACAGCCCATGGGGCTGCGGGCTTTCCGGCGGCCGTCAGCCTGGGCGACACCGGCGCCCAAGTCGGGCCGCCACGACAGCCTGCGAAGCATTTTCCGGTAGGGCCGCGGCTCTGGCGACAGCTCCCACGCCCGAAGAGCCAGGAGGGAAAGCCGTGCCTCGTTGGAAAGCTCTTTGGCAGCCGCTCGCGTGGCCCCACAGCCCGTGGGGCTGCGGGCTTTGCGGCGGCCCTCAACCTCAGCGCCACCGGCGCCCACGTTGCGCCGCCGCGCCAGCCTGCGAAGCATTTTCCGGTAGGGCCGCGGCTCTGGCGACAGCTCCCACGCCCGAAGAGCCAGGAGGGAAAGCCGTGCCTCGTTGGAAAGCTCTTTGGCAGCCGCTCGCGTGGCCCCACAGCCCGTGGGGCTGCGGGATTTCCAGCTGCCGTCAGCCTCAGTGCCACCGGCGCCCACGTTGCGCCGCCGCGCCAGCCTGCGAAGCATTTTCCGGTAGGGCCGCCGCTCTGGCGACAGCTCCCACGCCCGAAGAGCCAGGAGGGAAAGCCGTGCCTCGTTGGAAAGCTCTTGGGCAGCCGCTCGCGTGGCCCCACAGCCCGTGCGGCTGCGGGCTTTGCGGCGGCCATCAGCCTGGGCGCCACCGGCGCCCAGGTGATGCCGCCGCGCCAGCCTGCGAAGCATTTTCCGGTAGGGCCGCGTCTCTGGCAACAGCTCCCACGCCCGAAGAGCCAGGAGGGAAAGCCGTGCCTCATTGGAAAGCTCTTTGGCAGCCACTCGCGTGGCCCCACAGCCCGTGGGGCTGCGGGCTTTCCGGCGGCTGTCAGCCTCGGCGCCACCGGCGCCCACGTGGCGCGACCGCGCCAGCCTGCAAAGCATTTTCCGGTAGGGCCGCGGCTCTGGTGACAGCTCCCACGCCCGAAGAGCCAGGAGGGAAAGCCGTGCCTCGTTGGAAAGCTCTTTGGCAGCCGCTCGCGTGGCCCCACAGCCCATGGGGCTGCGGGCTTTGCGGCGGCCGTCAGCCTCGGCGCCACCGGCGCCCACGTGGGGCCGCTGCGCCAGCCTGCAAAGCATTTTCCGGTAGGGCTGCGGCTCTGGCGACAGCTCCCACGCCCGAAGAGCCAGGAGGGAAAGCCGTGCCTCGTTGGAAAGCTCTTTGGCAGCCGCTCGTGTGGCCCCACAGCCCATGGGGCCGCGGGCTTGGCGGCGGCCGTCAGCCTGGGCGCCACCGACGCCCACGTGTCGCCGCCGCGCCAGCCTGCGAAGCATTTTCCGGTAGGGCCGCGTCTCTGGCGACAGCTCCCACGCCCGAAGAGCCAGGAGGGAAAGCCGTGCCTCGTTGGAAAGCTCTTTGGCAGCCGCTCGCGTGGCCCCACAGCCCATGGGGCTGCGGGCTTTCCGGCGGCCGTCAGCCAGGGCGACACCGGCGCCCACGTGGGGCCGCCGCGCCAGCCTGCAAAGCATTTTCCGGTAGGGCCGCGGCTCTGGCGACAGCTCCCACGCCCGAAGAGCCAGGAGGGAAAACCGTGCCTCATTGGAAAGCTCATTGGCAGCCAATCGCGTGGCCCCACAGCCTGTGGGGCTTCAGGCTTTGCGGCGGCCATCAGCCTGGGCGACACCGGCGCCCAGGTGATGCCGCCGCGCCAGCCTGCGAAGCATTTTCCGGTAGGGCCGCGTCCCTGGCAACAGCTCCCACGCCCGAAGAGCCAGGAGGGAAAGCCGTGCCTCATTGGAAAGCTCTTTGGCAGCCACTCGCGTGGCCCCACAGCCCGTGGGGCTGCGGGCTTTGCGGCGGCCGTCAGCCTCGGCGACACCGGCGCCTAGGTGGGGCCGCCGCGCCAGCCTGCAAAGAATTTTCCGGTAGGGCCGCGTCTCTGGCGACAGCTCCCACGCCCGAAGAGCCAGGAGGGAAAGCCGTGCCTCCTTGGAAAGCTCTTTGGCAGCCGCTCGCGTGGCCCCACAGCCCGTGGGGCTGCGGGCTTTGCGGCGGCCGTCAGCCTCAGTGCCACCGGCGCCCACGTTGCGCCGCCGCGCCAGCCTGCGAAGCATTTTCCGGTAGGGCCGCGTCTCTGGCGACAGCTCACACGCCCGAAGAGCCAGGAGGGAAAGCCGTGCCTTGTTGGAAAGCTCTTTGGCAGCCGCTCGCGTGGCCCCACAGCCCGTGGGGCTGCGGGCTTTGCGGCGGCCGTCAGCCTCGGCGCCACCGGCGCCCACGTCGGGCCGCCACGCCAGCCTGCGAAGCATTTTCCGGTAGGGCCGCGGCTCTGGCGACAGCTCCCACGCCCGAAGAGCCAGGAGGGAAAGCCGTGCCTCGTTGGAAAGCTCTTTGGCAGCCGCTCGCGTGGCCCCACAGCCCGTGGGGCTGCGGGCTTTGCGGCGGCCGTCAGCCTCGGCGACACCGGCGCCCAGGTGATGCCGCCGCGCCAGCCTGCAAAGCATTTTCCGGTAGGGCCGCGTCTCTGGCGACATCTCCCACGCCCGAAGAGCCAGGAGGGAAAGCCGTGCCTCGTTGGAAAGCTCTTTGGCAGCCGCTCGCGTGGCCCCACAGCCCATGGGGCTGCGGGCTTTGCGGCGGCCGTCAGCCTCGGCGCCACCTGCGCCCACATTGCGCCGCTGCGCCAGCCTGCGAAGCATTTTCCGGTAGGGCCGCGGCTCTGGCGACAGCTCCCACGCCCGAAGAGCCAGGAGGGAAAGCCGTGCCTCGTTGGAAAGCACTTGGCAGCCACTCGCGTGGCCCCACAGCCCGTGGGGCTGCGGGCTTTGCGGCGGCCGTCAGCATGGGCGACACCGGCGCCCAGGTGGGGCCGCCGCGCCAGCCTGCAAAGAATTTTCCGGTAGGGCCGCGTCTCTGGCGACAGCTCCCACGCCCGAAGAGCCAGGAGGGAAAGCCGTGCCTCGTTGGAAAGCTCTTTGGCAGCCGCTCGCGTGGCCCCACAGCCCATGGGGCTGCGGGCTTTGCGGTGGCCGTAAGCCTCAGTGCCACCGGCGCCCACGTCAGCCGGCCGCGCCAGCCTGCGAAGCATTTTCCGGTAGGGCCGCGGCTCTGGCGACAGCTCCCACGCCCGAAGAGCCAGGAGGGAAAGCCGTGCCTCGTTGGAAAGCTCTTTGGCAGCCGCTCGTGTGGCCCCACAGCCCGTGGGGCTGCGGGCTTTGCAGCGGCCGTCAGCCTCGGCGCCACCGGCGCCCACATGGCGCCACCGCGCCAGCCTGCGAAGCATTTTCCGGTAGGGCTGCGGCTCTGGCGACAGCTCCCACACCCGAAGAGCCAGGAGGGAAAGCCGTGCCTCGTTGGAAAGCTCTTTGGCAGCCGCTAGTGTGGCCCCACAGCCCGTGGGGCTGCGGGCTTTGCGGCGGCCGTCAGCCTGGGCGACACCGGTGCCCACGTTGTGCCGCCGCGCCAGCCTGCAAAGAATTTTCCAGTAGGGCCGCGGCTCTGGCGACAGCTCCCACGCCCGAAGAGCCAGGAGGGAAATCCGTGCCTCATTGGAAAGCTCTTTGGCAGCCGCTCGCGTGGCCCCACAGCCCGTGGGGCTGCGGGCTTTCCGGCGGCCGTCAGCCTCGGTGCCACCGGCGCCCACGTTGCGCCACCGCGCCAGCCTGCGAAGCATTTTCTGGTAGGGCCGCGGCTCTGGCGACAGCTCCCACAGCCGAAGAGCCAGGAGGGAAAGCCGTGCCTCGTTGGAAAGCTCTTTGGCAGCCGCTCGCGTGGCCCCACAGCCCGTGGGGCTGCGGGCTTTCCGGCGGCCGTCAGCCTCGGCGCCACCGGCGCCCACGTTGGGCTGCCGCGCCAGCCTGCGAAGAATTTTCCGGTAGGGCCGCGGCTCTGGCGACAGCTCCCACGCCCGAAGAGCCAGAAGGGAAACCCGTGCCTCGTTGGAAAGCTCTTTGGCAGTCGCTCGCATGGCCCCACAGCCCGTGGGGCTGCGGGCTTTGCGGCGGCCCTCAGCCTGGGCGACACCGGCGCCCACGTAGGGCCGCCGCGCCAGCCTGCGAAGGATTTTCTGGTAGGGCCGCGGCTCTGGCGACAGCTCCCACAGCCGAAGAGCCAGGAGGGAAAGCCGTGCCTCATTGGAAAGCTCTTTGGCAGCCGCTCGTGTGGCCCCACAGCCCGTGGGGCTGCGCACTTTCCAGCGGCCGTCAGCCTCGGCGCCACCGGCGCCCACGTCGGGCCGACGCGCCAGCCTGCGAAGCATTTTCCGGTACGGCCGCGTCTCTGGCGACAGCTCCCACGCCTGAAGAGCCAGGAGAGAAAGCCGTGCCTCGTTGGAAAGCTCTTTGGCAGCCGCTCGCATGGTCTCAGAGCCCGTGGGGCTGCGGGCTTTGCGGCGGCCGTCAGCCTCGGCGATACCGGCGCCCAGGTGATGCCGCCGCGCCAGCCTGCGAAGCATTTTCCGGTAGGGCCGCGTCTCTGGCAACAGCTCCCACGCCCGAAGAGCCAGGAGGGAAAGCCGTGCCTCGTTGGAAAGCTCTTGGGCAGCCGCTCGCGTGGCCCCACAGCCAATGAGGATGCGGGCTTTGCGGCTGCCGTCAGCCTCAGTGCCACCGGCGCCCACGTTGCGCCGCCGCGCCAGCCTGCAAAGCATTTTCCGGTAGGGCCGCGGCTCTGGCAACAGCTCCCACGCCCGAAGAGCTAGGAGGGAAAGCCGTGCCTCATTGGAAAGCTCTTGGGCAGCCGCTCGCATGGCCCCACAGCCCGTGGGGCTGCGGGCTTTCCGGCGGCCGTCAGCCTCGGCGCCACCGGCGCCCACGTGGGGCCGCCGCGCCAGCCTGCAAAGCATTTTCCGGTAGGGCCGCGTCTCTGTCCACAGCTCCCACGCCCGAAGAGCCAGGAGGGAAAGCCGTGCCTCGTTGGAAAGCTCTTTGGCAGCCGCTCGCGTGGCCCCACAGCCCATGGGGCTGCGGGCTTTCCGGCGGCCGTCAGCCTGGGCGACACCGGCGCCCAAGTCGGGCCGCCACGACAGCCTGCGAAGCATTTTCCGGTAGGGCCGCGGCTCTGGCGACAGCTCCCACGCCCGAAGAGCCAGGAGGGAAAGCCGTGCCTCGTTGGAAAGCTCTTTGGCAGCCGCTCGCGTGGCCCCACAGCCCGTGGGGCTGCGGGCTTTGCGGCGGCCCTCAACCTCAGCGCCACCGGCGCCCACGTTGCGCCGCCGCGCCAGCCTGCGAAGCATTTTCCGGTAGGGCCGCGGCTCTGGCGACAGCTCCCACGCCCGAAGAGCCAGGAGGGAAAGCCGTGCCTCGTTGGAAAGCTCTTTGGCAGCCGCTCGCGTGGCCCCACAGCCCGTGGGGCTGCGGGATTTCCAGCTGCCGTCAGCCTCAGTGCCACCGGCGCCCACGTTGCGCCGCCGCGCCAGCCTGCGAAGCATTTTCCGGTAGGGCCGCCGCTCTGGCGACAGCTCCCACGCCCGAAGAGCCAGGAGGGAAAGCCGTGCCTCGTTGGAAAGCTCTTGGGCAGCCGCTCGCGTGGCCCCACAGCCCGTGCGGCTGCGGGCTTTGCGGCGGCCATCAGCCTGGGCGCCACCGGCGCCCAGGTGATGCCGCCGCGCCAGCCTGCGAAGCATTTTCCGGTAGGGCCGCGTCTCTGGCAACAGCTCCCACGCCCGAAGAGCCAGGAGGGAAAGCCGTGCCTCATTGGAAAGCTCTTTGGCAGCCACTCGCGTGGCCCCACAGCCCGTGGGGCTGCGGGCTTTCCGGCGGCTGTCAGCCTCGGCGCCACCGGCGCCCACGTGGCGCGACCGCGCCAGCCTGCAAAGCATTTTCCGGTAGGGCCGCGGCTCTGGTGACAGCTCCCACGCCCGAAGAGCCAGGAGGGAAAGCCGTGCCTCGTTGGAAAGCTCTTTGGCAGCCGCTCGCGTGGCCCCACAGCCCATGGGGCTGCGGGCTTTGCGGCGGCCGTCAGCCTCGGCGCCACCGGCGCCCACGTGGGGCCGCTGCGCCAGCCTGCAAAGCATTTTCCGGTAGGGCTGCGGCTCTGGCGACAGCTCCCACGCCCGAAGAGCCAGGAGGGAAAGCCGTGCCTCGTTGGAAAGCTCTTTGGCAGCCGCTCGTGTGGCCCCACAGCCCATGGGGCCGCGGGCTTGGCGGCGGCCGTCAGCCTGGGCGCCACCGACGCCCACGTGTCGCCGCCGCGCCAGCCTGCGAAGCATTTTCCGGTAGGGCCGCGTCTCTGGCGACAGCTCCCACGCCCGAAGAGCCAGGAGGGAAAGCCGTGCCTCGTTGGAAAGCTCTTTGGCAGCCGCTCGCGTGGCCCCACAGCCCATGGGGCTGCGGGCTTTCCGGCGGCCGTCAGCCAGGGCGACACCGGCGCCCACGTGGGGCCGCCGCGCCAGCCTGCAAAGCATTTTCCGGTAGGGCCGCGGCTCTGGCGACAGCTCCCACGCCCGAAGAGCCAGGAGGGAAAACCGTGCCTCATTGGAAAGCTCATTGGCAGCCAATCGCGTGGCCCCACAGCCTGTGGGGCTTCAGGCTTTGCGGCGGCCATCAGTCTGGGCGACACCGGCGCCCAGGTGATGCCGCCGCGCCAGCCTGCGAAGCATTTTCCGGTAGGGCCGCGTCCCTGGCAACAGCTCCCACGCCCGAAGAGCCAGGAGGGAAAGCCGTGCCTCATTGGAAAGCTCTTTGGCAGCCACTCGCGTGGCCCCACAGCCCGTGGGGCTGCGGGCTTTGCGGCGGCCGTCAGCCTCGGCGACACCGGCGCCTAGGTGGGGCCGCCGCGCCAGCCTGCAAAGAATTTTCCGGTAGGGCCGCGTCTCTGGCGACAGCTCCCACGCCCGAAGAGCCAGGAGGGAAAGCCGTGCCTCCTTGGAAAGCTCTTTGGCAGCCGCTCGCGTGGCCCCACAGCCCGTGGGGCTGCGGGCTTTGCGGCGGCCGTCAGCCTCAGTGCCACCGGCGCCCACGTTGCGCCGCCGCGCCAGCCTGCGAAGCATTTTCCGGTAGGGCCGCGTCTCTGGCGACAGCTCACACGCCCGAAGAGCCAGGAGGGAAAGCCGTGCCTTGTTGGAAAGCTCTTTGGCAGCCGCTCGCGTGGCCCCACAGCCCGTGGGGCTGCGGGCTTTGCGGCGGCCGTCAGCCTCGGCGCCACCGGCGCCCACGTCGGGCCGCCACGCCAGCCTGCGAAGCATTTTCCGGTAGGGCCGCGGCTCTGGCGACAGCTCCCACGCCCGAAGAGCCAGGAGGGAAAGCCGTGCCTCGTTGGAAAGCTCTTTGGCAGCCGCTCGCGTGGCCCCACAGCCCGTGGGGCTGCGGGCTTTGCGGCGGCCGTCAGCCTCGGCGACACCGGCGCCCAGGTGATGCCGCCGCGCCAGCCTGCAAAGCATTTTCCGGTAGGGCCGCGTCTCTGGCGACATCTCCCACGCCCGAAGAGCCAGGAGGGAAAGCCGTGCCTCGTTGGAAAGCTCTTTGGCAGCCGCTCGCGTGGCCCCACAGCCCATGGGGCTGCGGGCTTTGCGGCGGCCCTCAGCCTCGGCGCCACCTGCGCCCACATTGCGCCGCTGCGCCAGCCTGCGAAGCATTTTCCGGTAGGGCCGCGGCTCTGGCGACAGCTCCCACGCCCGAAGAGCCAGGAGGGAAAGCCGTGCCTCGTTGGAAAGCACTTTGGCAGCCACTCGCGTGGCCCCACAGCCCGTGGGGCTGCGGGCTTTGCGGCGGCCGTCAGCATGGGCGACACCGGCGCCCAGGTGGGGCCGCCGCGCCAGCCTGCAAAGAATTTTCCGGTAGGGCCGCGTCTCTGGCGACAGCTCCCACGCCCGAAGAGCCAGGAGGGAAAGCCGTGCCTCGTTGGAAAGCTCTTTGGCAGCCGCTCGCGTGGCCCCACAGCCCATGGGGCTGCGGGCTTTGCGGTGGCCGTAAGCCTCAGTGCCACCGGCGCCCACGTCAGCCGGCCGCGCCAGCCTGCGAAGCATTTTCCGGTAGGGCCGCGGCTCTGGCGACAGCTCCCACGCCCGAAGAGCCAGGAGGGAAAGCCGTGCCTCGTTGGAAAGCTCTTTGGCAGCCGCTCGTGTGGCCCCACAGCCCGTGGGGCTGCGGGCTTTGCAGCGGCCGTCAGCCTCGGCGCCACCGGCGCCCACATGGCGCCACCGCGCCAGCCTGCGAAGCATTTTCCGGTAGGGCTGCGGCTCTGGCGACAGCTCCCACACCCGAAGAGCCAGGAGGGAAAGCCGTGCCTCGTTGGAAAGCTCTTTGGCAGCCGCTAGTGTGGCCCCACAGCCCGTGGGGCTGCGGGCTTTGCGGCGGCCGTCAGCCTGGGCGACACCGGTGCCCACGTTGTGCCGCCGCGCCAGCCTGCAAAGAATTTTCCAGTAGGGCCGCGGCTCTGGCGACAGCTCCCACGCCCGAAGAGCCAGGAGGGAAATCCGTGCCTCATTGGAAAGCTCTTTGGCAGCCGCTCGCGTGGCCCCACAGCCCGTGGGGCTGCGGGCTTTCCGGCGGCCGTCAGCCTCGGTGCCACCGGCGCCCACGTTGCGCCACCGCGCCAGCCTGCGAAGCATTTTCTGGTAGGGCCGCGGCTCTGGCGACAGCTCCCACAGCCGAAGAGCCAGGAGGGAAAGCCGTGCCTCGTTGGAAAGCTCTTTGGCAGCCGCTCGCGTGGCCCCACAGCCCGTGGGGCTGCGGGCTTTCCGGCGGCCGTCAGCCTCGGCGCCACCGGCGCCCACGTTGGGCTGCCGCGCCAGCCTGCGAAGAATTTTCCGGTAGGGCCGCGGCTCTGGCGACAGCTCCCACGCCCGAAGAGCCAGAAGGGAAACCCGTGCCTCGTTGGAAAGCTCTTTGGCAGTCGCTCGCATGGCCCCACAGCCCGTGGGGCTGCGGGCTTTGCGGCGGCCCTCAGCCTGGGCGACACCGGCGCCCACGTAGGGCCGCCGCGCCAGCCTGCGAAGGATTTTCTGGTAGGGCCGCGGCTCTGGCGACAGCTCCCACAGCCGAAGAGCCAGGAGGGAAAGCCGTGCCTCATTGGAAAGCTCTTTGGCAGCCGCTCGTGTGGCCCCACAGCCCGTGGGGCTGCGCACTTTCCAGCGGCCGTCAGCCTCGGCGCCACCGGCGCCCACGTCGGGCCGACGCGCCAGCCTGCGAAGCATTTTCCGGTACGGCCGCGTCTCTGGCGACAGCTCCCACGCCTGAAGAGCCAGGAGAGAAAGCCGTGCCTCGTTGGAAAGCTCTTTGGCAGCCGCTCGCATGGTCTCAGAGCCCGTGGGGCTGCGGGCTTTGCGGCGGCCGTCAGCCTCGGCGCCACCGGCGCCCAGGTGGGGCCGCCGCGCCAGCCTGCGAAGCATTTTCCGGTAGGGCCGCGTCTCTGGCGACAGCTCCCACGCCCGAAGAGCCAGGAGGGAAAGCCGTGCCTCGTTGGAAAGCTCTTTGGCAGCCGCTCACGTGGCCCCACAGCCCGTGGGGCTGCGGGCTTTGCGGCGGCCGTCAGCCTCGGCGACACCGGCGCCCACGTGACGCCGCTGCACCAGCCTGCGAAGAATTTTCCGGTAGGGCCGCAGCTCTGGCAACAGCTCCCACGCCCGAAGAGCCAGGAGGGAAAGCTGTGCCTCGTTGGAAAGCTCTTTGGCAGCCGCTCGCGTGGCCCCACAGCCCGTGGGGCTGCGGGCTTTGCGGCGGCCGTCAGCCTGGTCGACACCGGCGCCAACGTCGGGCCGCCGCGCCAGCCTGCGAAGCATTTTCCGGTAGGGCCGCGGCTCTGGCGACAGCTCCCACGCCCGAAGAGCCAGGAGGGAAAGCCGTGCCTCGTTGGAAAGCTCTTTGGCAGCCGCTCGCGTGGCCCCACAGCCCGTGGGGCTGCGGACTTTGCGGCGGCCGTCAGCATCGGTGCCACCGGCGCCCACATTGCGCCGCCGCGCCAACCTGCGAAGCATTTTCCGGTAGTGCTGCGGCTCTGGCGACAGCTCCCACGCCCAAAGAGCCAGGAGGGAAAGACGTGCCTTGTTGGAAAGCTCTTTGGCAGCCGCTCGCGTGGCCCACAGCCCGTGAGGCTGCGGGCTTTGCGGCGGCCGTCAGCCTGGGCGACACCGGTGCCCACATGGGGCCGCCGCTCAGCCTGCGAAGCATTTTCCGGTAGGGCTGCGTCTCTGGCGACAGCTCCCACGCCCGAAGAGCCAGGAGGGAAAGCCGTGCCTCGTTGGAAAGCTCTTTGGCAGCCGCTCGCGTGGCCCCACAGCCCGTGGGACTGCGGGATTTGCGGGGGCCGTCAGCCTCGGCGCCACCGGCACCCACGTAGTGCCGCCGCGCCAGCCTGCGAAGCATTTTCCGGTAGGGCCGCGGCTCTGGCGACAGCTCCCACGCCCAAAGAGCCAGGAGGGAAAGCCGTGCCTCATTAGAAAGCTCTTTGGCAGCTGCTCGCGTGGCCCCACAGCCCATGGGGCTGCGGGCTTTGCGGCGGCCGTCAGCCTCGGCGCCACCGGCGCCCACGTTGCGCCGCCGCGCCAGCCTGCGAAGCATTTTCCGGTAGGGCCGCGGCTCTGGCGACAGCTCCCACGCCCGAAGAGCCAGGAGGGAAAGCCGTGCCTCGTTGGAAAGCTCTTTGGCAGCCGCTCGCATGGCCTCAGAGCCCGTGGGGCTGCGGGCTTTGCGGCGGCCGTCAGCCTCGGCGCCACCGGCGCTCACGTGGGGCCGCCGCGCCAGCCTGCGAAGCATTTTCCGGTAGGGCCGCGTCTCTGGCGACAGCTCCCACGCCCGAAGAGCCAGGAGGGAAAGCCGTGCCTCGTTGGAAAGCTCTTTGGCAGCCGCTCACGGGGCCCCACAGCCCGTGGGGCTGCGGGATTTGCGGCGGCCGTCAGCCTCGGCGACACCGGCGCCCACGTGGCGCCGCCGCGCCAGCCTGCGAAGAATTTTCCAGTAGGGCCGCAGCTCTGGCGACAGCTCTCACGCCCGAAGAACCAGGAGGGAAAGCCGTGCCTCGTTGGAAAGCTCTTTGGCAGCCGCTCGCGTGGCCCCACAGCCCGTGGGGCTGCGGGCTTTGCGGCGGCCGTCAGCCTTGGCGACACCGGCGCCCACGTGGCGCCGCTGCGCCATCCTGCGAAGCATTTTCCGGTGGGGCCGCGGCTCTGGCGACAGCTCTCACGCCCGAAGAGCCAGGAGGGAAAGCCGTGCCTCGTTGGAAAGCTCTTTGGCAGCCGCTCGCATGGCCCCACAGCCCGTGGGGCTGCGGGCTTTGCGGCGGCCGTCAGCCTTGGCGCCACCGGCGCCCACGTTGCGACGCACCGCCAGCCTGCGAAGCATTTTCCGGTAGGGCCGCGGCTCTGGCGACAGCTCCCACGCCCGAAGAGCCAGGAGGGAAAGCCGTGCCTCGTTGGAAAGCTCTTTGGCAGCCGCTCGCATGGCCTCAGAGCCCGTGGGGCTGCGGGCTTTGCGGCGGCCGTCAGCCTCGGCGCCACCGGCGCTCACGTGGGGCCGCCGCGCCAGCCTGCGAAGCATTTTCCGGTAGGGCCGCGTCTCTGGCGACAGCTCCCACGCCCGAAGAGCCAGGAGGGAAAGCCGTGCCTCGTTGGAAAGCTCTTTGGCAGCCGCTCACGTGGCCCCACAGCCCGTGGGGCTGCGGGATTTGCGGCGGCCGTCAGCCTCGGCGCCACCGGCACCCACGTGGTGCCGCCGCGCCAGCCTGCGAAGCATTTTCCGGTAGGGCCGCGGCTCTGGCGACAGCTCCCATGCCCAAAGAGCCAGGAGGGAAAGCCGTGCCTCATTAGAAAGCTCTTTGGCAGCTGCTCGCGTGGCCCCACAGCGCATGGGGCTGCGGGCTTTGCGGCGGCCGTCAGCCTCAGTGCCACCGGCGCCCACGTGTCGCCGCCGCGCCAGCCTGCGAATCATTTTCCGGTAGGGCCGCGGCTCTGGCGACAGCTCCCACGCCCGAAGAGCCAGGAGGGAAAGCCGTGCCTCGTTGGAAAGCTCTTTGGCAGCCGCTCGCGTGGCCCCACAGCCCATGGGGCTGCGGGCTTTGCGGCGGCCGTCAGCCTCGGCGCCACCGGCGCCCACGTTGCGCCGCCGCGCCAGCCTGCGAAGCATTTTCCGGTAGGGCCGCGGCTCTGGCGACAGCTCCCACGCCCGAAGAGCCAGGAGGGAAAGCCGTGCCTCGTTGGAAAGCTCTTTGGCAGCCGCTCACGTGGCCCCACAGCCAATGGGGCTGCGGGCTTTGCGGCGGCCGTCAGCCTCGGCGCAACCGGCGCCCACGTGGCGCCGCCGCGCCATCCTGCAAAGAATTTTCCAGTAGGGCCGCAGCTCTGGCGACAGCTCTCACGGCCGAAGAGCCAGGAGGGAAAGCCGTGCCTCGTTGGAAAGCTCTTTGGCAGCCGCTCGGGTGGCCCCACAGCGCGTGGGGCTGCGGGTTTATTGGCGGCCGTCAGCCTCGGCGCCATCGGCGCCCATGTCGGGCCGCCGCGCCAGCCTGCGAAGCATTTTCCGGTAGGGCCGCGGCTCTGGCGACAGCTCCCACGCCCGAAGAGCCAGGAGGGAAAGCCGTGCCTCGTTGGAAAGCTCTTTGGCAGCCGCTCGCGTGGCCCCACAGCCCATGGGGCTGCGGGCTTTCCGGCAGCCGTCAGTCTCAGTGCCACCGGCGCCCACGTTGCGCCACTGCGCCAGACTGCGAAGCGTTTTCCGGTAGGGCCGCGTCTCTGGCGACAGCTCCCACGCCCGAAGATCCAGGACGGAAAGCCGTGCCTCGTTGGAAAGCTCTTTGGCAGCCGCTCGCGTGGCCCCACAGCCCGTGGGGCTGCGGGCTTTGCGGCGGCCGTCAGCCTCGTCGCCATCGGCGCCCATGTCGGTACGTCGTGCTAGCCTGCGAAGCATTTTCCGGTAGGGCCGCGTCTCTGGCGACAGCTCCCACGCCCGAAGAGCCAGGAGGGAAAGCCGTGCCTCGTTGGAAAGCTCTTTGGCAGCCACTCGCATGGCCCTAAAGCCTGTGGGGCTGTGGGCTTTCCGGCGGCCGTCAGCCTCGGCGCCACCGGCGCCCACGTGGCGCCGCCGCGCCAGCCTGCGAAGCATTTTCCGGTAGGGCCGCGTCTCTGGCGACAGCTCCCACGCCCGAAGAGCCAGGAGGGAAAGCCGTGCCTCGTTGGAAAGCTCTTTGGCAGACGCTCGCGTGGCCCCACAGCCAATGGGGCTGCGGGCTTTGCGGCGGCCGTCAGCCTCGGCGCCACCGGCGCCCACGTGGCGCCGCTGCACCAGCCTGCAAAGCATTTTCCGGTAGGGCCGCGGCTCTGGCGACAGCTCCCACGCCCGAAGAGCTAAGAGGGAAAGCCGTGCCTCATTGGAAATCTCTTTGGCAGCCGCTCGCGTGGCCCCACAGCCCATGGGGCTGCGGGCTTTGCGGCAGCCGTCAGCCTCAGTGCCACCTGCGCCCACGTGGCGCTGCCGCGCCAGCCTGCGAAGCATTTTCCGGTAGGGCCGCGGCTCTGGCGACAGCTCCCACGCCCGAAGAGCCAGGAGGGAAAGCCGTGCCTCGTTGGAAAGCTCTTTGGCAGCCGCTCGCATGGCCTCAGAGCCCGTGGGGCTGCGGGCTTTGCGGCGGCCGTCAGCCTCGGCGCCACCGGCGCTCACGTGGGGCCGCCGCGCCAGCCTGCGAAGCATTTTCCGGTAGGGCCGCGTCTCTGGCGACAGCTCCCACGCCCGAAGAGCCAGGAGGGAAAGCCGTGCCTCGTTGGAAAGCTCTTTGGCAGCCGCTCACGTGGCCCCACAGCCCGTGGGGCTGCGGGATTTGCGGCGGCCGTCAGCCTCGGCGCCACCGGCACCCACGTGGTGCCGCCGCGCCAGCCTGCGAAGCATTTTCCGGTAGGGCCGCGGCTCTGGCGACAGCTCCCATGCCCAAAGAGCCAGGAGGGAAAGCCGTGCCTCATTAGAAAGCTCTTTGGCAGCTGCTCGCGTGGCCCCACAGCGCATGGGGCTGCGGGCTTTGCGGCGGCCGTCAGCCTCAGTGCCACCGGCGCCCACGTGTCGCCGCCGCGCCAGCCTGCGAATCATTTTCCGGTAGGGCCGCGGCTCTGGCGACAGCTCCCACGCCCGAAGAGCCAGGAGGGAAAGCCGTGCCTCGTTGGAAAGCTCTTTGGCAGCCGCTCGCGTGGCCCCACAGCCCATGGGGCTGCGGGCTTTGCGGCGGCCGTCAGCCTCGGCGCCACCGGCGCCCACGTTGCGCCGCCGCGCCAGCCTGCGAAGCATTTTCCGGTAGGGCCGCGGCTCTGGCGACAGCTCCCACGCCCGAAGAGCCAGGAGGGAAAGCCGTGCCTCGTTGGAAAGCTCTTTGGCAGCCGCTCACGTGGCCCCACAGCCAATGGGGCTGCGGGCTTTGCGGCGGCCGTCAGCCTCGGCGCAACCGGCGCCCACGTGGCGCCGCCGCGCCATCCTGCAAAGAATTTTCCAGTAGGGCCGCAGCTCTGGCGACAGCTCTCACGGCCGAAGAGCCAGGAGGGAAAGCCGTGCCTCGTTGGAAAGCTCTTTGGCAGCCGCTCGGGTGGCCCCACAGCGCGTGGGGCTGCGGGCTTTCCGGCGGCCGTCAGCCTCGGCGCCATCGGCGCCCATGTCGGGCCGCCGCGCCAGCCTGCGAAGCATTTTCCGGTAGGGCCGCGGCTCTGGCGACAGCTCCCACGCCCGAAGAGCCAGGAGGGAAAGCCGTGCCTCGTTGGAAAGCTCTTTGGCAGCCGCTCGCGTGGCCCCACAGCCCATGGGGCTGCGGGCTTTCCGGCAGCCGTCAGTCTCAGTGCCACCGGCGCCCACGTTGCGCCACTGCGCCAGACTGCGAAGCGTTTTCCGGTAGGGCCGCGTCTCTGGCGACAGCTCCCACGCCCGAAGATCCAGGACGGAAAGCCGTGCCTCGTTGGAAAGCTCTTTGGCAGCCGCTCGCGTGGCCCCAGAGCCCGTGGGGCTGCGGGCTTTGCGGCGGCCGTCAGCCTCGTCGCCATCGGCGCCCATGTCGGTACGTCGTGCTAGCCTGCGAAGCATTTTCCGGTAGGGCCGCGTCTCTGGCGACAGCTCCCACGCCCGAAGAGCCAGGAGGGAAAGCCGTGCCTCGTTGGAAAGCTCTTTGGCAGCCACTCGCATGGCCCTAAAGCCTGTGGGGCTGTGGGCTTTCCGGCGGCCGTCAGCCTCGGCGCCACCGGCGCCCACGTGGCGCCGCCGCGCCAGCCTGCGAAGCATTTTCCGGTAGGGCCGCGTCTCTGGCGACAGCTCCCACGCCCGAAGAGCCAGGAGGGAAAGCCGTGCCTCGTTGGAAAGCTCTTTGGCAGACGCTCGCGTGGCCCCACAGCCAATGGGGCTGCGGGCTTTGCGGCGGCCGTCAGCCTCGGCGCCACCGGCGCCCACGTGGCGCCGCTGCACCAGCCTGCAAAGCATTTTCCGGTAGGGCCGCGGCTCTGGCGACAGCTCCCACGCCCGAAGAGCTAAGAGGGAAAGCCGTGCCTCATTGGAAATCTCTTTGGCAGCCGCTCGCGTGGCCCCACAGCCCATGGGGCTGCGGGCTTTGCGGCAGCCGTCAGCCTCAGTGCCACCTGCGCCCACGTGGCGCTGCCGCGCCAGCCTGCGAAGCATTTTCCGGTAGGGCCGCGGCTCTGGCGACAGCTCCCACGCCCGAAGAGCTAAGAGGGAAAGCCGTGCCTTGATAGAAAACTCTTTGGCAGCCACTCGCGTGGCCCCACAGCCAATGGGGCTGCGGGCTTTGCGGCGGCCGTCAGCCTGGGCGCCACAGGCGCCCACGTTGCGCCGCTGCGCCAGCCTGCGAAGCATTTTCCGGTAGGGCCGCGGCTCTGGCGACAGCTCCCACACCCGAAGAGCCAGGAGGGAAAGCCATGCCTCGTTGGAAAGCTCTTTGGCAGCCACTCGCATGGCCCTAAAGCCTGTGGGGCTGCGGGCTTTCCGGCGGCCGTCAGCATGGGCGCCACCGGCGCCCACGTGGCGCCGCCGCGTCAGCCTGCAAAGCATTTTCCGGTAGGGCCGCGTCTCTGGCGACAGCTCCCACGCCCGAAGAGCCAGGAGGGAAAGCCGTGCCTCGTTGGAAAGCTCTTTGGCAGCCGCTCGCGTGGCCCCACAGCCCGTGGGGCTGCGGGCTTTGCGGCAGCCGTCAGCCTCAGTGCCACCGGCGCCCACGTGGCACCGCCGCGCCAGCCTGCGAAGCATTTTCTGGTACGGCCGCGGCTCTGGCAACAACTCCCACGCCCGAAGAGCCAGGAGGGAAAGCCGTGCCTTGATGGAAAGCTCTTTGGCAGCCGCTCGCGTGGCCCCACAGCCAATGGGGCTGCGGGCTTTGCGGCGGCCGTCAGCCTCGGCGCCACCGGCGCCCACGTGGCGCCGCTGCACCAGCCTGCGCAGCATTTTCCAGTAGGGCCGCGGCTCTGGCGACAGCTCCCACGCCCGAAGAGCCAGGAGGGAAAGCCGTGCCTCGTTGGAAAGCTCTTTGGCAGCCGCTCGCGTGGCCCCACAGCCAATGGGGCTGCGGGCTTTGCGGCCGTCAGCCTCGGCGCCACCGGCGCCCACGTGGCGCCGCCGCGCCAGCCTGCGAAGCATTTTCCAGTAGGGCCGCGGCTCTGGCGACAGCTCCCACGGCCGAAGAGCCAGGAGGGAAAGCCGTGCCTCGTTGGAAAGCTCTTTGGCAGCCGCTCGGGTGGCCCCACAGCGCGTGGGGCTGCGGGCTTTCCGGCGGCCGTCAGCCTCGGCGCCATCGGCGCCCATGTCGGGCCGCCGCGCCAGCCTGCGAAGCATTTTCCGGTAGGGCCGCGGCTCTGGCGACAGCTCCCACGCCCGAAGAGCCAGGAGGGAAAGCCGTGCCTCGTTGGAAAGCTCTTTGGCAGCCGCTCGCGTGGCCCCACAGCCCATGGGGCTGCGGGCTTTCCGGCAGCCGTCAGTCTCAGTGCCACCGGCGCCCACGTGGCGCCGCTGCGCCAGACTGCGAAGCGTTTTCCGGTAGGGCCGCGTCTCTGGCGACAGCTCCCACGCCCGAAGATCCAGGACGGAAAGCCGTGCCTCGTTGGAAAGCTCTTTGGCAGCCGCTCGCGTGGCCCCACAGCCCGTGGGGCTGCGGGCTTTGCGGCGGCCGTCAGCCTCGTCGCCATCGGCGCCCATGTCGGTACGTCGTGCTAGCCTGCGAAGCATTTTCCGGTAGGGCCGCGTCTCTGGCGACAGCTCCCACGCCCGAAGAGCCAGGAGGGAAAGCCGTGCCTCGTTGGAAAGCTCTTTGGCAGCCACTCGCATGGCCCTAAAGCCTGTGGGGCTGTGGGCTTTCCGGCGGCCGTCAGCCTCGGCGCCACCGGCGCCCACGTGGCGCCGCCGCGCCAGCCTGCGAAGCATTTTCCGGTAGGGCCGCGTCTCTGGCGACAGCTCCCACGCCCGAAGAGCCAGGAGGGAAAGCCGTGCCTCGTTGGAAAGCTCTTTGGCAGACGCTCGCGTGGCCCCACAGCCCATGGGGCTGCGGGCTTTGCGGCGGCCGTCAGCCTCAGTGCCACCAGCGCCCACGTGGCGCCGCCGCGCCAGCCTGCGAAGCATTTTCCGGTAGGGCCGCGGCTCTGGCAACAGCTCCCACGCCCGAAGAGCCAGGAGGGAAAGCCGTGCCTCGTTGGAAAGCTCTTTGACAGCCGCTCGCGTGGCCCCACAGCCAATGGGGCTGCGGGCTTTGCGGCGGCCGTCAGCCTCGGCGCCACCGGCGCCCACGTGGCGCCGCTGCACCAGCCTGCAAAGCATTTTCCGGTAGGGCCGCGGCTCTGGCGACAGCTCCCACGCCCGAAGAGCTAAGAGGGAAAGCCGTGCCTCATTGGAAATCTCTTTGGCAGCCGCTCGCGTGGCCCCACAGCCCATGGGGCTGCGGGCTTTGTGGCAGCCGTCAGCCTCAGTGCCACCTGCGCCCACGTGGGGCCGCCGCGCCAGCCTGCGAAGCATTTTCCGGTAGGGCCGCGGCTCTGGCGACAGCTCCCACGCCCGAAGAGCTAAGAGGGAAAGCCGTGCCTTGATAGAAAACTCTTTGGCAGCCACTCGCGTGGCCCCACAGCCAATGGGGCTGCGGGCTTTGCGGCGGCCGTCAGCCTGGGCGCCACCGGCGCCCACGTTGCGCCGCTGCGCCAGCCTGCGAAGCATTTTCCGGTAGGGCCGCGGCTCTGGCGACAGCTCCCACACCCGAAGAGCCAGGAGGGAAAGCCATGCCTCGTTGGAAAGCTCTTTGGCAGCCACTCGCATGGCCCTAAAGCCTGTGGGGCTGCGGGCTTTCCGGCGGCCGTCATCCTCGGCGCCACCGGCGCCCACGTGGCGCCGCCGCGTCAGCCTACAAAGCATTTTCCGGTAGGGCCGCGGCTCTGGCGACAGCTCCCACGCCCGAAGAGCCAGGAGGGAAAGCCGTGCCTCGTTGGAAAGCTCTTTGGCAGCCGCTCGCGTGGCCCCACAGCCCATGGGGCTGCGGGCTTTGCGGCAGCCGTCAGCCTCAGTGCCACCGGCGCCCACGTGGCACCGCCGCGCCAGCCTGCGAAGCATTTTCTGGTAGGGCCGCGGCTCTGGCAACAACTCCCACGCCCGAAGAGCCAGGAGGGAAAGCCGTGCCTTGATGGAAAGCTCTTTGGCAGCCGCTCGCGTGGCCCCACAGCCAATGGGGCTGCGGGCTTTGCGGCGGCCGTCAGCCTCGGCGCCACCGGCGCCCACGTGGCGCCGCTGCACCAGCCTGCGCAGCATTTTCCAGTAGGGCCGCGGCTCTGGCGACAGCTCCCACGCCCGAAGAGCCAGGAGGGAAAGCCGTGCCTCGTTGGAAAGCTCTTTGGCAGCCGCTCGCGTGGCCCCACAGCCAATGGGGCTGCGGGCTTTGCGGCAGCCGTCAGCCTCAGTGCCACCGGCGCCCACGTTGCGCCGCTGCGCCAGCCTGCGAAGCGTTTTCCGGTAGGGCCGCGGCTCTGGCGACAACTCCCACGCTTGAAGAGCCAGGAGGGAAAGCCATGCCTCGTTGGAAAGCTCTTTGGCAGCCGCTCGCGTGGCCCCACAGCCCGTGGGGCTGCGGGCTTTGCGGCGGCCGTCAGCCTCGGCGCCATCGGCGCTCATGTCGGGCCGCCGCGCCAGCCTGCGAAGCATTTTCCGGTAGGGCCGCGGCTCTGGCGACAGCTCCCACGCCCGAAGAGCCAGGAGGGAAAGCCGTGCCTCGTTGGAAAGCTCTTTGGCAGCCGCTCGCGTGGCCCCACAGCCCATGGGGCTGCGGGCTTTGCGGCGGCCGTCAGTCTCAGTGCCACCGGCGCCCACGTTGCGCCGCTGCGCCAGCCTGCGAAGCGTTTTCCGGTAGGGCCGCGTTTCTGGCGACAGCTCCCACGCCCGAAGATCCAGGACGGAAAGCCGTGCCTCGTTGGAAAGCTCTTTGGCAGCCGCTCGTGTGGCCCCACAGCCCGTGGGGCTGCGGGCTTCGCGGCGGCCGTCAGCCTCGGCGCCATCGGCGCCCATGTCGGGCCGCCGCGCCAGCCTGCGAAGCATTTTCCGGTAGGGCTGCATCTCTGGCGACAGCTCCCACGCCTGAAGAACCAGGAGGGAAAGCCATGCCTCATTGGAAAGCTCTTTGGCAGTTGCTCGCGTGGCCCCACAGCCCGTGGGGCTGCGGGCTTTGCGGCGGCCGTCAGCCTGGGCGACACCGGCGCCCACGTCGTGCCGACGCGACAGTCTGCAAAGCATTTTCCGGTAGGGCCGCGGCTCTGGTGACAGCTCCCACGCCCGAAGAGCCAGGAGGGAAAGCCAAGTCTCGTTGGAAAGCTCTTTGGCAGCCACTCGCATGGCCCTAAAGCCTGTGGGGCTGTGGGCTTTCCAGCGGCCGTCAGCCTCGGCGCCACCGGCGCCCACGTGGCGCCGCCGCGCCAGCCTGCGAAGCATTTTCCGGTAGGGCCGCGGCTCTGGCAACAGCTCCCACGCCCGAAGAGCCAGGAGGGAAAGCCGTGCCTTGATGGAAAGCTCTTTGGCAGCCGCTCGCGTGGCCCCACAGCCAATGGGGCTGCGGGCTTTGCGGCGGCCGTCAGCCTCGGCGCCACCGTCGCCCACGTGGCGCCGCTGCACAAGCCTGCAAAGCATTTTCCGGTAGGGCCGCGGCTCTGGCGACAGCTCCCATGCCCGAAGAGCTAAGAGGGAAAGCCGTGCCTCATTGGAAAGCTCTTTGGCAGCCGCTCGCGTGGCCCCACAGCCCATGGGGCTGCGGGCTTTGCGGCAGCCGTCAGCCTCAGTGCCACCTGCGCCCACGTGGCGCCGCCGCGCCAGCCTGCGAAGCATTTTCCGGTAGGGCCGCGGCTCTGGCAACAGCTCCCACGCCCGAAGAGCCAGGAGGGAAAGCCGTGCCTTGATAGAAAACTCTTTGGCAGCCGCTCGCGTGGCCCCACAGCCAATGGGACTGCGGGCTTTGCGGCGGCCGTCAGCCTGGGCGACACCGGCGCCCACGTTGCGCCGCTGCGCCAGCCTGCGAAGCATTTTCCGGTAGGGCCGCGGCTCTGGCGACAGCTCCCACGGCCGAAGATCCAGGAGGGAAAGCCATACCTCGTTGGAAAGCTCTTTGGCAGCCGCTCGCGTGGCCCCACAGCCCGTGGGGCTGCGGGCTTTGCGGCGGCCGTCAGCCTCGGCGCCACCGGCGCCCACGTGGGGCTGCCACGCCAGCCTGCGAAGCATTTTGCGGTAGGGCCGCGGCTCTGGCAACAGCTCCCACGCCCGAAGAGCCAGGAGGGAAAGCCATGCCTCGTTGGAAAGCTCTTTGGCAGCCGCTCGCGTGGCCCCACAGCCTGTGGGGCTGCGGGATTTCCGGCACCCATCAGCCTGGGCGCCACCGGCGCCCACGTGGGGCCGCCGCGCCAGCCTGCGAAGCATTTTCCGGTAGGGCCGCGGCTCTGGCGACAGCTCCCACGCCCGAAGAGCCAGGAGGGAAAGCCGTGCCTCGTTGGAAAGCTCTTTGGCAGCCACTCGCATGGCCCTAAAGCCTGTGGGGCTGCGGGCTTTCCGGCGGCCGTCAGCCTCGGCGCCACCGGAGCCCACGTGGCGCCGCCGCGCCAGCCTGCGAAGCATTTTCCGGTAGGGCCGTGTCTCTGGCGACAGCTCCCATGCCCGAAGAGCCAGGAGGGAAAGCCATGCCTCGTTGGAAAGCTCTTTGTCAGCCACTCGCGTGGCCCCAGAGCCGGTGGGGCTGCGGGCTTTGCGGCGGCCGTCAGCCTCGGCACCACCGGCGCCCACGTGGCGCCGCTGCGCCAGCCTGCAAAGCATTTTCCGGTAGGGCCGCGGCTCTGGCGACAGCTCCCACAGCCGAAGAGCCAGGAGGGAAAGCCGTGCCTCCTTGGAAAGCTCTTTGGCAGCCGCTCGCGTGGCCCCACAGACCATGGGGATGCGGGCTTTGCGGCAGCCGTCAGCCTCAGTGCCACCTGCGCCCACGTAGTGCCGCCGCGCCAGCCTGCGAAGCATTTTCCGGTAGGGCCGCGGCTCTGGCAACAGCTCCCACGCCCGAAGAGCCAGGAGGGAAAGCCGTGCCTCGTTGGAAAGCTCTTTGGCAGCCGCTCGCATGGCCCTAAAGCCTGTGGGGCTGCGGGTTTTGCGGCAGCCGTCAGCCTCAGTGCCACCGGCGCCCACGTGGCGCCGCCGCGCCAGCCTGCGAAGCATTTTCCGGTAGGGCCGTGGCTCTGGCAACAGCTCCCACGCCCGAAGAGCCAGGAGGGAAAGCCGTGCCTTGATGGAAAGCTCTTTGGCAGCCACTCGCGTGGCCCCACAGCCAATGGGGCTGCGGGCTTTGCGGCGGCCGTCAGCCTGGGCGACACCGGCGCCCACGTTGCGCCGCTGCGCCAGCCTGCGAAGCATTTTCCGGTAGGGCCGCGGCTCTGGCGACAGCTCCCACACCCGAAGAGCCAGGAGGGAAAGCCATGCCTCGTTGGAAAGCTCTTTGGCAGCCACTCGCATGGCCCTAAAGCCTGTGGGGCTGCGGGCTTTCCGGCGGCCGTCATCCTCGGCGCCACCGGCGCCCACGTGGCGCCGCCGCGTAAGCCTGCAAAGCATTTTCCGGTAGGGCCGCGTCTCTGGCGACAGCTCCCACGCCCGAAGAGCCAGGAGGGAAAGCCGTGCCTCGTTGGAAAGCTCTTTGGCAGCCGCTCGCGTGGCCCCACAGCCGATGGGGCTGCGGGCTTTGCGGCAGCCATCAGCCTCAGTGCCACCGGCGCCCACGTGGCGCCGCCGCGCCAGCCTGCGAAGCATTTTCTGGTAGGGCCGCGGCTCTGGCAACAACTCCCACACCCGAAGAGCCAGGAGGGAAAGCCGTGCCTTGATGGAAAGCTCTTTGGCAGCCGCTCGCGTGGCCCCACAGCCAATGGGGCTGCGGGCTTTGCGGCGGCCGTCAGCCTCGGCGCCACCGGCGCCCACGTGGCGCCGCTGCACCAGCCTGCGCAGCATTTTCCAGTAGGGCCGCGGCTCTGGCGACAGCTCCCACGCCCGAAGAGCCAGGAGGGAAAGCCGTGCCTCGTTGGAAAGCTCTTTGGCAGCCGCTCGCGTGGCCCCACAGCCAATGGGGCTGCGGGCTTTGCGGCGGCCGTCAGCCTCGGCGCCACCGGCGCCCACGTGGCGCCGCCGCGCCAGCCTGCGAAGCATTTTCCAGTAGGGCCGCGGCTCTAGCGAGAGCTCCCACGCCCGAAGAGCTAGGAGGGAAAGCCGTGCCTCATTGGAAAGCTCTTTGGCAGCCACTCGCGTGGCCCCACAGCCCATGGGGCTGCGGGCTTTGCGGCAGCCGTCAGCCTCAGTGCCACCGGCGCCCACGTTGCGCCGCTGCGCCAGCCTGCGAAGCGTTTTCCGGTAGGGCCGCGGCTCTGGCGACAACTCCCACGCTTGAAGAGCCAGGAGGGAAAGCCATGCCTCGTTGGAAAGCTCTTTGGCAGCCGCTCGCGTGGCCCCACAGCCCGTGGGGCTGCGGGCTTTGCGGCGGCCGTCAGCCTCGGCGCCATCGGCGCTCATGTCGGGCCGCCGCGCCAGCCTGCGAAGCATTTTCCGGTAGGGCCGCGGCTCTGGCGACAGCTCCCACGGCCGAAGAGCCAGGAGGGAAAGCCGTGCCTCGTTGGAAAGCTCTTTGGCAGCCGCTCGCGTGGCCCCACAGCACATGGGGCTGCGGGCTTTGCGGCAGCCGTCAGTCTCAGTGCCACCGGCGCCCACGTTGCGCCGCTGCGCCAGCCTGCGAAGCGTTTTCCGGTAGGGCCGCGTCTCTGGCGACAGCTCCCACGCCCGAAGATCCAGGACGGAAAGCCGAGCCTCGTTGGAAAGCTCTTTGGCAGCCGCTGGCGTGGCCCCACAGGCCGTGGGGCTGCGGGCTTCGCGGCGGCCGTCAGCCTCGGCGCCATCGGCGCCCATGTCGGGCCGCCGCGCCAGCCTGCGAAGCATTTTCCGGTAGGGCTGCGTCTCTGGCGACAGCTCCCACGCCTGAAGAGCCAGGAGGGAAAGCCATGCCTCATTGGAAAGCTCTTTGGCAGTTGCTCGCGTGGCCCCACAGCCCGTGGGGCTGCGGGCTTTGCGGCGGCCGTCAGCCTGGGCGACACCGGCGCCCACGTCGTGCCGACGCGACAGTCTGCAAAGCATTTTCCTGTAGGGCCGCGGCTCTGGCGACAGCTCCCACGCCCGAAGAGCCAGGAGGGAAAGCCAAGTCTCGTTGGAAAGCTCTTTGGCAGCCACTCGCATGGCCCTAAAGCCTGTGGGGCTGTGGGCTTTCCAGCGGCCGTCAGCCTCGGCGCCACCGGCGCCCATGTGGCGCCGCCGCGAAAGCCTGCGAAGCATTTTCCGGTAGGGCCGCGGCTCTGGCAACAGCTCCCACGCCCGAAGAGCCAGGAGGGAAAGCCGTGCCTTGATGGAAAGCTCTTTGGCAGCCACTCGCGTGGCCCCACAGCCAATGGGGCTGCGGGCTTTGCGGCGGCCGTCAGCCTCGGCGCCACCGTCGCCCACGTGGCGCCGCTGCACCAGCCTGCAAAGCATTTTCCGGTAGGGCCGCGGCTCTGGCGACAGCTCCCATGCCCGAAGAGCTAAGAGGGAAAGCCGTGCCTCATTGGAAAGCTCTTTGGCAGCCGCTCGCGTGGCCCCACAGCCCATGGGGCTGCGGGCTTTGCGGCAGCCGTCAGCCTCAGTGCCACCTGCGCCCACGTGGCGCCGCCGCGCCAGCCTGCGAAGCATTTTCCGGTAGGGCCGCGGCTCTGGCAACAGCTCCCACGCCCGAAGAGCCAGGAGGGAAAGCCGTGCCTTGATAGAAAACTCTTTGGCAGCCGCTCGCGTGGCCCCACAGCCAATGGGACTGCGGGCTTTGCGGCGGCCGTCAGCCTGGGCGACACCGGCGCCCACGTTGCGCCGCTGCGCCAGCCTGCGAAGCATTTTCCGGTAGGGCCGCGGCTCTGGCGACAGCTCCCACGGCCGAAGATCCAGGAGGGAAAGTCATACCTCGTTGGAAAGCTCTTTGGCAGCCGCTCGCGTGGCCCCACAGCCCGTGGGGCTGCGGGCTTTGCGGCGGCCGTCAGCCTCGGCGCCACCGGCGCCCACGTGGGGCTGCCACGCCAGCCTGCGAAGCATTTTGCGGTAGGGCCGCGGCTCTGGCGACAGCTCCCACGCCCGAAGAGCCAGGAGGGAAAGCCGTGCCTCGTTGGAAAGCTCTTTGGCAGCCGCTCGCGTGGCCCCACAGCCAATGGGGCTGTGGGCTTTGCGGCGGCCGTCAGCCTCGGCGCCACCAGCGCCCACGTGGCGCCGCTGCACCAGCCTGCGAAGCATTTTCCAGTAGGGCCGCGGCTCTGGCAACAGCTCCCACGCCCGAAGAGCCAGGAGGGAAAGCCATGCCTCGTTGGAAAGCTCTTTGGCAGCCGCTCGCGTGGCCCCACAGCCCATGGGGCTGCGGGCTTTGCGGTGGCCGTCAGCCTCAGTGACACCGGCGCCCACGTTGCGCCGCTGCGCCAGCCTGCGAAGCGTTTTCCGGTAGGGCTGCGGCTCTGGCGACAGCTCCCACGCCCGAAGAGCCAGGAGGGAAAGCCGTGCCTCGTTGGAAAGCTCTTTGGCAGCCGCTCGCGTGGCCCCACAGCCTGTGGGGCTGCGGGATTTCCGGCACCCGTCAGCCTGGGCGCCACCGGCGCCCACGTGGGGCCGCCGCGCCAGCCTGCGAAGCATTTTCCGGTAGGGCCGCGGCTCTGGCGACAGCTCCCACGCCCGAAGAGCCATGAGGGAAAGCCGTGCCTCGTTGGAAAGCTCTTTGGCAGCCACTCGCATGGCCCTAAAGCCTGTGGGGCTGCGGGCTTTCCGGCGGCCGTCAGCCTCGGCGCCACCGGCGCCCACGTGGCGCCGCCGCGCCAGCCTGCGAAGCATTTTCCGGTAGGGCCGTGTCTCTGGCGACAGCTCCCATGCCCGAAGAGCCAGGAGGGAAAGCCATGCCTCGTTGGAAAGCTCTTTGGCAGCCACTCGCGTGGCCCCAGAGCCGGTGGGGCTGCGGGCTTTGCGGCGGCGGTCAGCCTCGGCACCACCGGCGCCCACGTGGCGCCGCTGCGCCAGCCTGCAAAGCATTTTCCGGTAGGGCCGCGGCTCTGGCGACAGCTCCCACAGCCGAAGAGCCAGGAGGGAAAGCCGTGCCTCCTTGGAAAGCTCTTTGGCAGCCGCTCGCGTGGCCCCACAGACCATGGGGATGCGGGCTTTGCGGCAGCCGTCAGCCTCAGTGCCACCTGCGCCCACGTAGTGCCGCCGCGCCAGCCTGCGAAGCATTTTCCGGTAGGGCCGCGGCTCTGGCAACAGCTCCCACGCCCGAAGAGCCAGGAGGGAAAGCCGTGCCTTGATGAAAAACTCTTTGGCAGCCGCTCGCGTGGCCCCACAGCCAATGGGGCTGCGGGCTTTGCGGCGGCCGTCAGCCTGGGCGACACCGGCGCCCACGTTGCGCCGCTGCGCCAGCCTGCGAAGCATTTTCCGGTAGGGCCGCGGCTCTGGCGACAGCTCCCACACCCGAAGAGCCAGGAGGGAAAGCCATGCCTCATTGGAAAGCTCTTTGGCAGCCGCTCGCGTGGCCCCACAGCCTGTGGGGCTGCGGGCTTTGCAGCGGCCGTCAGCCTCGGCGCCACCGGCGCCCACGTGGGGCTGCCGCGCCAGCCTGCGAAGCATTTTGCGGTAGGGCCGCGTCTCTGGCGACAGCTCCCACGCCCGAAGAGCCAGGAGGGAAAGCCGTGCCTCGTTGGAAAGCTCTTTGGCAGCCGCTCGCATGGCCCTAAAGCCTGTGGGGCTGCGGGTTTTGCGGCAGCCGTCAGCCTCAGTGCCACCGGCGCCCACGTGGCGCCGCCGCGCCAGCCTGCGAAGCATTTTCCGGTAGGGCCGTGGCTCTGGCAACAGCTCCCACGCCCGAAGAGCCAGGAGGGAAAGCCGTGCCTTGATGGAAAGCTCTTTGGCAGCCGCTCGCGTGGCCCCACAGCCCATGGGGCTGCTGGCTTTGCGGCGGCCGTCAGCCTCGGCGCCACCGGCGCCCACGTGGCGCCGCTGCACCAGCCTGCGAAGCATTTTCCGGTAGGGCCGCGGCTCTGGCGACAGCTCCCACGCCCGAAGAGCCAGGAGGGAAAGCCGTGCCTCATTGGAAAGCTCCTTGGCAGCCGCTCGCGTGCCCCACAGCCCATGGGGCTGCGGGCTTTGCAGCAGCCGTCAGCCTCAGTGCCACCGGCGCCCACGTTGCGCCGCTGCGCCAGCCTGCGAAGCATTTTCCGGTAGGGCCGCGGCTCTGGCGACAGCTCCCACACCCGAAGAGCCAGGAGGGAAAGCCGTGCCTCATTGGAAAGCTCTTTGGCAGCCGCTCGCGTGGCCCCACAGCCCATGGGGCTGCGGGCTTTGCGGCGGCCGTCAGCCTCAGTGCCACCGGCGCCCACGTGGCGCCGCTGCACCAGCCTGCGAAGCATTTTCCGATAGGGCCGCGGCTCTGGCGACAGCTCCCACGCCCGAAGAGCCAGGAGGGAAAGCCGTGCCTCATTGGAAAGCTCTTTGGCAGCCGCTCGCGTGCCTCACAGCCCATGGGGCTGCGGGCTTTGCAGCAGCCGTCAGCCTCAGTGCCACCGGCGCACACGTTGCGCCGCTGCACCAGCCTGCGAAGCATTTTCCGGTAGGGCCGCGGCACTGGCGACAGCTCCCACGGCCGAAGAGCCAGGAGGGAAAGCCGTGCCTCGTTGGAAAGCTCTTTGGCAGCCGCTCGCGTGGCCCCACAGCCCGTGGGGCTGCGGGCTTTGCGGCGGCCGTCAGCCTCGGCGCCACCGGCGCCTACGTGGCGCCGCCGCGCCAGCCTGCGAAGCATTTTCCGGTAGGGCCGCGTCTCTGGCGACAGCTCCCATGCCCGAAGAGCCAGGAGGGAAAGCCATGCCTCGTTGGAAAGCTCTTTGGCAGCCACTCGCGTGGCCCCAGAGCCGGTGGGGCTGCGGGCTTTGCGGCGGCGGTCAGCCTCGGCACCACCGGCGCCCACGTGGCGCCGCTGCGCCAGCCTGCAAAGCATTTTCCGGTAGGGCCGCGGCTCTGGCGACATCTCCCACAGCCGAAGAGCCAGGAGGGAAAGCCGTGCCTCCTTGGAAAGCTCTTTGGCAGCCGCTCGCGTGGCCCCACAGACCATGGGGATGCGGGCTTTGCGGCAGCCGTCAGCCTCAGTGCCACCTGCGCCCACGTAGTGCCGCCGCGCCAGCCTGCGAAGCATTTTCCGGTAGGGCCGCGGCTCTGGCAACAGCTCCCACGCCCGAAGAGCCAGGAGGGAAAGCCGTGCCTTGATGAAAAACTCTTTGGCAGCCGCTCGCGTGGCCCCACAGCCAATGGGGCTGCGGGCTTTGCGGCGGCCGTCAGCCTGGGCGACACCGGCGCCCACGTTGCGCCGCTGCGCCAGCCTGCGAAGCATTTTCCGGTAGGGCCGCGGCTCTGGCGACAGCTCCCACACCCGAAGAGCCAGGAGGGAAAGCCATGCCTCATTGGAAAGCTCTTTGGCAGCCGCTCGCGTGGCCCCACAGCCTGTGGGGCTGCGGGCTTTGCAGCGGCCGTCAGCCTCGGCGCCACCGGCGCCCACGTGGGGCTGCCGCGCCAGCCTGCGAAGCATTTTGCGGTAGGGCCGCGTCTCTGGCGACAGCTCCCACGCCCGAAGAGCCAGGAGGGAAAGCCGTGCCTCGTTGGAAAGCTCTTTGGCAGCCGCTCGCATGGCCCTAAAGCCTGTGGGGCTGCGGGTTTTGCGGCAGCCGTCAGCCTCAGTGCCACCGGCGGCCACGTGGCGCCGCCGCGCCAGCCTGCGAAGCATTTTCCGGTAGGGCCGTGGCTCTGGCAACAGCTCCCACGCCCGAAGAGCCAGGAGGGAAAGCCGTGCCTTGATGGAAAGCTCTTTGGCAGCCGCTCGCGTGGCCCCACAGCCCATGGGGCTGCTGGCTTTGCGGCGGCCGTCAGCCTCGGCGCCACCGGCGCCCAGGTGGCGCCGCTGCACCAGCCTGCGAAGCATTTTCCGGTAGGGCCGCGTCTCTGGCGACAGCTCCCACGCCCGAAGAGCCAGGAGGGAAAGCCGTGCCTCGTTGGAAAGCTCTTTGGCAGCCGCTCGTGTGGACCCACAGCGCATGGGGCTGCGAGCTTTGCGGCAGCTGTCAGCCTCAGTGCCACCTGCGCCCACGTGGCGCCGCTGCAGCAGCCTGCGAAGCATTTTCCAGTAGGGCCGCGGCTCTGGCGACAGCTCCCACTCCCAAAGAGCTAGGAGGGAAAGCCGTGCCTCGTTGGAAAGCTCTTTGGCAGCCGCTCGCGTGGCCCCACAGCCCATGGGGCTGCGGGCTTTGCGGCAGCTGTCAGCCTCAGTGCCACCTGCGCCCAGGTGGGGCCGCCGTGCCAGCCTGCGAAGCATTTTCCGGTAGGGCCGCGGCTCTGGCAACAGCTCCCACGGCTGAAGAGCCAGGAGGGAAAGCCGTGCCTTGATGAAAAACTCTTTGGCAGCCGCTCGCGTGTCCCCACAGCCAATGGGGCTGCGGGCTTTGCGGCGGCCGTCAGCTTCAGCGCCACCGGCGCCCACGTTGCGCCGCTGCGCCAGCCTGCGAAGTATTTTCCGGTAGGGCCGCGGCTCTGGCGACAGCTCCCACGCCCGAAGAGCCAGGAGGGAAAGCCGTGCCTCGTTGGAAAGCTCTTTGGCAGCCGCTCGCGTGGCCCCACAGCCCGTGGGGCTGCGGGCTTTGCGGCGGCCGTCAGCCTGGGCGCCACCGGCGCCCACGTCGGGCCGCCGCGCCAGCCTGCAAAGCATTTTCCGGTAGGGCCGCGGCTCTGGCGACAGCTCCCACGCCTGAAGAGCCAGGAGGGAAAGCCGTGCCTTGATGAAAAACTCTTTGGCAGCCGCTCGCGTGGCCCCACAGCCCATGGGGCTGCGGGCTTTGCGGCGGCCGTCAGCCTGGGCGACACCGGCGCACACGTTGCGCCGCTGCGCCAGCCTGCGAAGCATTTTCCGGTAGGGCCGCGGCTCTGGCGACAGCTCCCACACCCGAAGAGCCAGGAGGGAAAGCCGTGCCTCATTGGAAAGCTCTTTGGCAGCCGCTCGCGTGGCCCCACAGCCCATGGGGCTGCGGGCTTTGCGGCGGCCGTCAGCCTCGGCACCACCGGCGCCCACGTGGCGCCGCTGCACCAGCCTGCGAAGCATTTTCCGATAGGGCCGCGGCTCTGGCGACAGCTCCCACGCCCGAAGAGCCAGGAGGGAAAGCCGTGCCTCATTGGAAAGCTCTTTGGCAGCCGCTCGCGTGCCTCACAGCCCATGGGGCTGCGGGCTTTGCAGCAGCCGTCAGCCTCAGTGCCACCGGCGCACACGTTGCGCCGCTGCACCAGCCTGCGAAGCATTTTCCGGTAGGGCCGCGGCACTGGCGACAGCTCCCACGGCCGAAGAGCCAGGAGGGAAAGCCGTGCCTCGTTGGAAAGCTCTTTGGCAGCCGCTCGCGTGGCCCCACAGCCCGTGGGGCTGCGGGCTTTGCGGCGGCCGTCAGCCTCGGCGCCACCGGCGCCTACGTGGCGCCGCCGCGCCAGCCTGCGAAGCATTTTCCGGTAGGGCCGCGTCTCTGGCGACAGCTCCCACGCCCGAAGAGCCAGGAGGGAAAGCCGTGCCTCGTTGGAAAGCTCTTTGGCAGCCGCTCGTGTGGACCCACAGCGCATGGGGCTGCGAGCTTTGCGGCAGCTGTCAGCCTCAGTGCCACCTGCGCCCACGTGGCGCCGCTGCAGCAGCCTGCGAAGCATTTTCCAGTAGGGCCGCGGCTCTGGCGACAGCTCCCACTCCCAAAGAGCTAGGAGGGAAAGCCGTGCCTCGTTGGAAAGCTCTTTGGCAGCCGCTCGCGTGGCCCCACAGCCCATGGGGCTGCGGGCTTTGCGGCAGCTGTCAGCCTCAGTGCCACCTGCGCCCACGTCGGGCCGCCGCGCCAGCCTGCAAAGCATTTTCCGGTAGGGCCGCGGCTCTGGCGACAGCTCCCACGCCTGAAGAGCCAGGAGGGAAAGCCGTGCCTTGATGAAAAACTCTTTGGCAGCCGCTCGCGTGGCCCCACAGCCCATGGGGCTGCGGGCTTTGCGGCGGCCGTCAGCCTCGGCGACACCGGCGCACACGTTGCGCCGCTGCGCCAGCCTGCGAAGCATTTTCCGGTAGGGCCGCGGCTCTGGCAACAGCTCCCACGCCCGAAGAGCCAGGAGGGATAGCCGTGCCTTGATGGAAAGCTCTTTGGCAGCCACTCGCGTGGCCCCACAGCCAATGGGGCTGCGGGCTTTGCGGCGGCCGTCAGCCTCGGCGCCACCGTCGCCCACGTGGCGCCGCTGCACCAGCCTGCAAAGCATTTTCCGGTAGGGCCGCGGCTCTGGCGACAGCTCCCATGCCCGAAGAGCTAAGAGGGAAAGCCGTGCCTCATTGGAAAGCTCTTTGGCAGCCGCTCGCGTGGCCCCACAGCCCATGGGGCTGCGGGCTTTGCGGCAGCTGTCAGCCTCAGTGCCACCTGCGCCCACGTGGCGCCGCCGCGCCAGCCTGCGAAGCATTTTCCGGTAGGGCCGCGGCTCTGGCAACAGCTCCCACGCCCGAAGAGCCAGGAGGGAAAGCCGTGCCTTGATAGAAAACTCTTTGGCAGCCGCTCGCGTGGCCCCACAGCCAATGGGACTGCGGGCTTTGCGGCGGCCGTCAGCCTGGGCGACACCGGCGCCCACGTTGCGCCGCTGCGCCAGCCTGCGAAGCATTTTCCGGTAGGGCCGCGGCTCTGGCGACAGCTCCCACGGCCGAAGATCCAGGAGGGAAAGCCATACCTCGTTGGAAAGCTCTTTGGCAGCCGCTCGCGTGGCCCCACAGCCCGTGGGGCTGCGGGCTTTGCGGCGGCCGTCAGCCTCGGCGCCACCGGCGCCCACGTGGGGCTGCCACGCCAGCCTGCGAAGCATTTTGCGGTAGGGCCGCGGCTCTGGCGACAGCTCCCACGCCCGAAGAGCCAGGAGGGAAAGCCGTGCCTCGTTGGAAAGCTCTTTGGCAGCCGCTCGCGTGGCCCCACAGCCAATGGGGCTGTGGGCTTTGCGGCGGCCGTCAGCCTCGGCGCCACCGGCGCCCACGTGGCGCCGCTGCACCAGCCTGCGAAGCATTTTCCAGTAGGGCCGCGGCTCTGGCAACAGCTCCCACGCCCGAAGAGCCAGGAGGGAAAGCCATGCCTCGTTGGAAAGCTCTTTGGCAGCCGCTCGCGTGGCCCCACAGCCCATGGGGCTGCGGGCTTTGCGGTGGCCGTCAGCCTCAGTGACACCGGCGCCCACGTTGCGCCGCTGCGCCAGCCTGCGAAGCGTTTTCCGGTAGGGCTGCGGCTCTGGCGACAGCTCCCACGCCCGAAGAGCCAGGAGGGAAAGCCGTGCCTCGTTGGAAAGCTCTTTGGCAGCCGCTCGCGTGGCCCCACAGCCTGTGGGGCTGCGGGATTTCCGGCACCCGTCAGCCTGGGCGCCACCGGCGCCCACGTGGGGCCGCCGCGCCAGCCTGCGAAGCATTTTCCGGTAGGGCCGCGGCTCTGGCGACAGCTCCCACGCCCGAAGAGCCATGAGGGAAAGCCGTGCCTCGTTGGAAAGCTCTTTGGCAGCCACTCGCATGGCCCTAAAGCCTGTGGGGCTGCGGGCTTTCCGGCGGCCGTCAGCCTCGGCGCCACCGGCGCCCACGTGGCGCCGCCGCGCCAGCCTGCGAAGCATTTTCCGGTAGGGCCGTGTCTCTGGCGACAGCTCCCATGCCCGAAGAGCCAGGAGGGAAAGCCATGCCTCGTTGGAAAGCTCTTTGGCAGCCACTCGCGTGGCCCCAGAGCCGGTGGGGCTGCGGGCTTTGCGGCGGCCGTCAGCCTCGGCACCACCGGCGCCCACGTGGCGCCGCTGCGCCAGCCTGCAAAGCATTTTCCGGTAGGGCCGCGGCTCTGGCGACAGCTCCCACAGCCGAAGAGCCAGGAGGGAAAGCCGTGCCTCCTTGGAAAGCTCTTTGGCAGCCGCTCGCGTGGCCCCACAGACCATGGGTATGCGGGCTTTGCGGCAGCCGTCAGCCTCAGTGCCACCTGCGCCCACGTAGTGCCGCCGCGCCAGCCTGCGAAGCATTTTCCGGTAGGGCCGCGGCTCTGGCAACAGCTCCCACGCCCGAAGAGCCAGGAGGGAAAGCCGTGCCTTGATGAAAAACTCTTTGGCAGCCGCTCGCGTGGCCCCACAGCCAATGGGGCTGCGGGCTTTGCGGCGGCCGTCAGCCTGGGCGACACCGGCGCCCACGTTGCGCCGCTGCGCCAGCCTGCGAAGCATTTTCCGGTAGGGCCGCGGCTCTGGCGACAGCTCCCACACCCGAAGAGCCAGGAGGGAAAGCCGTGCCTCATTGGAAAGCTCTTTGGCAGCCGCTCGCGTGGCCCCACAGCCTGTGGGGCTGCGGGCTTTGCAGCGGCCGTCAGCCTCGGCGCCACCGGCGCCCACGTGGGGCTGCCGCGCCAGCCTGCGAAGCATTTTGCGGTAGGGCCGCGTCTCTGGCGACAGCTCCCACGCCCGAAGAGCCAGGAGGGAAAGCCGTGCCTCGTTGGAAAGCTCTTTGGCAGCCGCTCGCATGGCCCTAAAGCCTGTGGGGCTGCGGGTTTTGCGGCAGCCGTCAGCCTCAGTGCCACCGGCGCCCACGTGGCGCCGCCGCGCCAGCCTGCGAAGCATTTTCCGGTAGGGCCGTGGCTCTGGCAACAGCTCCCACGCCCGAAGAGCCAGGAGGGAAAGCCGTGCCTTGATGGAAAGCTCTTTGGCAGCCGCTCGCGTGGCCCCACAGCCCATGGGGCTGCTGGCTTTGCGGCGGCCGTCAGCCTCGGCGCCACCGGCGCCCACGTTGCGCCGCTGCACCAGCCTGCGAAGCATTTTCCGGTAGGGCCGCGGCTCTGGCGACAGCTCCCACTCCCGAAGAGCCAGGAGGGAAAGCCGTGCCTCATTGGAAAGCTCCTTGGCAGCCGCTCGCGTGCCCCACAGCCCATGGGGCTGCGGGCTTTGCAGCAGCCGTCAGCCTCAGTGCCACCGGCGCCCACGTTGCGCCGCTGCGCCAGCCTGCGAAGCATTTTCCGGTAGGGCCGCGGCTCTGGCGACAGCTCCCACACCCGAAGAGCCAGGAGGGAAAGCCGTGCCTCGTTGGAAAGCTCTTTGGCAGCCGCTCGCGTGGCCCCACAGCCCATGGGGCTGCGGGCTTTGCGGCGGCCGTCAGCCTCAGTGCCACCGGCGCCCACGTGGCGCCGCTGCACCAGCCTGCGAAGCATTTTCCGGTAGGGCCGCGGCTCTGGCGACAGCTCCCACGCCCGAAGAGCCAGGAGGGAAAGCCGTGCCTCATTGGAAAGCTCTTTGGCAGCCGCTCGCGTGCCTCACAGCCCATGGGGCTGCGGGCTTTGCAGCAGCCGTCAGCCTCAGTGCCACCGGCGCACACGTTGCGCCGCTGCACCAGCCTGCGAAGCATTTTCCGGTAGGGCCGCGGCACTGGCGACAGCTCCCACGGCCGAAGAGCCAGGAGGGAAAGCCGTGCCTCGTTGGAAAGCTCTTTGGCAGCCGCTCGCGTGGCCCCACAGCCCGTGGGGCTGCGGGCTTTGCGGCGGCCGTCAGCCTCGGCGCCACCGGCGCCTACGTGGCGCCGCCGCGCCAGCCTGCGAAGCATTTTCCGGTAGGGCCGCGTCTCTGGCGACAGCTCCCACGCCCGAAGAGCCAGGAGGGAAAGCCGTGCCTCGTTGGAAAGCTCTTTGGCAGCCGCTCGTGTGGACCCACAGCGCATGGGGCTGCGAGCTTTGCGGCAGCTGTCAGCCTCAGTGCCACCTGCGCCCACGTGGCGCCGCTGCAGCAGCCTGCGAAGCATTTTCCAGTAGGGCCGCGGCTCTGGCGACAGCTCCCACTCCCAAAGAGCTAGGAGGGAAAGCCGTGCCTCGTTGGAAAGCTCTTTGGCAGCCGCTCGCGTGGCCCCACAGCCCATGGGGCTGCGGGCTTTGCGGCAGCTGTCAGCCTCAGTGCCACCTGCGCCCAGGTGGGGCCGCCGTGCCAGCCTGCGAAGCATTTTCCGGTAGGGCCGCGGCTCTGGCAACAGCTCCCACGGCTGAAGAGCAAGGAGGGAAAGCCGTGCCTTGATGAAAAACTCTTTGGCAGCCGCTCGCGTGTCCCCACAGCCAATGGGGCTGCGGGCTTTGCGGCGGCCGTCAGCTTCAGCGCCACCGGCGCCCACGTTGCGCCGCTGCGCCAGCCTGCGAAGTATTTTCCGGTAGGGCCACGGCTCTGGCGACAGCTCCCACGCCCGAAGAGCCAGGAGGGAAAGCCGTGCCTCGTTGGAAAGCTCTTTGGCAGCCGCTCGCGTGGCCCCACAGCCCGTGGGGCTGCGGGCTTTCCGGCGGCCGTCAGCCTGGGCGCCACCGGCGCCCACGTCGGGCCGCCGCGCCAGCCTGCAAAGCATTTTCCGGTAGGGCCGCGGCTCTGGCGACAGCTCCCACGCCTGAAGAGCCAGGAGGGAAAGCCGTGCCTTGATGAAAAACTCTTTGGCAGCCGCTCGCGTGGCCCCACAGCCCATGGGGCTGCGGGCTTTGCGGCGGCCGTCAGCCTGGGCGACACCGGCGCACACGTTGCGCCGCTGCGCCAGCCTGCGAAGCATTTTCCGGTAGGGCCGCGGCTCTGGCAACAGCTCCCACGCCCGAAGAGCCAGGAGGGAAAGCCGTGCCTTGATGGAAAGCTCTTTGGCAGCCGCTCGCGTGGCCCCACAGCCAATGGGGCTGCGGGCTTTGCGGCGGCCGTCAGCCTCGGCGCCACCGTCGCCCACGTGGCGCCGCTGCACCAGCCTGCAAAGCATTTTCCGGTAGGGCCGCGGCTTTGGCGACAGCTCCCATGCCCGAAGAGCTAAGAGGGAAAGCCGTGCCTCATTGGAAAGCTCTTTGGCAGCCGCTCGCGTGGCCCCACAGCCCATGGGGCTGCTGGCTTTGCGGCGGCCGTCAGCCTCGGCGCCACCGGCGCCCACGTGGCGCCGCTGCACCAGCCTGCGAAGCATTTTCCGGTAGGGCCGCGGCTCTGGCGACAGCTCCCACGCCCGAAGAGCCAGGAGGGAAAGCCGTGCCTCATTGGAAAGCTCCTTGGCAGCCGCTCGCGTGCCCCACAGCCCATGGGGCTGCGGGCTTTGCAGCAGCCGTCAGCCTCAGTGCCACCGGCGCCCACGTTGCGCCGCTGCGCCAGCCTGCGAAGCATTTTCCGGTAGGGCCGCGGCTCTGGCGACAGCTCCCACACCCGAAGAGCCAGGAGGGAAAGCCGTGCCTCATTGGAAAGCTCTTTGGCAGCCGCTCGCGTGGCCCCACAGCCCATGGGGCTGCGGGCTTTGCGGCGGCCGTCAGCCTCAGTGCCACCGGCGCCCACGTGGCGCCGCTGCACCAGCCTGCGAAGCATTTTCCGATAGGGCCGCGGCTCTGGCGACAGCTCCCATGCCCGAAGAGCCAGGAGGGAAAGCCATGCCTCGTTGGAAAGCTCTTTGGCAGCCACTCGCGTGGCCCCAGAGCCGGTGGGGCTGCGGGCTTTGCGGCGGCGGTCAGCCTCGGCACCACCGGCGCCCACGTGGCGCCGCTGCGCCAGCCTGCAAAGCATTTTCCGGTAGGGCCGCGGCTCTGGCGACATCTCCCACAGCCGAAGAGCCAGGAGGGAAAGCCGTGCCTCCTTGGAAAGCTCTTTGGCAGCCGCTCGCGTGGCCCCACAGACCATGGGGATGCGGGCTTTGCGGCAGCCGTCAGCCTCAGTGCCACCTGCGCCCACGTAGTGCCGCCGCGCCAGCCTGCGAAGCATTTTCCGGTAGGGCCGCGGCTCTGGCAACAGCTCCCACGCCCGAAGAGCCAGGAGGGAAAGCCGTGCCTTGATGAAAAACTCTTTGGCAGCCGCTCGCGTGGCCCCACAGCCAATGGGGCTGCGGGCTTTGCGGCGGCCGTCAGCCTGGGCGACACCGGCGCCCACGTTGCGCCGCTGCGCCAGCCTGCGAAGCATTTTCCGGTAGGGCCGCGGCTCTGGCGACAGCTCCCACACCCGAAGAGCCAGGAGGGAAAGCCATGCCTCATTGGAAAGCTCTTTGGCAGCCGCTCGCGTGGCCCCACAGCCTGTGGGGCTGCGGGCTTTGCAGCGGCCGTCAGCCTCGGCGCCACCGGCGCCCACGTGGGGCTGCCGCGCCAGCCTGCGAAGCATTTTGCGGTAGGGCCGCGTCTCTGGCGACAGCTCCCACGCCCGAAGAGCCAGGAGGGAAAGCCGTGCCTCGTTGGAAAGCTCTTTGGCAGCCGCTCGCATGGCCCTAAAGCCTGTGGGGCTGCGGGTTTTGCGGCAGCCGTCAGCCTCAGTGCCACCGGCGGCCACGTGGCGCCGCCGCGCCAGCCTGCGAAGCATTTTCCGGTAGGGCCGTGGCTCTGGCAACAGCTCCCACGCCCGAAGAGCCAGGAGGGAAAGCCGTGCCTTGATGGAAAGCTCTTTGGCAGCCGCTCGCGTGGCCCCACAGCCCATGGGGCTGCTGGCTTTGCGGCGGCCGTCAGCCTCGGCGCCACCGGCGCCCAGGTGGCGCCGCTGCACCAGCCTGCGAAGCATTTTCCGGTAGGGCCGCGTCTCTGGCGACAGCTCCCACGCCCGAAGAGCCAGGAGGGAAAGCCGTGCCTCGTTGGAAAGCTCTTTGGCAGCCGCTCGTGTGGACCCACAGCGCATGGGGCTGCGAGCTTTGCGGCAGCTGTCAGCCTCAGTGCCACCTGCGCCCACGTGGCGCCGCTGCAGCAGCCTGCGAAGCATTTTCCAGTAGGGCCGCGGCTCTGGCGACAGCTCCCACTCCCAAAGAGCTAGGAGGGAAAGCCGTGCCTCGTTGGAAAGCTCTTTGGCAGCCGCTCGCGTGGCCCCACAGCCCATGGGGCTGCGGGCTTTGCGGCAGCTGTCAGCCTCAGTGCCACCTGCGCCCAGGTGGGGCCGCCGTGCCAGCCTGCGAAGCATTTTCCGGTAGGGCCGCGGCTCTGGCAACAGCTCCCACGGCTGAAGAGCCAGGAGGGAAAGCCGTGCCTTGATGAAAAACTCTTTGGCAGCCGCTCGCGTGTCCCCACAGCCAATGGGGCTGCGGGCTTTGCGGCGGCCGTCAGCTTCAGCGCCACCGGCGCCCACGTTGCGCCGCTGCGCCAGCCTGCGAAGTATTTTCCGGTAGGGCCGCGGCTCTGGCGACAGCTCCCACGCCCGAAGAGCCAGGAGGGAAAGCCGTGCCTCGTTGGAAAGCTCTTTGGCAGCCGCTCGCGTGGCCCCACAGCCCGTGGGGCTGCGGGCTTTGCGGCGGCCGTCAGCCTGGGCGCCACCGGCGCCCACGTCGGGCCGCCGCGCCAGCCTGCAAAGCATTTTCCGGTAGGGCCGCGGCTCTGGCGACAGCTCCCACGCCTGAAGAGCCAGGAGGGAAAGCCGTGCCTTGATGAAAAACTCTTTGGCAGCCGCTCGCGTGGCCCCACAGCCCATGGGGCTGCGGGCTTTGCGGCGGCCGTCAGCCTGGGCGACACCGGCGCACACGTTGCGCCGCTGCGCCAGCCTGCGAAGCATTTTCCGGTAGGGCCGCGGCTCTGGCGACAGCTCCCACACCCGAAGAGCCAGGAGGGAAAGCCGTGCCTCATTGGAAAGCTCTTTGGCAGCCGCTCGCGTGGCCCCACAGCCCATGGGGCTGCGGGCTTTGCGGCGGCCGTCAGCCTCGGCACCACCGGCGCCCACGTGGCGCCGCTGCACCAGCCTGCGAAGCATTTTCCGATAGGGCCGCGGCTCTGGCGACAGCTCCCACGCCCGAAGAGCCAGGAGGGAAAGCCGTGCCTCATTGGAAAGCTCTTTGGCAGCCGCTCGCGTGCCTCACAGCCCATGGGGCTGCGGGCTTTGCAGCAGCCGTCAGCCTCAGTGCCACCGGCGCACACGTTGCGCCGCTGCACCAGCCTGCGAAGCATTTTCCGGTAGGGCCGCGGCACTGGCGACAGCTCCCACGGCCGAAGAGCCAGGAGGGAAAGCCGTGCCTCGTTGGAAAGCTCTTTGGCAGCCGCTCGCGTGGCCCCACAGCCCGTGGGGCTGCGGGCTTTGCGGCGGCCGTCAGCCTCGGCGCCACCGGCGCCTACGTGGCGCCGCCGCGCCAGCCTGCGAAGCATTTTCCGGTAGGGCCGCGTCTCTGGCGACAGCTCCCACGCCCGAAGAGCCAGGAGGGAAAGCCGTGCCTCGTTGGAAAGCTCTTTGGCAGCCGCTCGTGTGGACCCACAGCGCATGGGGCTGCGAGCTTTGCGGCAGCTGTCAGCCTCAGTGCCACCTGCGCCCACGTGGCGCCGCTGCAGCAGCCTGCGAAGCATTTTCCAGTAGGGCCGCGGCTCTGGCGACAGCTCCCACTCCCAAAGAGCTAGGAGGGAAAGCCGTGCCTCGTTGGAAAGCTCTTTGGCAGCCGCTCGCGTGGCCCCACAGCCCATGGGGCTGCGGGCTTTGCGGCAGCTGTCAGCCTCAGTGCCACCTGCGCCCACGTCGGGCCGCCGCGCCAGCCTGCAAAGCATTTTCCGGTAGGGCCGCGGCTCTGGCGACAGCTCCCACGCCTGAAGAGCCAGGAGGGAAAGCCGTGCCTTGATGAAAAACTCTTTGGCAGCCGCTCGCGTGGCCCCACAGCCCATGGGGCTGCGGGCTTTGCGGCGGCCGTCAGCCTCGGCGACACCGGCGCACACGTTGCGCCGCTGCGCCAGCCTGCGAAGCATTTTCCGGTAGGGCCGCGGCTCTGGCAACAGCTCCCACGCCCGAAGAGCCAGGAGGGATAGCCGTGCCTTGATGGAAAGCTCTTTGGCAGCCACTCGCGTGGCCCCACAGCCAATGGGGCTGCGGGCTTTGCGGCGGCCGTCAGCCTCGGCGCCACCGTCGCCCACGTGGCGCCGCTGCACCAGCCTGCAAAGCATTTTCCGGTAGGGCCGCGGCTCTGGCGACAGCTCCCATGCCCGAAGAGCTAAGAGGGAAAGCCGTGCCTCATTGGAAAGCTCTTTGGCAGCCGCTCGCGTGGCCCCACAGCCCATGGGGCTGCGGGCTTTGCGGCAGCTGTCAGCCTCAGTGCCACCTGCGCCCACGTGGCGCCGCCGCGCCAGCCTGCGAAGCATTTTCCGGTAGGGCCGCGGCTCTGGCAACAGCTCCCACGCCCGAAGAGCCAGGAGGGAAAGCCGTGCCTTGATAGAAAACTCTTTGGCAGCCGCTCGCGTGGCCCCACAGCCAATGGGACTGCGGGCTTTGCGGCGGCCGTCAGCCTGGGCGACACCGGCGCCCACGTTGCGCCGCTGCGCCAGCCTGCGAAGCATTTTCCGGTAGGGCCGCGGCTCTGGCGACAGCTCCCACGGCCGAAGATCCAGGAGGGAAAGCCATACCTCGTTGGAAAGCTCTTTGGCAGCCGCTCGCGTGGCCCCACAGCCCGTGGGGCTGCGGGCTTTGCGGCGGCCGTCAGCCTCGGCGCCACCGGCGCCCACGTGGGGCTGCCACGCCAGCCTGCGAAGCATTTTGCGGTAGGGCCGCGGCTCTGGCGACAGCTCCCACGCCCGAAGAGCCAGGAGGGAAAGCCGTGCCTCGTTGGAAAGCTCTTTGGCAGCCGCTCGCGTGGCCCCACAGCCAATGGGGCTGTGGGCTTTGCGGCGGCCGTCAGCCTCGGCGCCACCGGCGCCCACGTGGCGCCGCTGCACCAGCCTGCGAAGCATTTTCCAGTAGGGCCGCGGCTCTGGCAACAGCTCCCACGCCCGAAGAGCCAGGAGGGAAAGCCATGCCTCGTTGGAAAGCTCTTTGGCAGCCGCTCGCGTGGCCCCACAGCCCATGGGGCTGCGGGCTTTGCGGTGGCCGTCAGCCTCAGTGACACCGGCGCCCACGTTGCGCCGCTGCGCCAGCCTGCGAAGCGTTTTCCGGTAGGGCTGCGGCTCTGGCGACAGCTCCCACGCCCGAAGAGCCAGGAGGGAAAGCCGTGCCTCGTTGGAAAGCTCTTTGGCAGCCGCTCGCGTGGCCCCACAGCCTGTGGGGCTGCGGGATTTCCGGCACCCGTCAGCCTGGGCGCCACCGGCGCCCACGTGGGGCCGCCGCGCCAGCCTGCGAAGCATTTTCCGGTAGGGCCGCGGCTCTGGCGACAGCTCCCACGCCCGAAGAGCCATGAGGGAAAGCCGTGCCTCGTTGGAAAGCTCTTTGGCAGCCACTCGCATGGCCCTAAAGCCTGTGGGGCTGCGGGCTTTCCGGCGGCCGTCAGCCTCGGCGCCACCGGCGCCCACGTGGCGCCGCCGCGCCAGCCTGCGAAGCATTTTCCGGTAGGGCCGTGTCTCTGGCGACAGCTCCCATGCCCGAAGAGCCAGGAGGGAAAGCCATGCCTCGTTGGAAAGCTCTTTGGCAGCCACTCGCGTGGCCCCAGAGCCGGTGGGGCTGCGGGCTTTGCGGCGGCCGTCAGCCTCGGCACCACCGGCGCCCACGTGGCGCCGCTGCGCCAGCCTGCAAAGCATTTTCCGGTAGGGCCGCGGCTCTGGCGACAGCTCCCACAGCCGAAGAGCCAGGAGGGAAAGCCGTGCCTCCTTGGAAAGCTCTTTGGCAGCCGCTCGCGTGGCCCCACAGACCATGGGTATGCGGGCTTTGCGGCAGCCGTCAGCCTCAGTGCCACCTGCGCCCACGTAGTGCCGCCGCGCCAGCCTGCGAAGCATTTTCCGGTAGGGCCGCGGCTCTGGCAACAGCTCCCACGCCCGAAGAGCCAGGAGGGAAAGCCGTGCCTTGATGAAAAACTCTTTGGCAGCCGCTCGCGTGGCCCCACAGCCAATGGGGCTGCGGGCTTTGCGGCGGCCGTCAGCCTGGGCGACACCGGCGCCCACGTTGCGCCGCTGCGCCAGCCTGCGAAGCATTTTCCGGTAGGGCCGCGGCTCTGGCGACAGCTCCCACACCCGAAGAGCCAGGAGGGAAAGCCGTGCCTCATTGGAAAGCTCTTTGGCAGCCGCTCGCGTGGCCCCACAGCCTGTGGGGCTGCGGGCTTTGCAGCGGCCGTCAGCCTCGGCGCCACCGGCGCCCACGTGGGGCTGCCGCGCCAGCCTGCGAAGCATTTTGCGGTAGGGCCGCGTCTCTGGCGACAGCTCCCACGCCCGAAGAGCCAGGAGGGAAAGCCGTGCCTCGTTGGAAAGCTCTTTGGCAGCCGCTCGCATGGCCCTAAAGCCTGTGGGGCTGCGGGTTTTGCGGCAGCCGTCAGCCTCAGTGCCACCGGCGCCCACGTGGCGCCGCCGCGCCAGCCTGCGAAGCATTTTCCGGTAGGGCCGTGGCTCTGGCAACAGCTCCCACGCCCGAAGAGCCAGGAGGGAAAGCCGTGCCTTGATGGAAAGCTCTTTGGCAGCCGCTCGCGTGGCCCCACAGCCCATGGGGCTGCTGGCTTTGCGGCGGCCGTCAGCCTCGGCGCCACCGGCGCCCACGTTGCGCCGCTGCACCAGCCTGCGAAGCATTTTCCGGTAGGGCCGCGGCTCTGGCGACAGCTCCCACTCCCGAAGAGCCAGGAGGGAAAGCCGTGCCTCATTGGAAAGCTCCTTGGCAGCCGCTCGCGTGCCCCACAGCCCATGGGGCTGCGGGCTTTGCAGCAGCCGTCAGCCTCAGTGCCACCGGCGCCCACGTTGCGCCGCTGCGCCAGCCTGCGAAGCATTTTCCGGTAGGGCCGCGGCTCTGGCGACAGCTCCCACACCCGAAGAGCCAGGAGGGAAAGCCGTGCCTCGTTGGAAAGCTCTTTGGCAGCCGCTCGCGTGGCCCCACAGCCCATGGGGCTGCGGGCTTTGCGGCGGCCGTCAGCCTCAGTGCCACCGGCGCCCACGTGGCGCCGCTGCACCAGCCTGCGAAGCATTTTCCGATAGGGCCGCGGCTCTGGCGACAGCTCCCACGCCCGAAGAGCCAGGAGGGAAAGCCGTGCCTCATTGGAAAGCTCTTTGGCAGCCGCTCGCGTGCCTCACAGCCCATGGGGCTGCGGGCTTTGCAGCAGCCGTCAGCCTCAGTGCCACCGGCGCACACGTTGCGCCGCTGCACCAGCCTGCGAAGCATTTTCCGGTAGGGCCGCGGCACTGGCGACAGCTCCCACGGCCGAAGAGCCAGGAGGGAAAGCCGTGCCTCGTTGGAAAGCTCTTTGGCAGCCGCTCGCGTGGCCCCACAGCCCGTGGGGCTGCGGGCTTTGCGGCGGCCGTCAGCCTCGGCGCCACCGGCGCCTACGTGGCGCCGCCGCGCCAGCCTGCGAAGCATTTTCCGGTAGGGCCGCGTCTCTGGCGACAGCTCCCACGCCCGAAGAGCCAGGAGGGAAAGCCGTGCCTCGTTGGAAAGCTCTTTGGCAGCCGCTCGTGTGGACCCACAGCGCATGGGGCTGCGAGCTTTGCGGCAGCTGTCAGCCTCAGTGCCACCTGCGCCCACGTGGCGCCGCTGCAGCAGCCTGCGAAGCATTTTCCAGTAGGGCCGCGGCTCTGGCGACAGCTCCCACTCCCAAAGAGCTAGGAGGGAAAGCCGTGCCTCGTTGGAAAGCTCTTTGGCAGCCGCTCGCGTGGCCCCACAGCCCATGGGGCTGCGGGCTTTGCGGCAGCTGTCAGCCTCAGTGCCACCTGCGCCCAGGTGGGGCCGCCGTGCCAGCCTGCGAAGCATTTTCCGGTAGGGCCGCGGCTCTGGCAACAGCTCCCACGGCTGAAGAGCAAGGAGGGAAAGCCGTGCCTTGATGAAAAACTCTTTGGCAGCCGCTCGCGTGTCCCCACAGCCAATGGGGCTGCGGGCTTTGCGGCGGCCGTCAGCTTCAGCGCCACCGGCGCCCACGTTGCGCCGCTGCGCCAGCCTGCGAAGTATTTTCCGGTAGGGCCGCGGCTCTGGCGACAGCTCCCACGCCCGAAGAGCCAGGAGGGAAAGCCGTGCCTCGTTGGAAAGCTCTTTGGCAGCCGCTCGCGTGGCCCCACAGCCCGTGGGGCTGCGGGCTTTCCGGCGGCCGTCAGCCTGGGCGCCACCGGCGCCCACGTCGGGCCGCCGCGCCAGCCTGCAAAGCATTTTCCGGTAGGGCCGCGGCTCTGGCGACAGCTCCCACGCCTGAAGAGCCAGGAGGGAAAGCCGTGCCTTGATGAAAAACTCTTTGGCAGCCGCTCGCGTGGCCCCACAGCCCATGGGGCTGCGGGCTTTGCGGCGGCCGTCAGCCTGGGCGACACCGGCGCACACGTTGCGCCGCTGCGCCAGCCTGCGAAGCATTTTCCGGTAGGGCCGCGGCTCTGGCAACAGCTCCCACGCCCGAAGAGCCAGGAGGGAAAGCCGTGCCTTGATGGAAAGCTCTTTGGCAGCCGCTCGCGTGGCCCCACAGCCAATGGGGCTGCGGGCTTTGCGGCGGCCGTCAGCCTCGGCGCCACCGTCGCCCACGTGGCGCCGCTGCACCAGCCTGCAAAGCATTTTCCGGTAGGGCCGCGGCTCTGGCGACAGCTCCCATGCCCGAAGAGCTAAGAGGGAAAGCCGTGCCTCATTGGAAAGCTCTTTGGCAGCCGCTCGCGTGGCCCCACAGCCCATGGGGCTGCGGGCTTTGCGGCAGCCGTCAGCCTCAGTGCCACCGGCGCCCACGTGGCGCCGCCGCGCCAGCCTGCGAAGCCTTTTCCGGTAGGGCCGCGGCTCTGGCAACAGCTCCCACGCCCGAAGAGCCAGGAGGGAAAGCCGTGCCTTGATAGAAAACTCTTTGGCAGCCGCTCGCGTGGCCCCACAGCCAATGGGGCTGCGGGCTTTGCGGCGGCCGTCAGCCTGGGCGACACCGGCGCCCACGTTGCGCCGCTGCGCCAGCCTGCGAAGCATTTTCCGGTAGGGCCGCGGCTCTGGCGACAGCTCCCACGGCCGAAGATCCAGGAGGGAAAGCCATACCTCGTTGGAAAGCTCTTTGGCAGCCGCTCGCGTGGCCCCACAGCCCGTGGGGCTGCGGGCTTTGCGGCGGCCGTCAGCCTCGGCGCCACCGGCGCCCACGTGGGGCTGCCACGCCAGCCTGCGAAGCATTTTGCGGTAGGGCCGCGGCTCTGGCGACAGCTCCCACGGCCGAAGAGCCAGGAGGGAAAGCCGTGCCTCGTTGGAAAGCTCTTTGGCAGCCGCTCGCGTGGCCCCACAGCCCGTGGGGCTGTGGGCTTTGCGGCGGCCGTCAGCCTCGGCGCCACCGGCGCCCACGTGGCGCCGCTGCACCAGCCTGCGAAGCATTTTCCAGTAGGGCCGCGGCTCTGGCAACAGCTCCCACGCCCGAAGAGCCAGGAGGGAAAGCCATGCCTCGTTGGAAAGCTCTTTGGCAGCCGCTCGCGTGGCCCCACAGCCCATGGGGCTGCGGGCTTTGAGGCAGCCGTCAGCCTCAGTGACACCGGCGCCCACGTTGCGCCGCTGCGCCAGCCTGCGAAGCGTTTTCCGGTAGGGCTGCGGCTATGGCGACAGCTCCCACGCCCGAAGAGCCAGGAGGGAAAGCCATGCCTCGTTGGAAAGCTCTTTGGCAGACGCTCGCGTGGCCCCACAGCCTGTGGGGCTGCGGGATTTCCGGCACCCGTCAGCCTGGGCGCCACCGGCGCCCACGTGGGCCCGCCGCGCCAGCCTGCGAAGCATTTTCCGGTAGGGCCGCGTCTCTGGCGACAGCTCCCACGCCCGAAGAGCCAGGAGGGAAAGCCGTGCCTCGTTGGAAAGCTCTTTGGCAGCCACTCGCATGGCCCTAAAGCCTGTGGGGCTGCGGGCTTTCCGGCGGCCGTCAGCCTCGGCGCCACCGGCGCCCACGTGGCGCCGCCGCGCCAGCCTGCGAAGCATTTTCCGGTAGGGCCGTGTCTCTGGCGACAGCTCCCATGCCCGAAGAGCCAGGAGGGAAAGCCATGCCTCGTTGGAAAGCTCTTTGGCAGCCACTCGCGTGGCCCCAGGGCCGGGGGGGCTGCGGGCTTTGCGGCGGCCGTCAGCCTCGGCACCACCGGCGCCCACGTGGCGCCGCTGCGCCAGCCTGCAAAGCATTTTCCGGTAGGGCCGCGGCTCTGGCGACAGCTCCCACGCCCGAAGAGCCAGGAGGGAAAGCCGTGCCTCCTTGGAAAGCTCTTTGGCAGCCGCTCGCGTGGCCCCACAGACCATGGGGATGCGGGCTTTGCGGCAGCCGTCAGCCTCAGTGCCACCTGCGCCCACGTAGTGCCGCCGCGCCAGCCTGCGAAGCATTTTCCGGTAGGGCCGCGGCTCTGGCAACAGCTCCCACGCCCGAAGAGCCAGGAGGGAAAGCCGTGCCTTGATGAAAAACTCTTTGGCAGCCGCTCGCGTGGCCCCACAGCCAATGGGGCTGCGGGCTTTGCGGCCGCCGTCAGCCTTGGCGCCACCGGCGCCCATGTGGGGCTGCCACGCCAGCCTGCGAAGCATTTTGCGGTAGGGCCGCGGCTCTGGCGACAGCTCCCACGCCCGAAGAGCCAGGAGGGAAAGCCGTGCCTCGTTGGAAAGCTCTTTGGCAGCCGCTCGCGTGGCCCCACAGCCAATGGGGCTGTGGGCTTTGCGGCGGCCGTCAGCCTCGGCGCCACCGGCGCCCACGTGGCGCCGCTGCACCAGCCTGCGAAGCATTTTCCAGTAGGGCCGCGGCTCTGGCAACAGCTCCCACGCCCGAAGAGCCAGGAGGGAAAGCCATGCCTCGTTGGAAAGCTCTTTGGCAGCCGCTCGCGTGGCCCCACAGCCCATGGGGCTGCGGGCTTTGCGGCAGCCGTCAGCCTCAGTGACACCGGTGCCCACGTTGCGCCGCTGCGCCAGCCTGCGAAGCGTTTTCCGGTAGGGCTGCGGCTCTGGCGACAGCTCCCACGCCCGAAGAGCCAGGAGGGAAAGCCGTGCCTCGTTGGAAAGCTCTTTGGCAGCCGCTCGCGTGGCCCCACAGCCTGTGGGGCTGCGGGATTTCCGGCACCCGTCAGCCTGGGCGCCACCGGCGCCCACGTGGGGCCGCCGCGCCAGCCTGCGAAGCATTTTCCGGTAGGGCCGCGTCTCTGGCGACAGCTCCCACGCCCGAAGAGCCATGAGGGAAAGCCGTGCCTCGTTGGAAAGCTCTTTGGCAGCCACTCGCATGGCCCTAAAGCCTGTGGGGCTGCGGGCTTTCCGGCGGCCGTCAGCCTCGGCGCCACCGGCGCCCACGTGGCGCCGCCGCGCCAGCCTGCGAAGCATTTTCCGGTAGGGCCGTGTCTCTGGCGACAGCTCCCATGCCCGAAGAGCCAGGAGGGAAAGCCATGCCTCGTTGGAAAGCTCTTTGGCAGCCACTCGCGTGGCCCCAGAGCCGGTGGGGCTGCGGGCTTTGCGGCGGCCGTCAGCCTCGGCACCACCGGCGCCCACGTGGCGCCGCTGCGCCAGCCTGCAAAGCATTTTCCGGTAGGGCCGCAGCTCTGGCGACAGCTCCCACAGCCGAAGAGCCAGGAGGGAAAGCCGTGCCTCCTTGGAAAGCTCTTTGGCAGCCGCTCGCGTGGCCCCACAGACCATGGGGATGCGGGCTTTGCGGCAGCCGTCAGCCTCAGTGCCACCTGCGCCCACGTAGTGCCGCCGCGCCAGCCTGCGAAGCATTTTCCGGTAGGGCCGCGGCTCTGGCAACAGCTCCCACGCCCGAAGAGCCAGGAGGGAAAGCCGTGCCTTGATGAAAAACTCTTTGGCAGCCGCTCGCGTGGCCCCACAGCCAATGGGGCTGCGGGCTTTGCGGCGGCCGTCAGCCTGGGCGACACCGGCGCCCACGTTGCGCCGCTGCGCCAGCCTGCGAAGCATTTTCCGGTAGGGCCGCGGCTCTGGCGACAGCTCCCACACCCGAAGAGCCAGGAGGGAAAGCCGTGCCTCGTTGGAAAGCTCTTTGGCAGCCGCTCGCGTGGCCCCACAGCCTGTGGGGCTGCGGGCTTTGCAGCGGCCGTCAGCCTCGGCGCCACCGGCGCCCACGTGGGGCTGCCGCGCCAGCCTGCGAAGCATTTTGCGGTAGGGCCGCGGCTCTGGCGACAGCTCCCACGCCCGAAGAGCCAGGAGGGAAAGCCGTGCCTCGTTGGAAAGCTCTTTGGCAGCCGCTCGCATGGCCCTAAAGCCTGTGGGGCTGCGGGTTTTGCGGCAGCCGTCAGCCTCAGTGCCACCGGCGCCCACGTGGCGCCGCCGCGCCAGCCTGCGAAGCATTTTCCGGTAGGGCCGTGGCTCTGGCAACAGCTCCCACGCCCGAAGAGCCAGGAGGGAAAGCCGTGCCTTGATGGAAAGCTCTTTGGCAGCCGCTCGCGTGGCCCCACAGCCCATGGGGCTGCTGGCTTTGCGGCGGCCGTCAGCCTCGCCGCCACCGGCGCCCACGTGGCGCCGCTGCACCAGCCTGCGAAGCATTTTCCGGTAGGGCCGCGGCTCTGGCGACAGCTCCCACGCCCGAAGAGCCAGGAGGGAAAGCCGTGCCTCATTGGAAAGCTCCTTGGCAGCCGCTCGCGTGCCCCACAGCCCATGGGGCTGCGGGCTTTGCAGCAGCCGTCAGCCTCAGTGCCACCGGCGCCCACGTTGCGCCGCTGCGCCAGCCTGCGAAGCTTTTTCCGGTAGGGCTGCGGCTCTGGCGACAGCTCCCACGCCCGAAGAGCCAGGAGGGAAAGCCGTGCCTCGTTGGAAAGCTCTTTGGCAGACGCTCGCGTGGCCCCACAGCCCGTGGGGCTGCGGGATTTCCGGCACCCGTCAGCCTGGGCGCCACCGGCGCCCACGTGGGGCCGCCGCGCCAGCCTGCGAAGCATTTTCCGGTAGGGCCGCGTCTCTGGCGACAGCTCCCACGCCCGAAGAGCCAGGAGGGAAAGCCGTGCCTCGTTGGAAAGCTCTTTGGCAGCCACTCGCATGGCCCTAAAGCCTGTGGGGCTGCGGGCTTTCCGGCGGCCGTCAGCCTCGGCGCCACCGGCGCCCACGTGGCGCCGCCGCGCCAGCCTGCGAAGCATTTTCCGGTAGGGCCGTGGCTCTGGCAACAGCTCCCACGCCCGAAGAGCCAGGAGGGAAAGCCGTGCCTTGATGGAAAGCTCTTTGGCAGCCGCTCGCGTGGCCCCACAGCCCATGGGGCTGCTGGCTTTGCGGCGGCCGTCAGCCTCGCCGCCACCGGCGCCCACGTGGCGCCGCTGCACCAGCCTGCGAAGCATTTTCCAGTAGGGCCGCGGCTCTGGCGACAGCTCCCACGCCCGAAGAGCCAGGAGGGAAAGCCGTGCCTCATTGGAAAGCTCCTTGGCAGCCGCTCGCGTGCCCCACAGCCCATGGGGCTGCGGGCTTTGCAGCAGCCGTCAGCCTCAGTGCCACCGGCGCCCACGTTGCGCCGCTGCGCCAGCCTGCGAAGCATTTTCCGGTAGGGCCGCGGCTCTGGCGACAGCTCCCACACCCGAAGAGCCAGGAGGGAAAGCCGTGCCTCATTGGAAAGCTCTTTGGCAGCCACTCACGTGGCCCGACAGCCCGTGGGGCTGCGGGCTTTGCGGCGGCCGTCAGCCTCAGCGCCATCGGCGCCCACGTGGCGCCGCCGCGCCAGCCTGCGAAGCATTTTCCGGTAGGGCCGCGTCTCTGGCGACAGCTCCCACGGCCGAAGAGCCAGGAGGGAAAGCCGTGCCTCGTTGGAAAGCTCTTTGGCAGCCGCTCGCGTGGCCCCACAGCCCGTGGGGCTGCGGGCTTTGCGGCGGCCGTCAGCCTCGGCGCCACCTGCGCCCAGGTGGGGCCGCCGTGCCAGCCTGCGAAGCATTTTCCGGTAGGGCCGCGGCTCTGGCAACAGCTCCCACGGCTGAAGAGCAAGGAGGGAAAGCCGTGCCTTGATGAAAAACTCTTTGGCAGCCGCTCGCGTGTCCCCACAGCCAATGGGGCTGCGGGCTTTGCGGCGGCCGTCAGCCTCAGCGCCACCGGCGCCCACGTTGCGCCGCTGCGCCAGCCTGCGAAGTATTTTCCGGTAGGGCCGCGGCTCTGGCGACAGCTCCCACGCCCGAAGAGCCAGGAGGGAAAGCCGTGCCTCGTTGGAAAGCTCTTTGGCAGCCGCTCGCGTGGCCCCACAGCCCGTGGGGCTGCGGGCTTTGCGGCAGCTGTCAGCCTCAGTGCCACCTGCGCCCAGGTGGGGCCGCCGTGCCAGCCTGCGAAGCATTTTCCGGTAGGGCCGCGGCTCTGGCAACAGCTCCCACGGCTGAAGAGCAAGGAGGGAAAGCCGTGCCTTGATGAAAAACTCTTTGGCAGCCGCTCGCGTGTCCCCACAGCCAATGGGGCTGCGGGCTTTGCGGCGGCCGTCAGCCTCAGCGCCACCGGCGCCCACGTTGCGCCGCTGCGCCAGCCTGCGAAGTATTTTCCGGTAGGGCCGCGGCTCTGGCGACAGCTACCACGCCCGAAGAGCCAGGAGGGAAAGCCGTGCCTCGTTGGAAAGCTCTTTGGCAGCCGCTCGCGTGGCCCCACAGCCCGTGGGGCTGCGGGCTTTCCGGCGGCCGTCAGCCTGGGCGCCACCGGCGCCCACGTCGGGCCGCCGCGCCAGACTGCAAAGCATTTTCCGGTAGGGCCGCGGCTCTGGCGACAGCTCCCACGCCTGAAGAGCCAGGAGGGAAAGCCGTGCCTTGATGAAAAACTCTTTGGCAGCCGCTCGCGTGGCCCCACAGCCCATGGGGCTGCGGGCTTTGCGGCGGCCGTCAGCCTGGGCGACACCGGCGCCCACGTTGCGCCGCTGCGCCAGCCTGCGAAGCATTTTCCGGTAGGGCCGCGGCTCTGGCGACAGCTCCCACGCCCGAAGAGCCAGGAGGGAAAGCCGTGCCTCGTTGGAAAGCTCTTTGGCAGCCGCTCGCGTGGCCCCACAGCCTGTGGGGCTGCGGGTTTTGCGGCAGCCGTCAGCCTCAGTGCCACCGGCACCCACGTGGCGCCGCCGCGCCAGCCTGCGAAGCATTTTCCGGTAGGGCCGCCTCTCTGGCGACAGCTCCCACGGCCGAAGAGCCAGGAGGGAAAGCCGTGCCTCGTTGGAAAGCTCTTTGGCAGCCGCTCGCGTGGCCCCACAGCCCGTGGGGCTGCGGGCTTTGCGGCGGCCGTCAGGCTCGGCGCCATCGTCGCCCATGTCGGGCCGCCGCGCCAGCCTGCGAAGCATTTTGCGGTAGGGCCGCGGCTCTGGCGACAGCTCCCACGCCCGAAGAGCCAGGAGGGAAAGCCGTGCCTCGTTGGAAAGCTCTTTGGCAGCCGCTCGCGTGGCCCCACAGCCCGTGGGGCTGCGGGCTTTCCGGCGGCCGTCAGCCTGGGCGACACCGGCGCCCACGTCGGGCCGCCGCGCCAGCCTGCAAAGCATTTTCCGGTAGGGCCGCGGCTCTGGCGACAGCTCCCACGCCTGAAGAGCCAGGAGGGAAAGCCGTGCCTTGATGAAAAACTCTTTGGCAGCCGCTCGCGTGGCCCCACAGCCCATGGGGCTGCGGGCTTTGCGGCGGCCGTCAGCCTGGGCGACACCGGCGCCCACGTTGCGCCGCTGCGCCAGCCTGCGAAGCATTTTCCGGTAGGGCCGCGGCTCTGGCGACAGCTCCCACGCCCGAAGAGCCAGGAGGGAAAGCCGTGCCTCGTTGGAAAGCTCTTTGGCAGCCGCTCGCGTGGCCCCACAGCCCATGGGGCTGCGGGCTTTGGGGCGGCCGTCAGCCTCAGTGCCACCGGCGCCCACGTGGCGCCGCCGCGCCAGCCTGCGAAGCATTTTCCGGTAGGGCCGCGTTTCTGGCGACAGCTCCCACGCCCGAAGAGCCAGGAGGGAAAGCCGTGCCTCGTTGGAAAGCTCTTTGGCAGCCGCTTGCGTGGACCCACAGCCAATGGGGCTGCGGGCTTTGCGCCAGGCATCAGCCTCAGTGCCACCGGCGCCCACGTGGCGCCGCCGCGCCAGCCTGCGAAGCATTTTGCGGTAGGGCCGCGTCTCTGGCGACAGCTCCCACGCCCAAAGAGCCAGGAGGGAAAGCCGTGCCGCATTGGAAAGCTCTTTGGCAGCTGCTCGCGTGGCCCCACAGGCAATGGGGCTGCGGGCTTTGCGGCGGCCGTCAGCCTCGGCGCCACCGTCGCCCACGTGGCGCCGCTGCACCAGCCTGCGAAGCATTTTCCGGTAGGGCTGCGGCTCTGGCGACAGCTCCCACGCCCGAAGAACCAGGAGGGAAAGCTATGCCTCGTTGGAAAGCTCTTTGGCAGCCGCTCCCGTGGCCCCACAGCCCGTGGGGCTGCGGGCTTTGCGGCGCCCGTCAGCCTCGGCGCCATCGGCGCCCATGTCGGGCCGCCGCGCCAGCCTGCGAAGCATTTTCCGGTAGGGCCGCGGCTCTGGCGACAGCTCCCACGCCCGAAGAGCCAGGAGGGAAAGCCATGCCTCGTTGGAAAGCTCTTTGGCAGCCGCTCGCGTGGCCCCACAGCCCGTGGGGCTGCGGGCTTTCCGGCGGCCGTCAGCCTCGGCGCCATCGGCGCCCATGTCGGCATGCCGTGCTAGCCTGCGAAGCATTTTCCGGTAGGGCCGCGTCTCTGGCGACAGCTCCCACGCCCGAAGAGCCAGGAGGGAAAGCCGTGCCTCATTGGAAAGCTCTTTGGCAGTCGCTCGCGTGGCCCCACAGCCGGTGGGGCTGCGGGCTTTGCAGCGGCCGTCAGCCTGGGCGACACCGGCACCCAAGTCGGGCCGACACGCCAGCCTGCAAAGCATTTTGCGGTAGGGCCGCGGCTCTGGCGACAGCTCCCACGCCCGAAGAGCCAGGAGGGAAAGCCATGCCTCGTTGGAAAGCTCTTTGGCAGCCACGCGCATGGCCCTAAAGCCTGTGGGGCTGCGGGCTTTCCGGCGGCCGTCAGCCTTGACGCCACCAGCGCCCACGTGGCGCCGCCGCGCCAGCCTGCGAAGCATTTTCCAGTAGGGCCGCGGCTCTGGTGACAGCTCCCACGCCCGAAGAGCCAGGAGGGAAAGCCGTGCCTCATTGGAAAGCTCTTTGGCAGTCGCTCGCATGGCCCCACAGCCCGTGGGGCTGCGGGCTTTGCGGCGGCCGTCAGCCTCAGTGCCACCGGCGCCCACGTGGGGCCGCCGCGCCAGCCTGCGAAGCATTTTCCGGTAGGGCCGTGGCTCTGGCAACAGCTCCCACGCACGAAGAGCCAGGAGGGAAAGCCGTGCCTCGTTGGAAAGCTCTTTGGCAGCCACGCGCATGGCCCTAAAGCCTGTGGGGCTGCGGGCTTTCCGGCGGCCGTCAGCCTCGACGCCACCGGCGCCCACGTCGGGCCGACGCGCCAGCCTGCAAAGCATTTTCCGGTAGGGCCGCGGCTCTGGCGACAGCTCCCACGCACGAAGAGCCAGGAGGGAAAGCCGTGCCTCGTTGGAAAGCTCTTTGGCAGCCGCTCGCGTGGCCCCACAGCCCGTGGGGCTGCGGGCTTTGCGGTGGCCGTCAGCCTCGGCGCCACCGGCGCCCAGGTGGGGCCGCCGCGCCAGCCTGCGAAGCATTTTGCGGTAGGGCCGCGGCTCTCGCGACAGCTCCTACGCCCGATGGGCAGGAGGGAAAGCCGTGCCTCGCTGGAAAGCTCTTTGGCAGCCACTCACGTGGCCCCACAGCTCGTGGGGCTGCGGGGTTTCCGGAGGCCGTCAGCCTGGGCGACACCGGCGCCCACGTCGGGCCGACGCGCCAGCCTGCAAAGCATTTTCCGGTAGGGCCGCGGCTCTGGCGACAGCTCCCACACCTGAAGAGCCAGGAGGGAAAGCCGTGCCTCGTTGGAAAGCTCTTTGGCAGCCGCTCGCGTGGCCCCACAGCCCATGGGGCTGCGGGCTTTACGGCGGCTGTCAGGCTCGGCGCCACCGGCGCCCACGTCGGGCCGACGCGCCAGCCTGCGAAGCATTTTCCGGTAGGGCCGCGTCTCTGGCGACAGCTCCCACGCCCGAAGAGCCAGGAGGGAAAGCCGTGCCTCGTTGGAAAGCTCTTTGGCAGCCACTCGCATGGCCCTAAAGCCTGTGGGGCTGCGGGCTTTGCGGTGGCCGTCAGCCTCGGCGCCACCGGCGCCCACGTGGCGCCGCCGCGCCAGCCTGCAAAGCATTTTGCGGTAGGGCCGCGGCTGTGGCGACAGCTCCTACGCCCGATGGGCAGGAGGGAAAGCCGTGCCTCATTGGAAAGCTCTTTGGGAGCTACTCACGTGGCCCCACAGCTCGTGGGGCTGCGGGTTTTCCGGCGGCCGTCAGCCTGGGCGACACCGGCGCCCACGTCGGGCCGACGCGCCAGCCTGCAAAGCATTTTCCGGTAGGGCCGCGGCTCTGGCGACAGCTCCCATGCCTGAAGAGCCAGGAGGGAAAGCCGTGCCTTGATGAAAAACTCTTTGGCAGCCGCTCGCGTGGCCCCACAGCCAATGGGGCTGCGGGCTTTGCGGCGGCCGTCAGCCTCAGCGCCACCGGCGCCCATGTTGCGCCGCCGCGCCAGCCTGCGAAGCATTTTCCGGTAGGGCCGCGGCTCTGGCGACAGCTCCCACGCCCGAAGAGCCAGGAGGGAAAGCCGTGCCTCATTGGAAAGCTCTTTGGCAGCCGCTCGTGTGGCCCCACAGCCCATGGGGCTGCGGGCTTTCCGGCGGCCGTCAGCCTGGGCGACACCGGCGCCCACGTGGGGCCGCCGCGCCAGCCTGCGAAGCATTTTCCGGTAGGGCCGCGTCTCTGGCGACAGCTCCAACGGCCGAAGAGCCAGGAGGGAAAGCCGTGCCGCGTTGGAAAGCTCTTTGGCAGCCGCTCGCGTGGCCCCACAGCCCGTGGGGCTGCGGGCTTTCCGGCGGCCGTCAGCCTGGGCGACACCGGCACCCACGTGGGGCCACCGCGCCAGCCTGCGAAGCATTTTCCGGTAGGGCCGCGTCTCTGGCGACAGCTCCCACGCCCGAAGAGCCAGGAGGGAAAGCCGTGCCTCATTGGAAAGCTCTTTGGCAGCCACTCGCATGGCCCTAAAGCCTGTGGGGCTGCGGGCTTTGCGGTGGCCGTCAGCCTCGGCGCCACCGGCGCCCACGTGGCGCCGCCGCGCCAGCCTGCAAAGCACTTTGCGGTAGGGCCGCGGCTATGGCGACAGCTCCTACGCCCGATGGGCAGGAAGGAAAGCCGTGCCTCATTGGAAAGCTCTTTGGCAGCCACTCACGTGGACCCACAGCTCGTGGGGCTGCGGGCTTTCCGGCGGCCGTCAGCCTGGGCGACACCGGCGCCCACGTCGGGCCGACGCGCCAGCCTGCGAAGCATTTTGCGGTAGGGCCGCGGCTCTGGCGACAGCTCCCACGCCTGAAGAGCCAGGAGGGAAAGCCGTGACTGGATGAAAAACTCTTTGGCAGCCGCTCGCGTGGCCCCACAGCCAATGGGGCTGCGGGCTTTCCGGCGGCCGTCAGCCTGGGCGACACCGGCGCCCACATTGCGCCGCTGCGCCAGCCTGCGAAGCATTTTCCGGTAGGGCCGCGGCTCTGGCGACAGCTCCCACGCCCGAAGAGCCAGGAGGGAAAGCTGAGCCTCGTTGGAAAGCTCTTTGGCAGCCGCTCGCATGGCCCCACAGCCCATGGGGCTGCGGGCTTTGCGGCGGCCGTCAGCCTCGGCGCCACCGGCGCCCACGTGGGGCTGCCGCGCCAGCCTGCGAAGCATTTTGCGGTAGGGCCGCGTCTCTGGCGACAGCTCCCACACCCGAAGAGCCAGGAGGGAAAGCCATGCCTCGTTGGAAAGCTCTTTGGCAGCCACTCGCATGGCCCTAAATCCTGTGGGGCTGCGGGCTTTCCGGCGGCCGTCAGCCTCGGCGCCACCGGCGCCCACGTGGCACCGCCATGCCAGCCTGCGAAGCATTTTCCGGTAGGGCCGCGGCTCTGGCGACAGCTCCCACGCCCGAAGAGCCAGGAGGGAAAGCCGTGCCTCGTTGGAAAGCTCTTTGGCAGCTGCTCGCGTGGCCCAACAGCCCATGGGGCTGCGGGCTTTGCGGCAGCCGTCAGCCTCAGTGCCACCGGCGCCCACGTGGGGCCACCGCGCCAGCCTGCGAAGCATTTTCCGGTAGGGCCGCGGCTCTGGCAACAGCTCCCACGCCCGAAGAGCCAGGAGGGAAAGCCGTGCCTCGTTGCAAAGCTCTTTGGCAGCCGCTCGCGTGGCCCCACAGCCCGTGGGGCTGCGGGCTTTGCGGTAACCGTCAGCCTCAGTGCCACCGGCGCCCACGTTGCGCCGCTGTGCCAGCCTGCGAAGCATTTTCCGGTAGGGCCGCGTCTCTGGCGACAGCTCCCACGCCCGAAGAGCCAGGAGGGAAAGCCATGCCTCGTTGGAAAGCTCTTTGGCAGCCGCTCGCGTGGCCCCACAGCCCGTGGGGCTGCGGGCTTTGCGGCGGCCGTCAGCCTCGGCGCCATCGGCGCCCATGTCGGGCCGCCGCGCCAGCCTGCGAAGCATTTTCCGGTAGGGCCGCGTCTCTGGCGACAGCTCCCACGCCCGAAGAGCCAGGAGGGAAAGCCGTGCCTCGTTCGAAAGCTCTTTGGCAGCCGCTCGCGTGGCCCCACAGCCCGTGGGGCTGCGGGCTTTCCGGCAGCCGTCAGCCTGGGCGACACCGGCGCCCACGTCGGGCCGACGCGCCAGCCTGCAAAGCATTTTCCTGTAGGGCCGCGTCTCTGGCGACAGCTCCCACGCCCGAAGAGCCAGGAGGGAAAGCCGTGCCTTGATGGAAAGCTCTTTGGCAGCCGCTCGCGTGGCCCCACAGCCAATGGGGCTGCGGGCTTTGCGGCTGCCGTCAGCCTCGGCACCACCGACGCCCACGTGGCGCCGCTGCACCAGCCTGCAAAGCATTTTCCGGTAGGGCCGCGGCTCTGGCAACAGCTCCCACGCCCAAAGAGCCAGGAGGGAAAGCCGTGCCTCATTGGAAAGCTCTTTGGCAGTCGCTCGCGTGGCCCCACAGCCCGTGGGGCTGCGGGCTTTCCGGCGGCCGTCAGCCTCGGTACCACCGGCGCCCACGTTGCGCCGCGGCGCCAGCCTGCGAAGCATTTTCCGGTAGGGCTGCGGCTCTGGCAACAGCTCCCACGCCCGAAGAGCCAGGAGGGGAAGCAATGCCTCATTGGAAAGCTCTTTGGCAGCCGCTCACGTGGCCCCACAGCCAATGGGGCTGCGGGCTTTCCGGCGGCCGTCAGCCTCAGTGCCACCGGCGCCCACGTCGGGCCGCCGCGCCACCCTGCGAAGCATTTTCCGGTAGGGCCGCAGCTCTGGCGACAGCTCCCACGCCCGAAGAGCCAGGAGGGAAAGCTGAGCCTCGTTGGAAAGCTCTTTGGCAGCCGCTCGCGTGGCCCCACAGCCCATGGGGCTGCGGGCTTTGCGGCGGCCGTCAGCCTCGGCGCCACCGGCGCCCACGTGGGGCTGCCGCGCCAGCCTGCGAAGCATTTTGCGGTAGGGCCGCGTCTCTGGAGACAGCTCCCACACCCGAAGAGCCAGGAGGGAAAGCCATGCCTCGTTGGAAAGCTCTTTGGCAGCCACTCGCATGGCCCTAAATCCTGTGGGGCTGCGGGCTTTCCGGCGGCCGTCAGCCTCGGCGCCACCGGCGCCCACGTGGCACCGCCATGCCAGCCTGCGAAGCATTTTCCGGTAGGGCCGCGGCTCTGGCGACAGCTCCCACGCCCGAAGAGCCAGGAGGGAAAGCCGTGCCTCGTTGGAAAGCTCTTTGGCAGCTGCTCGCGTGGCCCAACAGCCCATGGGGCTGCGGGCTTTGCGGCAGCCGTCAGCCTCAGTGCCACCGGCGCCCACGTGGGGCCACCGCGCCAGCCTGCGAAGCATTTTCCGGTAGGGCCGCGGCTCTGGCAACAGCTCCCACGCCCGAAGAGCCAGGAGGGAAAGCCGTGCCTCGTTGCAAAGCTCTTTGGCAGCCGCTCGCGTGGCCCCACAGCCCGTGGGGCTGCGGGCTTTGCGGTAACCGTCAGCCTCAGTGCCACCGGCGCCCACGTTGCGCCGCTGTGCCAGCCTGCGAAGCATTTTCCGGTAGGGCCGCGTCTCTGGCGACAGCTCCCACGCCCGAAGAGCCAGGAGGGAAAGCCATGCCTCGTTGGAAAGCTCTTTGGCAGCCGCTCGCGTGGCCCCACAGCCCGTGGGGCTGCGGGCTTTGCGGCGGCCGTCAGCCTCGGCGCCATCGGCGCCCATGTCGGGCCGCCGCGCCAGCCTGCGAAGCATTTTCCGGTAGGGCCGCGTCTCTGGCGACAGCTCCCACGCCCGAAGAGCCAGGAGGGAAAGCCGTGCCTCGTTCGAAAGCTCTTTGGCAGCCGCTCGCGTGGCCCCACAGCCCGTGGGGCTGCGGGCTTTCCGGCAGCCGTCAGCCTGGGCGACACCGGCGCCCACGTCGGGCCGACGCGCCAGCCTGCAAAGCATTTTCCTGTAGGGCCGCGTCTCTGGCGACAGCTCCCACGCCCGAAGAGCCAGGAGGGAAAGCCGTGCCTTGATGGAAAGCTCTTTGGCAGCCGCTCGCGTGGCCCCACAGCCAATGGGGCTGCGGGCTTTGCGGCTGCCGTCAGCCTCGGCACCACCGACGCCCACGTGGCGCCGCTGCACCAGCCTGCAAAGCATTTTCCGGTAGGGCCGCGGCTCTGGCAACAGCTCCCACGCCCAAAGAGCCAGGAGGGAAAGCCGTGCCTCATTGGAAAGCTCTTTGGCAGTCGCTCGCGTGGCCCCACAGCCCGTGGGGCTGCGGGCTTTCCGGCGGCCGTCAGCCTCGGTACCACCGGCGCCCACGTTGCGCCGCGGCGCCAGCCTGCGAAGCATTTTCCGGTAGGGCTGCGGCTCTGGCAACAGCTCCCACGCCCGAAGAGCCAGGAGGGGAAGCCATGCCTCATTGGAAAGCTCTTTGGCAGCCGCTCACGTGGCCCCACAGCCAATGGGGCTGCGGGCTTTCCGGCGGCCGTCAGCCTCAGTGCCACCGGCGCCCACGTCGGGCCGCCGCGCCACCCTGCGAAGCATTTTCCGGTAGGGCCGCAGCTCTGGCGACAGCTCCCACGCCCGAAGAGCCAGGACGGAAAGCCGTGCCTCGTTGGAAAGCTCTTTGGCAGCCGCTCGCGTGCCCCACAGCCCATGGGGCTGCGGGCTTTGCGGCGGCCGTCAGCCTGGGCGCCAACGGCGCCCACGTCGGGCCGCCGCGCCAGCCTGCGAAGCATTTTCCGGTAGGGCCGCGTCTCTGGCGACAGCTCCCACGCCTGAAGAGCCAGGAGGGAAAGCCGTGCCTCGTTGGAAAGCTCTTTGGCAGCCGCTCGCGTGGCCCCACAGCCCGTGGGGCTGCGGGCTTTGCGGCAGCCGTCAGCATGGGCGACACCGGCGCCCACGTTGCGCCGCCGCGCCAGCCTGCAAAGCATTTTCCGGTAGGGCCGCGTCTCTGGCAACAGCTCCCACGGCCGAAGAGCCAGGAGGGAAAGCCGTGCCTCGTTGGAAAGCTCTTTGGTAGCCGCTCGCGTGGCCCCACAGCCCATGGGGCTGCGGGCTTTGCTTCGGCCGTCAACCTCGGCGCCATCGGCGACTACGTCGGGCCGCAGCGCCAGCCTGCGAAGCATTTTCCGGTAGGGCCGCGGCTCTGGCGACAGCTCCCACGCCCGAAGAGCCAGGACGGAAAGCCGTGCCTCGTTGGAAAGCTCTTTGGCAGCCGCTCGCGTGCCCCACAGCCCATGGGGCTGCGGGCTTTGCGGCGGCCGTCAGCCTGGGCGCCAACGGCGCCCACGTCGGGCCGCCGCGCCAGCCTGCAAAGCATTTTCCGGTAGGGCCGCGTCTCTGGCGACAGCTCCCACGGCCAAAGAGCCAGGAGGGAAAGCCATGCCTCGTTGGAAAGCTCTTTGGCAGCCACTCGCATGGCCCTAAAGCCTGTGGGGCTGCGGGCTTTCCGGCGGCCGTCAGCCTCGGCGACACCGGCGCCCACGTCGGGCCGCCGCGCCAGCCTGCAAAGCATTTTCCGGTAGGGCCGCGGCTCTGGCGACAGCTCCCACGCCCGAAGAGCCAGGAGGGAAAGCCGTGCCTCGTTGGAAAGCTCTTTGGCAGCCACGCGCATGGCCCTAAAGCCTGTGGGGCTGCGGGCTTTCCAGCGGCCGTCAGCCTCGGCGCCACCGGCGCCCACGTGGCGCGGCCGCGCCAGTCTGCGAAGCATTTTCCGGTAGGGCCGCGGCTCTGGCGACAGCTCCCACGCCCGAAGAGCCAGGAGGGAAAGCCGTGCCTCGTTGGAAAGCTCTTTGGCAGCCGCTCGCGTGGCCCCACAGCCTGTGGGGCTGCGGGCTTCGCGGCAGCCGTCAGTCTCGGCGCCAACTGCGTCTACTTGGGGCCGTTGCGCCAGCCTGCAAAGCAATTTGCGGTAGGGCCGCGTCTCTGGCGACAGCTCCCACGCCCGAAGAGCCAGGAGGGAAAGCCGTGCCTCGTTGGAAAGCTCTTTGGCAGCCGCTCGCGTGGCCCCACAGCCCGTGGGGCTGCGGGCTTTGCGGCGGCCGTCAGCCTCGGTACCACCGGCGCCCACGTTGCGCCGCGGCGCCAGCCTGCGAAGCATTTTCCGGTAGGGCCGCGGCTCTGGCGACAGCTCCCACGCCCGAAGAGCCAGGAGGGGAAGCCATGCCTCGTTGGAAAGCTCTTTGGCAGTCGCTCGCGTGGCCCCACAGCCAATGGGGCTGCGGGCTTTCCGGCGGCCGTCAGCCTCAGTGCCACCGGCGCCCACGTTGCGCCGCCGCGCCAGCCTGCGAAGCATTTTCCGGTAGGGCCGTGGCTCTGGCAACAGCTCCCACGCACGAAGAGCCAGGAGGGAAAGCCGTGCCTCGTTGGAAAGCTCTTTGGCAGCCACGTGCATGGCCCTAAAGCCTGTGGGGCTGCGGGCTTTCCGGCGGCCGTCAGCCTCGACGCCACCGGCGCCCACGTCGGGCCGACGCGCCAGCCTGCAAAGCATTTTCCGGTAGGGCCGCGACTCTGGTGACAGCTCCCACGCCCGAAGAGCCAGGAGGGAAAGCCATGCCTCGTTGGAAAGCTCTTTGGCAGCCGCTCGCATGGCCCTAAAGCCTGTGGGGCTGCGGGTTTTGCGGCAGCCGTCAGCCTCAGTGCCACCGGCGCCCACGTGGCGCCGCCGCGCCAGCCTGCGAAGCATTTTCCGGTAGGGCCGTGGCTCTGGCAACAGCTCCCACGCCCGAAGAGCCAGGAGGGAAAGCCGTGCCTTGATGGAAAGCTCTTTGGCAGCCGCTCGCGTGGCCCCACAGCCAATGGGGCTGCGGGCTTTGCGGCGGCCGTCAGCCTCACCGCCACCGGCGCCCACGTGGGGCCGCTGCGCCAGGCAGAGAAGCATTTTCCGGTAGGGCCGCGGCTCTGGCGACAGCTCCCACGGCCGAAGAGCCAGGAGGGAAAGCCGTGCCTGATTGGAAAGCTCTTTGGCAGCCGCTCGCGTGGCCCCACAGCCCGTGGGGCTGCGGGCTTTGCGGCGGCCGTCAGCCTGGGCGACACCGGCGCCCACGTCAGGCTGCCGCGCGAGCCTGCGAAGCATTTTCCAGTAGGGCCGCGGCTCTGGCGACAGCTCCCACGCCTGAAGAGCCAGGAGGGAAAGCCGTGCCTCGTTGGAAAGCTCTTTGGCAGCCGCTCGCGTGGCCCCACAGCCCGTTGGGCTGCGGGCTTTGCGGCAGCCGTCAGCCTGGGCGACACCGGCGCCCACGTGGCGCCTCTGCGTTAGCCTGCGAAGCATTTTCCGGTAGGGCCGCGTCTCTGGCGACAGCTCCCACGCCCGAAGAGCCAGGAGGGAAAGCCGTGCCTCGTTGGAAAGCTCTTTGACAGCCGCTCGCGTGGCCCCACAGCCCGTGGGGCTGCGGGCTTTCCGGCGGCCGTCAGCCTGGGCGACACCAGCGCCCACGTGGCGCGACCGCGCCAGCCTGCAAAGCATTTTCCGGTAGGGCCGCGTCTCTGGCGACAGCTCCCACGCCTGAAGAGCCAGGAGGGAAAGCCGTGCCTCGTTGGAAAGCTCTTTGGCAGCCGCTCGCGTGGCCCCACAGCCCATGGGGCTGCGGGCTTTGCGGTGGCCGTCAGCCTCGGCGCCACCGGCGCCCATGTTGCGCCGCCGCGCCAGCCTGCGAAGCATTTTCCGGTAGGGCCGCGGCTCTGGCGACAGCTCCAACGGCCGAAGAGCCAGGAGGGAAAGCCGTGCCTCGTTGGAAAGCTCTTTGGCAGCCGCTCGCGTGGCCCCACAGCCCATGGGGCTGCGGGCTTTCCGGCGGCCGTCAGCCTGGGCGACACGGGCACCCACGTGGGGCCGCCGCGCCAGCCTGCGAAGCATTTTCCAATAGGGCGGGTCTGGCGACAGCTCCCACGCCCGAAGAGCCAGGAGGGAAAGCCATGCCTCGTTGGAAAGCTCTTTGGCAGCCACTCGCATGGCCCTAAAGCCTGTGGGGCTGCGGGCTTTGCGGTGGCCGTCAGCCTCGGCGCCACCGGCGCCCACGTGGCGCCGCCGCGCCAGCCTGCGAAGCATTTTGCGGTAGGGCCGCGGCTCTGGCGACAGCTCCTACGCCCGATGGGCCAGGAGGGAAAGCCGTGCCTCATTGGAAAGCTCTTTGGCAGTCGCTCGCGTGGCCCCACAGCCCGTGGGGCTGCGGTCTTTCCGGCGGCCGTCAGCCTCGGCGCCACCGGCGCCCACGTGTCATGACCGCGCCAGCCTGCGAAGCATTTTCCGGTAGGGCCGCGGCTCTGGTGACAGCTCCCACGCCCGAAGAGCCAGGAGGGAAAGCCGTGCCTCGTTGGAAAGCTCTTTGGCAGCCGCTCGCGTGGCCCCACAGCCCGTGGGGCTGCGGGCTTTCCGGCGGCCGTCAGCCTGGGCGACACCGGCGCCCAGGTGGGGCCGCCGCGCCAGCCTGCGAAGCATTTTGCGGTAGGGCCGCGTCTCTGGCGACAGCTCCCACGCCCGAAGAGCCAGGAGGGAAAGCCGTGCCTCGTTGGAAAGCTCTTTGGCAGCCGCTCGCGTGGCCCCACAGCCCATGGGGCTGCGGGCTTTGCGGCGGCCGTCAGCCTCGGCGCCACCGGCGCCCACGTGGCGCCGCCGCGCCACCCTGCGAAGCATTTTCCGGTAGGGCTGCGGCTCTGGCGACAGCTCCCACGCCCGAAGAGCCAGGAGGGAAAGCCATGCCTCGTTGGAAAGCTCTTTGGCAGCCACGCGCATGGCCCTAAAGCCTGTGGGGCTGCGGGCTTTGCGGCGGCCGTCAGCCTCGGCGCCACCGGCGCCCACGTGGCGCCGCCGCGCCAGCCTGCGAAGCATTTTGCGGTAGGGCCGCGTCTCTGGCGACAGCTCCCACGCCCGAAGAGCCAGGAGGGAAAGCCGTGCCTCGTTGGAAAGCTCTTTGGTAGCCGCTCGCGTGGCCCCACAGCCCATGGGGCTGCAGGCTTTGCGGCGGCCGTCAACCTCGGCGCCATCGGCGCCCACCTCGGGCCGCCGCGCCAGCCTGCAAAGCATTTTCCGGTAGGGCCGCGTCTCTGGCGACAGCTCCCACGGCCAAAGAGCCAGGAGGGAAAGCCATGCCTCGTTGGAAAGCTCTTTGGCAGCCACTCGCATGGCCCTAAAGCCTGTGGGGCTGCGGGCTTTCCGGCGGCCGTCAGCCTCGGCGACACCGGCGCCCACGTCGGGCCGACGCGCCAGCCTGCAAAGCATTTTCCGGTAGGGCCGCGGCTCTGGCGACAGCTCCCACGCCCGAAGAGCCAGGAGGGAAAGCCGTGCCTCGTTGGAAAGCTCTTTGGCAGCCACGCGCATGGCCCTAAAGCCTGTGGGGCTGCGGGCTTTCCAGCGGCCGTCAGCCTCGGCGCCACCGGCGCCCACGTGGCGCGGCCGCGTCAGTCTGCGAAGCATTTTCCGGTAGGGCCGCGGCTCTGGCGACAGCTCCCACGCCCGAAGAGCCAGGAGGGAAAGCCGTGCCTCGTTGGAAAGCTCTTTGGCAGCCGCTCGCGTGGCCCCACAGCCTGTGGGGCTGCGGGCTTCGCGGCGGCCGTCAGTCTCGGCGCCACCTGCGTCTACTTGGGGCCGTTGCGCCAGCCTGCAAAGCAATTTGCGGTAGGGCCGCGGCTCTGGCGACAGCTCCCACGCCCGAAGAGCCAGGAGGGAAAGCCGTGCCTCGTTGGAAAGCTCTTTGGCAGCCGCTCGCGTGGCCCCACAGCCCGTGGGGCTGCGGGCTTTGCGGCGGCCGTCAGCCTCGGTACCACCGGCGCCCACGTTGCGCCGCGGCGCCAGCCTGCGAAGCATTTTCCGGTAGGGCCGCGGCTCTGGCGACAGCTCCCACGCCCGAAGAGCCAGGAGGGGAAGCCATGCCTCGTTGGAAAGCTCTTTGGCAGTCGCTCGCGTGGCCCCACAGCCAATGGGGCTGCGGGCTTTGCGGCGGCCGTCAGCCTCAGTGCCACCGGCGCCCACGTTGCGCCGCCGCGCCAGCCTGCGAAGCATTTTCCGGTAGGGCCGTGGCTCTGGCAACAGCTCCCACGCACGAAGAGCCAGGAGGGAAAGCCGTGCCTCGTTGGAAAGCTCTTTGGCAGCCACGTGCATGGCCCTAAAGCCTGTGGGGCTGCGGGCTTTCCGGCGGCCGTCAGCCTCGACGCCACCGGCGCCCACGTCGGGCCGACGCGCCAGCCTGCAAAGCATTTTCCGGTAGGGCCGCGACTCTGGTGACAGCTCCCACGCCCGAAGAGCCAGGAGGGAAAGCCATGCCTCGTTGGAAAGCTCTTTGGCAGCCGCTCGCATGGCCCTAAAGCCTGTGGGGCTGCGGGTTTTGCGGCAGCCGTCAGCCTCAGTGCCACCGGCGCCCACGTGGCGCCGCCGCGCCAGCCTGCGAAGCATTTTCCGGTAGGGCCGTGGCTCTGGCAACAGCTCCCACGCCCGAAGAGCCAGGAGGGAAAGCCGTGCCTTGATGGAAAGCTCTTTGGCAGCCGCTCGCGTGGCCCCACAGCCAATGGGGCTGCGGGCTTTGCGGCGGCCGTCAGCCTCACCGCCACCGGCGCCCACGTGGGGCCGCTGCGCCAGGCAGAGAAGCATTTTCCGGTAGGGCCGCGGCTCTGGCGACAGCTCCCACGGCCGAAGAGCCAGGAGGGAAAGCCGTGCCTGATTGGAAAGCTCTTTGGCAGCCGCTCGCGTGGCCCCACAGCCCGTGGGGCTGCGGGCTTTGCGGCGGCCGTCAGCCTGGGCGACACCGGCGCCCACGTCAGGTTGCCGCGCGAGCCTGCGAAGCATTTTCCAGTAGGGCCGCGGCTCTGGCGACAGCTCCCACGCCTGAAGAGCCAGGAGGGAAAGCCGTGCCTCGTTGGAAAGCTCTTTGACAGCCGCTCGCGTGGCCCCACAGCCCGTTGGGCTGCGGGCTTTGCGGCAGCCGTCAGCCTGGGCGACACCGGCGCCCACGTGGCGCCTCTGCGTTAGCCTGCGAAGCATTTTCCGGTAGGGCCGCGTCTCTGGCGACAGCTCCCACGCCCGAAGAGCCAGGAGGGAAAGGTGTGCCTCGTTGGAAAGCTCTTTGGCAGCCGCTCGCGTGGCCCCACAGCCCGTGGGGCTGCGGGCTTTCCGGCGGCCGTCAGCCTGGGCGACACCAGCGCCCACGTGGCGCGACCGCGCCAGCCTGCAAAGCATTTTCCGGTAGGGCCGCGTCTCTGGCGACAGCTCCCACGCCTGAAGAGCCAGGAGGGAAAGCCGTGCCTCGTTGGAAAGCTCTTTGGCAGCCGCTCGCGTGGCCCCACAGCCCATGGGGCTGCGGGCTTTGCGGTGGCCGTCAGCCTCGGCGCCACCGGCGCCCATGTTGCGCCGCCGCGCCAGCCTGCGAAGCATTTTCCGGTAGGGCCGCGGCTCTGGCGACAGCTCCAACGGCCGAAGAGCCAGGAGGGAAAGCCGTGCCTCGTTGGAAAGCTCTTTGGCAGTCGCTCGCGTGGCCCCACAGCCCATGGGGCTGCGGGCTTTCCGGCGGCCGTCAGCCTGGGCGACACCGGCACCCACGTGGGGCCGCCGCGCCAGCCTGCGAAGCATTTTCCAATAGGGCGGGTCTGGCGACAGCTCCCACGCCCGAAGAGCCAGGAGGGAAAGCCGTGCCTCGTTGGAAAGCTCTTTGGCAGCCGCTCGTGTGGCCCCACAGCCCGTGGGGCTGCGGGCTTTGCGGCGGCCGTCAGCCTGGGCGCCACCGGCGCCCACGTTGCGCCGCCGCGCCAGCCTGCGAAGCATTTTCCGGTAGGGCCGCGTCTCTGGCGACAGCTCCCACGCCCGAAGAGCCAGGAGGGAAAGCCGTGCCTCATTGGAAAGCTCTTTGGCAGTCACGCACGTGGCCCCACAGCCCGTGGGGCTGCGGGCTTTCCGGCGGCTGTCAGCCTCGGCGCCACCGGCGCCCACGTGGCACGACCGCGCCAGCCTGCGAAGCATTTTCCGGTAGGGCCGCGGCTCTGGCGACAGCTCCCACGGCCGAAGAGCCAGGAGAGAAAGCCGTGCCTCGTTGGAAAGCTCTTTGGCAGCCGCTCGCGTGGCCCCACAGCCCGTGGGGCTACGGGCTTTGCGGCGGCCGTCAGCCTCAGCGCCACCGGCGCCCACGTGGCGCGACCGCGCCAGCCTGCGAAGCATTTTCCGGTAGGGCCGCGGCTCTTGCGACAGCTCCCACGCCCGAAGAGCCAGGAGGGAAAGCCGTGCCTCGTTGGAAAGCTCTTTGGCAGCCGCTCGTGTGGCCCCACAGCCCGTGGGGCTGCGGGCTTTGCGGCGGCCGTCAGCCTCGGCGCCACCGGCGCCCACGTTGCGCCGCCGCGCCAGCCTGCGAAGCATTTTCCGGTAGGGCCGCGTCTCTGGCGACAGCTCCCACGCCCGAAGAGCCAGGAGGGAAAGCCATGCCTCGTTGGAAAGCTCTTTGGCAGCCGCTCGCGTGGCCCCACAGCCCGTGAGGCTGCGGGCTTTCCGGCGGCCGTCAGCCTGGGCGACACCGGCGCCCAGGTGGGGCCGCCGCGCCAGCCTGCGAAGCATTTTCCGGTTGGGCCGCGTCTCTGGCGACAGCTCCCACGCCCGAAGAGCCAGGAGGGAAAGCCGTGCCTCGTTGGAAAGCTCTTTGGCAGCCGCTCGCGTGGCCCCACAGCCCATGGGGCTGCGGGCTTTGCGGCGGCCGTCAGCCTCGGCGCCACCGGCGCCCACGTGTCGCCGCCGCGCCAGTCTGCGAAGCATTTTCCGGTAGGGCCGCGTCTCTGGCGACAGCTCCCACGCCCGAAGAGCCAGGAGGGAAAGCCGTGCCTCATTGGAAAGCTCTTTGGCAGCCACTCACGTGGCCCGACAGCCCGTGGGGCTGCGGGCTTTCTGGCGGCTGTCAGCCTCGGCGCCACCGGCGCCAACGTGGCACGACCGCGCCAGCCTGCGAAGCATTTTCTGGTAGGGCCGCGGCTCTGGCGACAGCTCCCACACCCGAAGAGCCAGGAGGGAAAGCCGTGCCTCGTTGGAAAGCTCTTTGGCAGCCGCTCGTGTGGCCCCACAGCCCGTGGGGCTGCGGGCTTTCTGGCGGCCGTCAGCCTGGGCGCCACCGGCGCCCAAGTCGGGCCGCCGTGCCACCTGCGAAGCATTTTCCGGTAGGGCCGCGTCTCTGGCGACAGCTCCCACGCCCGAAGAGCCAGGACGGAAAGCCGTGCCTCGTTGGAAAGCTCTTTGGCAGCCGCTCGCGTGGCCCCACAGCCCATGGGGCTGCGGGCTTTCCGGCGGCCATCAGCCTGGGCGCCACCGGCGCCCACATTGCACCGCTGCGCCAGCCTGCGAAGCATTTTCCGGTAGGGCCGCGGCTCTGGCGACAGCTCCCACGCCCGAAGAGCCAGGAGGGAAAGCCGTGCCTCGTTGGAAAGCTCTTTGGCAGCCGCTCGCGTGGCCACACAGCCCATGGGGCTGCGGGCTTTGCGGCGGCCGTCAGCCTCGGCGCCACCGGCGCCTACGCTGCGCCGCCGCACCAGCCTGCGAAGCATTTTCCGGTAGGGCCGCGTCTCTGGCGACAGCTCCCACGCCCGAAGAGCCAGGAGGGAAAGCCGTGCCTCGTTGGAAAGCTCTTTGGCAGCCGCTCGCGTGGCCCCACAGCCCATGGAGCTGCGGGCTTTCCGGCGGCCGTCAGCCTGGGCGCCACCGGCGCCCACATTGCACCGCTGCGCCAGCCTGCGAAGCATTTTCCGGTAGGGCCGCGGCTCTGGCGACAGCTCCCACGCCCGAAGAGCCAGGAGGGAAAGCCGTGCCTCGTTGGAAAGCTCTTTGGCAGCCGCTCGTGTGGCCCCACAGCCCATGGGGCTGCAGGCTTTGCGGCGGCCGTCAGCCTCGGCGCCACCGGCGCCCACGTTGGGCTGCCGCGCCAGCCTGCGAAGCATTTTCCGGTAGGGCCGCGTCTCTGGCGACAGCACCCACGCCCGAAGGGCCAGGAGGGAAAGCCGTGCCTCGTTGGAAAGCTCTTTGGCAGCCGCTCGCGTGGCCCCACAGCCCATGGGGCTGCGGGCTTTGCGGCGGCCGTCAGCCTCGGCGCCATCGGCGCCCAGGTGGGGCCGCCGCGCCAGCCTGCGAAGCATTTTCCGGTAGGGCCGCGGCTCTGGCGACAGCTCCCACGCCCGAAGAGCCAGGAGGGAAAGCCGTGCCTCGTTGGAAAGCTCTTTGGCAGCCGCTCGTGTGGCCCCACAGCCCGTGGGGCTGCGGGCTTTGCGGCGGCCGTCAGCCTGGGCGCCACCGGCGCCCACGTTGCGCCGCCGCGCCAGCCTGCGAAGCATTTTCCGGTAGGGCCGCGTCTCTGGCGACAGCTCCCACGCCCGAAGAGCCAGGAGGGAAAGCCGTGCCTCATTGGAAAGCTCTTTGGCAGTCACGCACGTGGCCCCACAGCCCGTGGGGCTGCGGGCTTTCCGGCGGCTGTCAGCCTCGGCGCCACCGGCGCCCACGTGGCACGACCGCGCCAGCCTGCGAAGCATTTTCCGGTAGGGCCGCGGCTCTGGCGACAGCTCCCACGGCCGAAGAGCCAGGAGAGAAAGCCGTGCCTCGTTGGAAAGCTCTTTGGCAGCCGCTCGCGTGGCCCCACAGCCCGTGGGGCTACGGGCTTTGCAGCGGCCGTCAGCCTCAGCGCCACCGGCGCCCACGTGGCGCGACCGCGCCAGCCTGCGAAGCATTTTCCGGTAGGGCCGCGGCTCTTGCGACAGCTCCCACGCCCGAAGAGCCAGGAGGGAAAGCCGTGCCTCGTTGGAAAGCTCTTTGGCAGCCGCTCGTGTGGCCCCACAGCCCGTGGGGCTGCGGGCTTTGCGGCGGCCGTCAGCCTCGGCGCCACCGGCGCCCACGTTGCGCCGCCGCGCCAGCCTGCGAAGCATTTTCCGGTAGGGCCGCGTCTCTGGCGACAGCTCCCACGCCCGAAGAGCCAGGAGGGAAAGCCGTGCCTCGTTGGAAAGCTCTTTGGCAGCCGCTGGCGTGGCCCCACAGCCCATGGGGCTGCGGGCTTTGCGGCCGCCGTCAGCCTCGGCGCCATCGGCGCCCAGGTGGGGCCGCCGCGCCAGCCTGCGAAGCATTTTCCGGTAGGGCCGCGTCTCTGGCGACAGCTCCCACGCCCGAAGAGCCAGGAGGGAAAGCCGTGCCTCGTTGGAAAGCTCTTTGGCAGCCGCTCGCGTGGCCCCACAGCCCGAGGGCCTGCGGGCCTTCCGGCGGCCGTCAGCCTCGGCGCCACCGGCGCTCACGTGGCGCCGCCGTACCAGGATGCGAAGCATTTTCCGGTAGGGCCGCATCTCTGGCGACAGCTCCCACGCCCAAAGAGCCAGGAGGGAAAGCCGTGCCTCGTTGGAAAGATCTTTGGCAGCCACTCACGTGGCCCCACAGCCCGTGGGGCCGCGGGCTTTCCGGCGGCCGTCAGCCTCGGCGCAGTCGGCGCCCACTTCGGGCCGCCGCACCAGCCTGCGAAGCATTTTCCAGTAGGGCCGCGGCTCTGGCGACAGCTCCCATGGCCGAAGAGCCAGGAGGGAAAGCCGTGCCTCGTTGGAAAGCTCTTTGGCAGCCGCTCGCGTGGCCCCACAGCCCATGGGGCTGCGGGCTTTGCGGCGGCCGTCAGCCTGGGAGACACCGGCGCCCACGTGGCGCCTCCGCGCCAGCCTGCGAAGCATTTTGCGGTAGGGCCGCGGCTCTGGCGACAGCTCCCACGCCCGAAGAGCCAGGAGGGAAAGCCGTGCCTCGTTGGAAAGCTCTTTGGCAGCCGCTCGCGTGGACCCACAGCCCGTGGGGCTGCGGGCTTTGCGGCGGCCATCAGCCTCGGCGCCACCGGCGCCCACGTGGCGCCGCCGCGCCAGCCTGCGAAGCATTTTCCGGTAGGGCCGCGGCTCTGGCGACAGCTCCCACGCCCGAAGAGCCAGGAGGGAAAGCCGTGCCTCGTTGGAAAGCTCTTTGCCAGCCGCTCGCGTGGCCCCACAGCCCGTGGGGCTGCGGGCTTTCCGGCGGCTGTCAGCCTCGGCGCCACCGGCGCCCACGTGGCACGACCGCGCCAGCCTGCGAAGCATTTTCCGGTAGGGCCGCGGCTCTGGCGACAGCTCCCACGCCCGAAGAGCCAGGAGGGAAAGCCATGCCTCGTTGGAAAGCTCTTTGGCAGCCGCTCGCGTGGCCCCACATCCCGTGGGGCCGCGGGCTTTCCGGCGGCCGTCAGCCTTGGCGCAATCGGCGCCCACGTCGTGCCGCCGCGCCAGCCTGCGAAGCATTTTCCAGTAGGGCCGCGTCTCTGGCGACAGCTCCCATGGCCGAAGAGCCAGGAGGGAAAGCCGTGCCTCGTTGGAAAGCTCTTTGGCAGCCGCTCGCGTGGCCCCACAGCCCATGGGGCTGCGGGCTTTGCGGCGGCCGTCAGCCTGGGCGACACCGGCGCCCACATGGCGCCGCCGCGCCAGCCTGCGAAGCATTTTCCGGTAGGGCTGCGGCTCTGGCGACAGCTCCCACGCCCGAAGAGCCAGGAGGGAAAGCCGTGCCTCGTTGGAAAGCTCTTTGGCAGCCGCTCGCGTGGCCCCACAGCCCGTGGGGCTGCGGGCTTTTCGGCGGCCGTCAGCCTCGGCGCCACCGGCGCCCACGTGGCGCCGCCGCGCCAGCCTGCGAAGCATTTTCCGGTAGGGCCGCGGCTCTGGCGACAGCTCCCACGGCCGAAGAGCCAGGAGGGAAAGCCGTGCCTCGTTGGAAAGCTCTTTGGCAGCCGCTCGCGTGGCCCCACAGCCCGTGGGGCTGCGGGCTTTGCGGCGGCCGTCAGCCTGGGCGACACCGGCGCCCACGTGGCGCCGCCGCGCCAGCCTGCAAAGCATTTTCCGGTAGGGCCGCGGCTCTGGCGACAGCTCCCATGCCCGAAGAGCCAGGAGGGAAAGCCGTGCCTCGTTGGAAAGCTCTTTGGCAGCCGCTCGTGTGGCCACACAGCCCGTGGGGCTGCGGGCTTTGCGGCGGCCGTCAGCCTCGGCACCATCGGCACCCACGTTGCGCCGCCGCGCCAGCCTGCGAAGCATTTTCCGGTAGGGCCGCGGCTCTGGCGACAGCTCCCACGCCCGAAGAGCCAGGAGGGAAAGCCGTGCCTCGTTGGAAAGCTCTTTGGCAGCCGCTCGCGTGGCCCCACAGCCCATGGGGCTGCGGGCTTTGCGGCGGCCGTCAGCCTCAGTGCCACCGGCGCCCATATTGCGCCGCTGCGCCAGCCTGCGAAGCATTTTGCGGTAGGGCCGCGGCTCTGGCGACAGCTCCCACGCCCGAAGAGCCAGGAGGGAAAGCCGTGCCTCGTTGGAAAGCTCTTTGGCAGCCGCTCGCGTGGCCCCACAGCCCATGGGGCTGCGGGCTTTGCGGCGGCCGTCAGCCTCGGCGCCACCGGCGCCCACGTCGGGCCGCCACGCCAGCCTGCGAAGCATTTTCCGGTAGGGCCGCGTCTCTGGCGACAGCTCCCACGCCCGAAGAGCCAGGAGGGAAAGCCGTGCCTCATTGGAAAGCTCTTTGGCAGTCGCTCGCGTGGCCCCACAGCCCGTGGGGCTGCGGGCTTTGCGGCGGCCGTCAGCCTCAGCGCCACCGGCGCCCACATTGCGCCGCCGCGCCAGCCTGCGAAGCATTTTGCGGTAGGGCCGCGTCTCTGGCGACAGCTCCCACGCCCGAAGATCCAGGAGGGAAAGCCGTGCCTCGTTGGAAAGCTCTTTGGCAGCCGCTCGTGTGGCCCCACAGCCCGTGGGGCTGCGGGCTTTCCGGAGGCCGTCAGCCTGGGCGACACCGGAGCCCACGTCGGGCCGCCGCGCCAGCCTGCGAAGCATTTTCCGGTAGGGCCGCGTCTCTGGCGACAGCTCCCACGCCCGAAGAGCCAGGAGGGGAAGCCGTGCCTCGTTGGAAAGCTCTTTGGCAGCCGCTCGCGTGGCCCCACAGCCCGTGGGGCTGCAGGCTTTCCGGCGGCCGTCAGCCTGGGCGACATCGGCGCCCACGTCAGGCCGCCGCGCCAGCCTGCAAAGCATTTTCCGGTAGGGCCACGGCTCTGGCGACAGCTCCTACGCCCAAAGAGCCAGGAGGGAAAGCCCTGCCTCGTTGGAAAGCTCTTTGGCAGCCAGTCGCATGGCCCTAAAGGCTGTGGGGATGCGGGCTTTGCGGCGGCCGTCAGCCTGGGCGACACCGGCGCCCACGTGGCGCGACCGCGCCAGCCTGCAAAGCATTTTCCGGTAGGGCCGCCTCTCTGGCAACAGCTCCCACGCCCGAAGAGCCAGGACGGAAAGCCGTGCCTCGTTGGAAAGCTCTTTGGCAGCCGCTCGCGTGGCCCCACAGCCCGTGGGGCTGCGGGCTTTCCGGCGGCTGTCAGCCTCGGCGCCACCGGCGCCCACGTGGCGCGACCGCGCCAGCCTGCGAAGCATTTTCCGGTAGGGCCGCGGCTCTGGCGACAGCTCCCACGCCCGAAGAGCCAGGAGGGAAAGCCGTGCCTCGTTGGAAAGCTCTTTGGCAGCCGCTCGCGTGGCCCCACAGCCCGTGGGGCTGCGGGCTTTGCGGCGGCCGTCAGCCTCGGCGACACCGGCGCCTAGGTGGGGCCGCCGAGCCAGCCTGCGAAGCATTTTCCGGTAGGGCCGCGTCTCTGGCGACAGCTCCCACGCCCGAAGAGCCAGGAGGGAAAGCCGTGCCTCGTTGGAAAGCTCTTTGGCAGCCGCTCGCGTGGCCCCACAGCGCGTGGGGCTGCGGGCTTTCCGGCGGCTGTCAGCCTCGGCGCCACCGGCGCCCACGTGGCGCCACCGCGCCAGCCTGCAAAGCATTTTCCGGTAGCGCCGCGGCTCTGGCCACAGCTCCCACGCCCGAAGAGCCAGGAGGGAAAGCCGTGCCTCGTTGGAAAGCTCTTTGGCAGCCGCTCGCGTGGCCCCACAGCGCGTGGGGCTGCGGGCTTTGCGGCGGCTGTCAGCCTGTGCGACACCGGCACACAGGTGATGCCGCCACGCCAGCCTGCGAAGCATTTTCCGGTAGGGCCGCGTCTCTGGCGACTTCACTCACGCCCGAAGAGCCAGGAGGGAAAGCCGTGCCTCGTTGGAAAGCTCTTTGGCAGCCGCTCGCGTGGCCCCACAGCCCGTGGGGCTGCGGGCTTTGCGGCGGCCGTCAGCCTCGGCGACACCGGCGCCTAGGTGGGGCCGCCGCGCCAGCCTGCAAAGAATTTTCCGGTAGGGCCGCGGTTCTGGCGGCAGCTCCCACGCCCGAAGAGCCAGGAGGGAAAGCCGTGCCTCGTTGGAAAGCTCTTTGGCAGCCGCTCGCGTGGCCCCGCAGCGCGTGGGGCTGCGGGCTTTGCGGCGGCTGTCAGCCTCGGCGCCACCGGCGCCCACGTGGCGCGACCACGCCAGCCTGCAAAGCATTTTCTGGTAGGGCCGCGTCTCTGGTGACAGCTCCCACGCCCGAAGAGCCAGGAGGGAAAGCCGTGCCTCGTTGGAAAGCTCTTTGGCAGCCGCTCGCGTGGCCCCACAGCGCGTGGGGCTGCGGGCTTTGCGGCGGCTGTCAGCCTGTGCGACACCGGCACCCAGGTGATGCCGCCACGCAAGCCTGCGAAGCATTTTCCGGTAGGGCCGCGTCTCTGGCGACAGCTCCCACGGCCGAAGAGCCAGGAGGGAAAGCCGTGCCTCGTTGGAAAGCTCTTTGGCAGCCGCTCGCGTGGCCCCACAGCCCGTGGGGCTGCGGGCTTTGCGGCGGCCGTCAGCCTGGGCGCCACCGGCGCCCACGTTGCGCCACCGCGCCAGCCTGCAAAGCATTTTCCGGTAGGGCCGCGGCTCTGGCGACAGCTCCCACGCCCGAAGAGCCAGGAGGGAAAGCCGTGCCTCGTTGGAAAGCTCTTTGGCAGCCGCTCGCATGGCCCCACAGCCCATGGGGCTGCGGGCTTTGCGGCGGTCGTCAGCCTGGGCGACACCGGCGCCCACGTCGGGCCGCCGCGCCAGCCTGCAAAGCATTTTCCGGTAGGGCCGCGGCTCTGGCGACAGCTCCCACGCCCGAAGAGCCAGGAGGGAAAGCCGTGCCTCGTTGGAAAGCTCTTTGGCAGCCGCTCGCGTGGCCCCACAGCCCGTGGGGCTGCGGGCTTTGCGGCGGCCGTCAGCCTTGGCGCCACCGGCGCCCACATTGCGCCGCCGCGCCAGCCTGCGAAGCATTTTCCGGTAGGGCCGCGTCTCTGGCGACAGCTCCCACGCCCGAAGAGCCAGGAGGGAAAGCCGTGCCTCGTTGGAAAGCTCTTTGGCAGCCGCTCGCGTGGCCCCACAGCCCATGGGGCTGCGGGCTTTGCGGCGGCCGTCAGCCTCAGCGCCACCGGCGCCCACGTGGCGCGACCGCGCCAGCCTGCGAAGCATTTTGCGGTAGGGCCGCGTCTCTGGCGACAGCTCCCACGCCCGAAGAGCCAGGAGGGAAAGCCGTGCCTCGTTGGAAAGCTCTTTGGCAGCCGCTCGTGTGGCCCCACAGCCCGTGGGGCTGCGGGCTTTCCGGAGGCCGTCAGCCTGGGCGACACCGGCGCCTAGGTGGGGCCGCCGCGCCAGCCTGCAAAGCATTTTCCGGTAGGGCCGCGGCTCTGGCGACAGCTCCCACGCCCGAAGAGCCAGGAGGGAAAGCCGTGCCTCGTTGGAAAGCTCTTTGGCAGCCGCTCGCGTGGCCCCACAGCCCATGGGGCTGCGGGCTTTGCGGCGGCCATCAGCCTGGGCGACACCGGCGCCCAGGTGATGCCGCCGCGCCAGCCTGCGAACCATTTTCCGGTAGGGCCGCGTCTCTGGCAACAGCTCCCACGCCCGAAGAGCCAGGAGGGAAAGCCGTGCCTCGTTGGAAAGCTCTTTGGCAGCCGCTCGCGTGGCCCCACAGCCCGTGGGGCTGCGGGCTTTGCGGCAGCCGTCAGCCTCGGCGACACCGGCGCCTAGGTGGGGCTGCCGCGCCAGCCTGCAAAGCATTTTCCGGTAGGGCCGCGGCTCTGGCGACAGCTCCCACGCCCGAAGAGCCAGGAGGGAAAGCCGTGCCTCGTTGGAAAGCTCTTTGGCAGCCGCTCGCGTGGCCCCACAGCGCGTGGGGCTGCGGGCTTTCCGGCGGCTGTCAGCCTCGGCGCCACCGGCGCCCACGTGGCGCCACCGCGCCAGCCTGCAAAGCATTTTCCGGTAGCGCCGCGGCTCTGGCCACAGCTCCCACGCCCGAAGAGCCAGGAGGGAAAGCCGTGCCTCGTTGGAAAGCTCTTTGGCAGCCGCTCGCGTGGCCCCACAGCGCGTGGGGCTGCGGGCTTTGCGGCGGCTGTCAGCCTGTGCGACACCGGCACACAGGTGATGCCGCCACGCCAGCCTGCGAAGCATTTTCCGGTAGGGCCGCGGCTCTGGCGACATCACTCACGCCCGAAGAGCCAGGAGGGAAAGCCGTGCCTCGTTGGAAAGCTCTTTGGCAGCCGCTCGCGTGGCCAAACAGCCCGTGGGGCTGCGGGCTTTGCGGCGGCCGTCAGCCTCGGCGACACCGGCGCCTAGGTGGGGCCGCCGCGCCAGCCTGCAAAGAATTTTCCGGTAGGGCCGCGGTTCTGGCGGCAGCTCCCACGCCCGAAGAGCCAGGAGGGAAAGCCGTGCCTCGTTGGAAAGCTCTTTGGCAGCCGCTCGCGTGGCCCCACAGCCCATGGGGCTGCGGGCTTTGCGGCGGCCATCAGCCTCGGCGCCATCGGCGCCCACGTCGGGCCGCCGCGCCAGCCTGCGAAGCATTTTCCGGTAGGGCCGCGTCTCTGGCGACAGCTCCCACGCCCGAAGAGCCAGGAGGGAAAGCCGTGCCTCGTTGGAAAGCTCTTTGGCAGCCGCTCGCGTGGCCCCACAGCCCATGGGGCTGAGGGCTTTGCGGCGGCTGTCAACCTGGGCGACACAGGCGCCCACGTGGCGCCGCCGCGCCAGCCTGCGAAGCATTTTCCGGTAGGGCCGCGTCTCTGGCGACAGCTCCCACGCCCGAAGAGCCAGGAGGGAAAGCCGTGCCTCGTTGGAAAGCTCTTTGGCAGCCGCTCGCGTGGCCCCAGAGCCCATGGGGCTGCGGGCTTTGCGGCGGCCGTCAGCCTCGGCGCCATCGACGCCCTGGTGGGGCCGCCGCGCCAGCCTGCGAAGCATTTTCCGGTAGGGCCGCGGCTCTGGCGACAGCTCCCACACCCGAAGAGCCAGGAGGGAAAGCCGTGCCTCGTTGGAAAGCTCTTTGGCAGCCGCTCGCGTGGCCCCACAGCCCATGGGGCTGCGGGCTTTGCGGCAGCCGTCAGCCTCGGCGCCACCGGTGCCCACGTCGGGCCGCCGCGCCAGCCTGCGAAGCATTTTCCGGTAGGGCCGCGGCTCTGGCGACAGCTCCCACGCCCGAAGAGCCAGGAGGGAAAGCCATGCCCTGTTGGAAAGCTCTTTGGCAGCCACTCGCGTGGCCCCACAGCCCGTCGGGCTGCGGGCTTTGCGGCGGCTGTCAGCCTCGGCGCCACCGGCGCCCACGTGGCGCGACCGCGCCAGCCTGCGAAGCATTTTCCGGTAGGGCCGCGGCTCTGGCGACAGCTCCCACGCCCGAAGAGCCAGGAGGGAAAGCCGTGCCTCATTGGAAAGCTCTTTGGCAGCCGCTCGCGTGGCCCCACAGCCCATGGGGCTGCGGGCTTTGCAGCGGCCGTCAGCCTCAGCGCAACCGGCGCCCACGTTGCGCCGCCGCGCCAGCCTGCAAAGCATTTTCCGGTAGGGCCGCGGCTCTGGCGACAGCTCCCACGCCCGAAGAGCCAGGAGGGAAAGCCGTGCCTCGTTGGAAAGCTCTTTGGCAGCCGCTCGCGTGGCCCCACAGCCCGTGGGGCTGCGGGCTTTGCGGCGGCCATCAGCCTGGGCGACACCGGCGCCCAGGTGATGCCGCCGCGCCAGCCTGCGAAGCATTTTCCGGTAGGGCCGCGTCTCTGGCAACAGCTCCCACGCCCGAAGAGCCAGGAGGGAAAGCCGTGCCTCATTGGAAAGCTCTTTGGCAGCCACTCGCGTGGCCCCACAGCCTGTGGGGCTGCGGGCTTTCCGGCGGCTGTCAGCCTCGGAGCCACCGGCGCCCACGTGGCGCGACCGCGCCAGCCTGCAAAGCATTTTCCGGTAGGGCCGCGTCTCTGGTGACAGCTCCCACGCCCGAAGAGCCAGGAGGGAAAGCCGTGCCTCGTTGGAAAGCTCTTTGGCAGCCGCTCGCGTGGCCCCACAGCCCATGGTGCATGCGGGCTTTGCGGCGGCCGTCAGCCTTGGCGCCACCGGCGCCCACGTCGGGCCGCCACGCCAGCCTGCGAAGCATTTTCCGGTAGGGCCGCGGCTCTGGCGACAGCTCCCACGCCCGAAGAGCCAGGAGGGAAAGCCGTGCCTCATTGGAAAGCTCTTTGGCAGCCACTCGCGTGGCCCCACAGCCTGTGGGGCTGCGGGCTTTCCGGCGGCTGTCAGCCTCGGCGCCACCGGCGCCCACGTGGCGCGACCGCGCCAGCCTGCGAAGCATTTTCTGGTAGGGCTGCGGCTCTGGCGACAGCTCCCACGCCCGAAGAGCCAGGAGGGAAAGCCATGCCCTGTTGGAAAGCTCTTTGGCAGCCACTCGCATGACCCTAAAGCCTGTGGGGCTGCGGGCTTTGCGGCGGCCGTCAGCCTCGGCGCCACAGGAGCCCACGTCGGGCCGCCGCGCCAGTCTGCGAAGCATTTTCCGGTAGGGCCGCGGCTCTGGCGACAGCTCCCACGCCCGAAGAGCCAGGAGGGAAAGCCGTGCCTCGTTGGAAAGCTCTTTGGCAGCCGCTCGCGTGGCCCCACAGCCCGTGGGGCTGCGGGCTTTGCGGCGGCCGTCAGCCTCGGCGCCACCGGCGCCCACGTGGGGCCGCCGTGCCAGCCTGCAAAGCATTTTCCGGTAGGGCCGCGTCTCTGGCGACAGCTCCCACGGCCGAAGAGCCAGGAGGGAAAGCCATGCCTCGTTGGAAAGCTCTTTGGCAGCCACTCACGTGGCCCCACAGCCCGTGGGGCTGCGGGCTTTGCGGCGGCCGTCAGCCTGGGCGACACCGGCGCCCACGTGGGGCCGCCGCGCCAGCCTGCAAAGCATTTTCCGGTAGGGCCGCGTCTCTGGCGACAGCTCCCACGGCCGAAGAGCCAGGAGGGAAAGCCATGCCTCGTTGGAAAGCTCTTTGGCAGCCACTCATGTGGCCCCACAGCCCGTGGGGCTGCGGGCTTTGCGGCGGCCGTCAGCCTGGGCGCCACCGGCGCCCACGTTGCGCCACCGCGCCAGCCTGCAAAGCATTTTCCGGTAGGGCCGCGGCTCTGGCGACAGCTCCCACGCCCGAAGAGCCAGGAGGGAAAGCCGTGCCTCGTTGGAAAGCTCTTTGGCAGCCGCTCGCATGGCCCCACAGCCCATGGGGCTGCGGGCTTTGCGGCGGTCGTCAGCCTGGGCGACACCGGCGCCCACGTCGGGCCGCCGCGCCAGCCTGCAAAGCATTTTCCGGTAGGGCCGCGGCTCTGGCGACAGCTCCCACGCCCGAAGAGCCAGGAGGGAAAGCCGTGCCTCGTTGGAAAGCTCTTTGGCAGCCGCTCGCGTGGCCCTACAGCCCGTGGGGCTGCGGGCTTTGCGGCGGCCGTCAGCCTTGGCGCCACCGGCGCCCACATTGCGCCGCCGCGCCAGCCTGCGAAGCATTTTGCGGTAGGGCCGCGGCTCTGGCGACAGCTCCCACGCCCGAAGAGCCAGGAGGGAAAGCCGTGCCTCGTTGGAAAGCTCTTTGGCAGCCGCTCGCGTGGCCCCACAGCCCATGGGGCTGCGGGCTTTGCGGCGGCCGTCAGCCTCAGCGCCACCGGCGCCCACGTGGCGCGACCGCGCCAGCCTGCGAAGCATTTTGCGGTAGGGCCGCGTCTCTGGCGACAGCTCCCACGCCCGAAGAGCCAGGAGGGAAAGCCGTGCCTCGTTGGAAAGCTCTTTGGCAGCCGCTCGTGTGGCCCCACAGCCCGTGGGGCTGCGGGCTTTCCGGAGGCCGTCAGCCTGGGCGACACCGGCGCCTAGGTGGGGCCGCCGCGCCAGCCTGCAAAGCATTTTCCGGTAGGGCCGCGGCTCTGGCGACAGCTCCCACGCCCGAAGAGCCAGGAGGGAAAGCCGTGCCTCGTTGGAAAGCTCTTTGGCAGCCGCTCGCGTGGCCCCACAGCCCATGGGGCTGCGGGCTTTGCGGCGGCCATCAGCCTGGGCGACACCGGCGCCCAGGTGATGCCGCCGCGCCAGCCTGCGAACCATTTTCCGGTAGGGCCGCGTCTCTGGCAACAGCTCCCACGCCCGAAGAGCCAGGAGGGAAAGCCGTGCCTCGTTGGAAAGCTCTTTGGCAGCCGCTCGCGTGGCCCCACAGCCCGTGGGGCTGCGGGCTTTGCGGCGGCCGTCAGCCTCGGCGACACCGGCGCCTAGGTGGGGCTGCCGCGCCCGCCTGCAAAGCATTTTCCGGTAGGGCCGCGGCTCTGGCGACAGCTCCCACGCCCGAAGAGCCAGGAGGGAAAGCCGTGCCTCGTTGGAAAGCTCTTTGGCAGCCGCTCGCGTGGCCCCACAGCCCGTGGGGCTGCGGGCTTTCCGGCGGCTGTCAGCCTCGGCGCCACCGGCGCCCACGTGGCGCGACCACGCCAGCCTGCAAAGCATTTTCCGGTAGCGCCGCGGCTCTGGCCACAGCTCCCACGCCCGAAGAGCCAGGAGGGAAAGCCGTGCCTCGTTGGAAAGCTCTTTGGCAGCCGCTCGCGTGGCCCCACAGCGCGTGGGGCTGCGGGCTTTGCGGCGGCTGTCAGCCTGTGCGACACCGGCACACAGGTGATGCCGCCACGCCAGCCTGCGAAGCATTTTCCGGTAGGGCCGCGTCTCTGGCGACATCACTCACGCCCGAAGAGCCAGGAGGGAAAGCCGTGCCTCGTTGGAAAGCTCTTTGGCAGCCGCTCGCGTGGCCAAACAGCCCGTGGGGCTGCGGGCTTTGCGGCGGCCGTCAGCCTCGGCGACACCGGCGCCTAGGTGGGGCCGCCGCGCCAGCCTGCAAAGAATTTTCCGGTAGGGCCGCGGTTCTGGCGGCAGCTCCCACGCCCGAAGAGCCAGGAGGGAAAGCCGTGCCTCGTTGGAAAGCTCTTTGGCAGCCGCTCGCGTGGCCCCACAGCCCATGGGGCTGCGGGCTTTGCGGCGGCCATCAGCCTCGGCGCCATCGGCGCCCACGTCGGGCCGCCGCGCCAGCCTGCAAAGCATTTTCCGGTAGGGCCGCGGCTCTGGCGACAGCTCCCACGCCCGAAGAGCCAGGAGGGAAAGCCGTGCCTCGTTGGAAAGCTCTTTGGCAGCCGCTCGCGTGGCCCCACAGCCCATGGGGCTGAGGGCTTTGCGGCGGCTGTCAACCTGGGCGACACAGGCGCCCACGTGGCGCCGCCGCGCCAGCCTGCAAAGCATTTTCCGGTAGGGCCGCGTCTCTGGCGACAGCTCCCACGCCCGAAGAGCCAGGAGGGAAAGCCGTGCCTCGTTGGAAAGCTCTTTGGCAGCCGCTCGCGTGGCCCCAGAGCCCATGGGGCTGCGGGCTTTGCGGCGGCCGTCAGCCTCGGCGCCATCGACGCCCTGGTGGGGCCGCCGCGCCAGCCTGCGAAGCATTTTCCGGTAGGGCCGCGGCTCTGGCGACAGCTCCCACACCCGAAGAGCCAGGAGGGAAAGCCGTGCCTCGTTGGAAAGCTCTTTGGCAGCCGCTCGCGTGGCCCCACAGCCCATGGGGCTGCGGGCTTTGCGGCAGCCGTCAGCCTCGGCGCCACCGGTGCCCACGTGGCGCGACCGCGCCAGCCTGCGAAGCATTTTCCGGTAGGGCCGCGGCTCTGGCGACAGCTCCCACGCCCGAAGAGCCAGGAGGGAAAGCCATGCCCTGTTGGAAAGCTCTTTGGCAGCCACTCGCGTGGCCCCACAGCCCGTCGGGCTGCGGGCTTTGCGGCGGCTGTCGCCTCGGCGCCACCGGCGCCCACGTGGCGCGACCGCGCCAGCCTGCGAAGCATTTTGCGGTAGGGCCGCGGCTCTGGCGACAGCTCCCACGCCCGAAGAGCCAGGAGGGAAAGCCGTGCCTCGTTGGAAAGCTCTTTGGCAGCCGCTCGCGTGGCCCCACAGCCCATGGGGCTGCGGGCTTTGCAGCGGCCGTCAGCCTCAGCGCAACCCGCGCCCACGTTGCGCCGCCGCGCCAGCCTGCAAAGCATTTTCCGGTAGGGCCGCGGCTCTGGTGACAGCTCCCACGCCCGAAGAGCCAGGAGGGAAAGCCGTGCCTCGTTGGAAAGCTCTTTGGCAGCCGCTCGCGTGGCCCCACAGCCCGTGGGGCTGCGGGCTTTGCGGCGGCCATCAGCCTGGGCGACACCGGCTCCCAGGTGATGCCGCCGCGCCAGCCTGCGAAGCATTTTCCGGTAGGGCCGCGTCTCTGGCAACAGCTCCCACGCCCGAAGAGCCAGGAGGGAAAGCCGTGCCTCATTGGAAAGCTCTTTGGCAGCCACTCGCGTGGCCCCACAGCCTGTGGGGCTGCGGGCTTTCCGGCGGCTGTCAGCCTCGGAGCCACCGGCGCCCACGTGGCGCGACCGCGCCAGCCTGCAAAGCATTTTCCGGTAGGGCCGCGTCTCTGGTGACAGCTCCCACGCCCGAAGAGCCAGGAGGGAAAGCCGTGCCTCGTTGGAAAGCTCTTTGGCAGCCGCTCGCGTGGCCCCACAGCCCATGGTGCATGCGGGCTTTGCGGCGGCCGTCAGCCTTGGCGCCACCGGCGCCCACGTCGGGCCGCCACGCCAGCCTGCGAAGCATTTTCCGGTAGGGCCGCGGCTCTGGCGACAGCTCCCACGCCCGAAGAGCCAGGAGGGAAAGCCGTGCCTCGTTGGAAAGCTCTTTGGCAGCCACTCGCGTGGCCCCACAGCCTGTGGGGCTGCGGGCTTTCCGGCGGCTGTCAGCCTCGGCGCCACCGGCGCCCACGTGGCGCGACCGCGCCAGCCTGCGAAGCATTTTCTGGTAGGGCTGCGGCTCTGGCGACAGCTCCCACGCCCGAAGAGCCAGGAGGGAAAGCCATGCCCTGTTGGAAAGCTCTTTGGCAGCCACTCGCATGACCCTAAAGCCTGTGGGGCTGCGGGCTTTGCGGCGGCCGTCAGCCTCGGCGCCACAGGAGCCCACGTCGGGCCGCCGCGGCAGTCTGCGAAGCATTTTCCGGTAGGGCCGCGGCTCTGGCGACAGCTCCCACGCCCGAAGAGCCAGGAGGGAAAGCCGTGCCTCGTTGGAAAGCTCTTTGGCAGCCGCTCGCGTGGCCCCACAGCCCATGGGGCTGCGGGCTTTGCGGCGGCCGTCAGCCTCGGCGCCATCGGCGCCCACGTCGGGCCGCCGCGCAAGACTGCGAAGCATTTTCCGATAGGGCCGCGGCTCTGGCGACAGCTCCCACGCCAGAAGAGCCAGGAGGGAAAGCCGTGCCTCGTTGGAAAGCTCTTTGGCAGTCGCTCGCGTGGCCCCACAGCCCGTGGGGCTGCGGGCTTTGCGGCGGCCGTCAGCCTGGTCACACCGGCGCCCAGGTGATGCCGCCGCGCCAGCCTGCGAAGCATTTTCCGGTAGGGCCGCGGCTCTGGCGACAGCTGCCACGCCCGAAGAGCCAGGAGGGAAAGCCGTGCCTCGTTGGAAAGCTCTTTGGCAGCCGCTCGCGTGGCCACACAGCCCATGGGGCTGCGGGCTTTGCGGCGGCCGTCAGCCTCGGCGCCATCGACGCCCTGGTGGGGCCGCCGCGCCAGCCTGCGAAGCATTTTCCGGTAGGGCCGCGGCTCTGGCGACAGCTCCCACGCCCGAAGATCCAGGAGGGAAAGCCGTGCCTCGTTGGAAAGCTCTTTGGCAGCCGCTGGCGTGGCCCCACAGCCCGTGGGGCTGCGGGCTTTCCGGCGGCCGTCAGCCTGGGCGACATCGGCGCCCACGTCGGGCCGCCGCGCCAGCCTGCGAAGCATTTTCCGGTAGGGCCACGGCTCTGGCGACAGCTCCTACGCCCAAAGAGCCAGGAGGGAAAGCCCTGCCTCGTTGGAAAGCTCTTTGGCAGCCAGTCGCATGGCCCTAAAGGCTGTGGGGATGCGGGCTTTGCGGCGGCCGTCAGCCTGGGCGACACCGGCGCCCACGTGGCGCGACCGCGCCAGCCTGCAAAGCATTTTCCGGTAGGGCCGCGGCTCTGGCGACAGCTCCCACGCCCGAAGAGCCAGGAGGGAAAGCCGTGCCTCGTTGGAAAGCTCTTTGGCAGCCGCTCGCGTGGCCCCACAGCCCATGGGGCTGCGGGCTTTGCGGCAGCCGTCAGCCTCGGCGCCACCGGTGCCCACGTCGGGCCGCCGCGCCAGCCTGCGAAGCATTTTCCGGTAGGGCCGCGGCTCTGGCGACAGCTCCCACGCCCGAAGAGCCAGGAGGGAAAGCCGTGCCTCGTTGGAAAGCTCTTTGGCAGCCGCTCGCGTGGCCCCGCAGCGCGTGGGGCTGCGGGCTTTGCGGCGGCTGTCAGCCTCGGCGCCACCGGCGCCCACGTGGCGCGACCACGCCAGCCTGCAAAGCATTTTCCGGTAGGGCCGCGTCTCTGGTGACAGCTCCCACGCCCGAAGAGCCAGGAGGGAAAGCCGTGCCTCGTTGGAAAGCTCTTTGGCAGCCGCTCGCGTGGCCCCACAGCGCGTGGGGCTGCGGGCTTTGCGGCGGCTGTCAGCCTGTGCGACACCGGCACCCAGGTGATGCCGCCACGCCAGCCTGCGAAGCATTTTCCGGTAGGGCCGCGTCTCTGGCGACAGCTCCCACGCCCGAAGAGCCAGGAGGGAAAGCCGTGCCTCGTTGGAAAGCTCTTTGGCAGCCGCTCGCGTGGCCCCACAGCCCGTGGGGCTGCGGGCTTTGCGGCGGCCGTCAGCCTCGGCGACACCGGCGCCTAGGTGGGGCTGCCGCGCCCGCCTGCAAAGCATTTTCCGGTAGGGCCGCGGCTCTGGCGACAGCTCCCACGCCCGAAGAGCCAGGAGGGAAAGCCGTGCCTCGTTGGAAAGCTCTTTGGCAGCCGCTCGCGTGGCCCCACAGCCCGTGGGGCTGCGGGCTTTCCGGCGGCTGTCAGCCTCGGCGCCACCGGCGCCCACGTGGCGCGACCACGCCAGCCTGCAAAGCATTTTCCGGTAGCGCCGCGGCTCTGGCCACAGCTCCCACGCCCGAAGAGCCAGGAGGGAAAGCCGTGCCTCGTTGGAAAGCTCTTTGGCAGCCGCTCGCGTGGCCCCACAGCGCGTGGGGCTGCGGGCTTTGCGGCGGCTGTCAGCCTGTGCGACACCGGCACACAGGTGATGCCGCCACGCCAGCCTGCGAAGCATTTTCCGGTAGGGCCGCGTCTCTGGCGACATCACTCACGCCCGAAGAGCCAGGAGGGAAAGCCGTGCCTCGTTGGAAAGCTCTTTGGCAGCCGCTCGCGTGGCCAAACAGCCCGTGGGGCTGCGGGCTTTGCGGCGGCCGTCAGCCTCGGCGACACCGGCGCCTAGGTGGGGCCGCCGCGCCAGCCTGCAAAGAATTTTCTGGTAGGGCCGCGGTTCTGGCGGCAGCTCCCACGCCCGAAGAGCCAGGAGGGAAAGCCGTGCCTCGTTGGAAAGCTCTTTGGCAGCCGCTCGCGTGGCCCCACAGCCCATGGGGCTGCGGGCTTTGCGGCGGCCATCAGCCTCGGCGCCATCGGCGCCCACGTCGGGCCGCCGCGCCAGCCTGCAAAGCATTTTCCGGTAGGGCCGCGGCTCTGGCGACAGCTCCCACGCCCGAAGAGCCAGGAGGGAAAGCCGTGCCTCGTTGGAAAGCTCTTTGGCAGCCGCTCGCGTGGCCCCACAGCCCATGGGGCTGAGGGCTTTGCGGCGGCTGTCAACCTGGGCGACACAGGCGCCCACGTGGCGCCGCCGCGCCAGCCTGCGAAGCATTTTCCGGTAGGGCCGCGTCTCTGGCGACAGCTCCCACGCCCGAAGAGCCAGGAGGGAAAGCCGTGCCTCGTTGGAAAGCTCTTTGGCAGCCGCTCGCGTGGCCCCAGAGCCCATGGGGCTGCGGGCTTTGCGGCGGCCGTCAGCCTCGGCGCCATCGACGCCCTGGTGGGGCCGCCGCGCCAGCCTGCGAAGCATTTTCCGGTAGGGCCGCGGCTCTGGCGACAGCTCCCACACCCGAAGAGCCAGGAGGGAAAGCCGTGCCTCGTTGGAAAGCTCTTTGGCAGCCGCTCGCGTGGCCCCACAGCCCATGGGGCTGCGGGCTTTGCGGCAGCCGTCAGCCTCGGCGCCACCGGTGCCCACGTCGGGCCGCCGCGCCAGCCTGCGAAGCATTTTCCGGTAGGGCCGCGGCTCTGGCGACAGCTCCCACGCCCGAAGAGCCAGGAGGGAAAGCCATGCCCTGTTGGAAAGCTCTTTGGCAGCCACTCGCGTGGCCCCACAGCCCGTCGGGCTGCGGGCTTTGCGGCGGCTGTCGCCTCGGCGCCACCGGCGCCCACGTGGCGCGACCGCGCCAGCCTGCGAAGCATTTTCCGGTAGGGCCGCGGCTCTGGCGACAGCTCCCACGCCCGAAGAGCCAGGAGGGAAAGCCGTGCCTCATTGGAAAGCTCTTTGGCAGCCGCTCGCGTGGCCCCACAGCCCATGGGGCTGCGGGCTTTGCAGCGGCCGTCAGCCTCAGCGCAACCCGCGCCCACGTTGCGCCGCCGCGCCAGCCTGCAAAGCATTTTCCGGTAGGGCCGCGGCTCTGGTGACAGCTCCCACGCCCGAAGAGCCAGGAGGGAAAGCCGTGCCTCGTTGGAAAGCTCTTTGGCAGCCGCTCGCGTGGCCCCACAGCCCGTGGGGCTGCGGGCTTTGCGGCGGCCATCAGCCTGGGCGACACCGGCTCCCAGGTGATGCCGCCGCGCCAGCCTGCGAAGCATTTTCCGGTAGGGCCGCGTCTCTGGCAACAGCTCCCACGCCCGAAGAGCCAGGAGGGAAAGCCGTGCCTCATTGGAAAGCTCTTTGGCAGCCACTCGCGTGGCCCCACAGCCTGTGGGGCTGCGGGCTTTCCGGCGGCTGTCAGCCTCGGAGCCACCGGCGCCCACGTGGCGCGACCGCGCCAGCCTGCAAAGCATTTTCCGGTAGGGCCGCGTCTCTGGTGACAGCTCCCACGCCCGAAGAGCCAGGAGGGAAAGCCGTGCCTCGTTGGAAAGCTCTTTGGCAGCCGCTCGCGTGGCCCCACAGCCCATGGTGCATGCGGGCTTTGCGGCGGCCGTCAGCCTTGGCGCCACCGGCGCCCACGTCGGGCCGCCACGCCAGCGTGCGAAGCATTTTCCGGTAGGGCCGCGGCTCTGGCGACAGCTCCCACGCCCGAAGAGCCAGGAGGGAAAGCCGTGCCTCGTTGGAAAGCTCTTTGGCAGCCACTCGCGTGGCCCCACAGCCTGTGGGGCTGCGGGCTTTCCGGCGGCTGTCAGCCTCGGCGCCACCGGCGCCCACGTGGCGCGACCGCGCCAGCCTGCGAAGCATTTTCTGGTAGGGCTGCGGCTCTGGCGACAGCTCCCACGCCCGAAGAGCCAGGAGGGAAAGCCATGCCCTGTTGGAAAGCTCTTTGGCAGCCACTCGCATGACCCTAAAGCCTGTGGGCCTGCGGGCTTTGCGGCGGCCGTCAGCCTCGGCGCCACAGGAGCCCACGTCGGGCCGCCGCGGCAGTCTGCGAAGCATTTTCCGGTAGGGCCGCGGCTCTGGCGACAGCTCCCACGCCCGAAGAGCCAGGAGGGAAAGCCGTGCCTCGTTGGAAAGCTCTTTGGCAGCCGCTCGCGTGGCCCCACAGCCCATGGGGCTGCGGGCTTTGCGGCGGCCGTCAGCCTCGGCGCCATCGGCGCCCACATCGGGCCGCCGCGCAAGACTGCGAAGCATTTTCCGATAGGGCCGCGGCTCTGGCGACAGCTCCCACGCCCGAAGAGCCAGGAGGGAAAGCCGTGCCTCGTTGGAAAGCTCTTTGGCAGTCGCTCGCGTGGCCCCACAGCCCGTGGGGCTGCGGGCTTTGCGGCGGCCGTCAGCCTGGTCACACCGGCGCCCAGGTGATGCCGCCGCGCCAGCCTGCGAAGCATTTTCCGGTAGGGCCGCGGCTCTGGCGACAGCTGCCACGCCCGAAGAGCCAGGAGGGAAAGCCGTGCCTCGTTGGAAAGCTCTTTGGCAGCCGCTCGCGTGGCCACACAGCCCATGGGGCTGCGGGCTTTGCGGCGGCCGTCAGCCTCGGCGCCATCGACGCCCTGGTGGGGCCGCCGCGCCAGCCTGCGAAGCATTTTCCGGTAGGGCCGCGGCTCTGGCGACAGCTCCCACGCCCGAAGAGCCAGGAGGGAAAGCCGTGCCTCGTTGGAAAGCTCTTTGGCAGCCGCTCGTGTGGCCCCACAGCCCGTGGGGCTGCGGGCTTTCCGGCGGCCGTCAGCCTGGGCGACATCGGCGCCCACGTCGGGCCGCCGCGCCAGCCTGCGAAGCATTTTCCGGTAGGGCCACGGCTCTGGCGACAGCTCCTACGCCCAAAGAGCCAGGAGGGAAAGCCCTGCCTCGTTGGAAAGCTCTTTGGCAGCCAGTCGCATGGCCCTAAAGGCTGTGGGGATGCGGGCTTTGCGGCGGCCGTCAGCCTGGGCGACACCGGCGCCCACGTGGCGCGACCGCGCCAGCCTGCAAAGCATTTTCCGGTAGGGCCGCGTCTCTCGTAACAGCTCCCACGCCCGAAGAGCCAGGAGGGAAAGCCGTGCCTCGTTGGAAAGCTCTTTGGCAGCCGCTCGCGTGGCCCCACAGCCCGTGGGGCTGCGGGCTTTGCGGCGCCCGTCAGCCTCGGCGACACCGGCGCCTAGGTGGGGCCGCCGCGCCAGCCTGCAAAGCATTTTCCGGTAGGGCCGCGGCTCTGGCGACAGCTCCCACGCCCGAAGAGCCAGGAGGGAAAGCCGTGCCTCGTTGGAAAGCTCTTTGGCAGCCGCTCGCGTGGCCCCGCAGCGCGTGGGGCTGCGGGCTTTGCGGCGGCTGTCAGCCTCGGCGCCACCGGCGCCCACGTGGCGCGACCACGCCAGCCTGCAAAGCATTTTCCGGTAGGGCCGCGTCTCTGGTGACAGCTCCCACGCCCGAAGAGCCAGGAGGGAAAGCCGTGCCTCGTTGGAAAGCTCTTTGGCAGCCGCTCGCGTGGCCCCACAGCCAATGGGGCTGCGGGCTTTGCGGCGGCTGTCAGCCTGTGCGACACCGGCACCCAGGTGATGCCGCCACGCCAGCCTGCGAAGCATTTTCCGGTAGGGCCGCGTCTCTGGCGACAGCTCCCACGCCCGAAGAGCCAGGAGGGAAAGCCGTGCCTCGTTGGAAAGCTCTTTGGCAGCCGCTCGCGTGGCCCCACAGCCCGTGGAGCTGCGGGCTTTGCGGCGGCCGTCAGCCTCGGCGCCACCGGTGCCCACGTGGGGCCGCCGTGCCAGCCTGCAAAGCATTTTCCGGTAGGGCCGCGTCTCTGGCGACAGCTCCCACGGCCGAAGAGCCAGGAGGGAAAGCCATGCCTCGTTGGAAAGCTCTTTGGCAGCCACTCACGTGGCCCCACAGCCCGTGGGGCTGCGGGCTTTACGGCGGCCGTCAGCCTGGGCGCCACCGGCGCCCACGTGGGGCCGCCGCGCCAGACTGCAAAGCATTTTCCGGTAGGGCCGCGGCTCTGGCGACAGCTCCCACGCCCGAAGAGCCAGGAGGGAAAGCCATGCCTCGTTGGAAAGCTCTTTGGCAGCCACTCATGTGGCCCCACAGCCCGTGGGGCTGCGGGCTTTGCGGCGGCCGTCAGCCTCGGCGCCACCGGCGCCCACGTCGGGCCGCCGCGCCAGCCTGCGAAGCATTTTCCGGTAGGGCCGCGGCTCTGGCGACAGCTCCCACGCCCGAAGAGCCAGGAGGGAAAGCCATGCCCTGTTGGAAAGCTCTTTGGCAGCCACTCGCATGGTCCTAAAGCCTGTGGGGCTGCGGGCTTTGCGGCGGCCGTCAGCCTCGGCGCCACCGGCGCCCACGTGGCGCCGCCGCGCCAGCCTGCGAAGCATTTTCCGGTAAGGCCGCGGCTCTGGCGACAGCTCCCACGCCCGAAGAGCCAGGAGGGAAAGCCGTGCCTCGTTGGAAAGCTCTTTGGCAGCCGCTCGCGTGGCCCCACAGCCCATGGGGCTGCGGGCTTTGCGGCGGCCGTCAGCCTGGGCGCCACCGGCGCCCACGTTGCGCCGCCGCGCCAGCCTGCAAAGCATTTTCCGGTAGGGCCGCGGCTCTGGCGACAGCTCCCACACCCGAAGAGCCAGGAGGGAAAGCCGTGTCTCGTTGGAAAGCTCTTTGGCAGCCGCTCGCGTGGCCCCACAGCCCGTGGGGCTGCGGGCTTTGCGGCGGCCATCAGCCTGGGCGACACCGGCGCCCAGGTGATGCCGCCGCGCCAGCCTGCGAAGCATTTTCCGGTAGGGCCGCGTCTCTGGCGACAGCTCCCACGCCCGAAGAGCCAGGAGGGAAAGCCATGCCCTGTTGGAAAGCTCTTTGGCAGCCACTCGCATGGCCCTAAAGCTTGTGGGGCTGCGCGCTTTGCGGCAGCCGTCAGCCTCGGCGCCACCGGCGCCACGTGGCACCGCCGCGCCAGCCTGCGAAGCATTTTCCGGTAGGGCCGCGTCTCTGGCAACAGCTCCCACGCCCGAAGAGCCAGGAGGGAAAGCCGTGCCTCACTGGAAAGCTCTTTGGCAGCCACTCGCGTGGCCCCACAGCCCGTGGGGCTGCGGGCTTTCCGGCGGCTGTCAGCCTCGGAGCCACCGGCGCCCACGTGGCGCGACCGCGCCAGCCTGCAAAGCATTTTCCGGTAGGGCCGCGGCTCTGGCGACAGCTCCCACGCCCGAAGAGCCAGGAGGGAAAGCCGTGCCTCGTTGGAAAGCTCTTTGGCAGCCTCTCGCGTGGCCCCACAGCCCGTGGGGCTGCGGGCTTTGCAGCGGCCGTCAGCCTCAGCGCCACCGGCGCCCACGTTGCGCCGCCGCGCCAGCCTGCAAAGCATTTTCCGGTAGGGCCGCGGCTCTGGCGACAGCTCCCACGCCCGAAGAGCCAGGAGGGAAAGCCGTGCCTCGTTGGAAAGCTCTTTGGCAGCCGCTCGCGTGGCCCCACAGCCCGTGGGGCTGCGGGCTTTGCGGCGGCCATCAGCCTGGGCGACACCGGCGCCCAGGTGATGCCGCCACGCCAGCCTGCGAAGCATTTTCCGGTAGGGCCGCGTCTCTGGCAACAGCTCCCACGCCCGAAGAGCCAGGAGGGAAAGCCGTGCCTCGTTGGAAAGCTCTTTGGCAGCCGCTCGCGTGGCCCCACAGCCCGTGGGGCTGCGGGCTTTCCGGCGGCTGTCAGCCTCGGCGCCACCGGCGCCCACGTGGCGCGACCGCGCCAGCCTGCGAAGCATTTTCCGGTAGGGCCGCGGCTCTGGCGACAGCTCCCACGCCCGAAGAGCCAGGAGGGAAAGCCGTGCCTCGTTGGAAAGGTCTTTGGCAGCCGCTCGCGTGGCCCCACAGCCCGTGGGGCTGCGGGCTTTGCGGCGGCCGTCAGCCTCGGCGACACCGGCGCCTAGGTGGGGCCGCCGCGCCAGCCTGCAAAGCATTTTCCGGTAGGGCCGCGGCTCTGGCGACAGCTCCCACGCCCGAAGAGCCAGGAGGGAAAGCCGTGCCTCGTTGGAAAGCTCTTTGGCAGCCGCTCGCGTGGCCCCGCAGCGCGTGGGGCTGCGGGCTTTGCGGCGGCTGTCAGCCTCGGCGCCACCGGCGCCCACGTGGCGCGACCACGCCAGCCTGCAAAGCATTTTCCGGTAGGGCCGCGTCTCTGGTGACAGCTCCCACGGCCGAAGAGCCAGGAGGGAAAGCCGTGCCTCGTTGGAAAGCTCTTTGGCAGCCGCTCGCGTGGCCCCACAGCGCGTGGGGCTGCGGGCTTTGCGGCGGCTGTCAGCCTGTGCGACACCGGCACCCAGGTGATGCCGCCACGCCAGCCTGCGAAGCATTTTCCGGTAGGGCCGCTTCTCTGGCGACAGCTCCCACGCCCGAAGAGCCAGGAGGGAAAGCCGTGCCTCGTTGGAAAGCTCTTTGGCAGCCGCTCGCGTGGCCCCACAGCCCGTGGGGCTGCGGGCTTTGCGGCGGCCGTCAGCCTCGGCGCCACCGGTGCCCACGTGGGGCCGCCGTGCCAGCCTGCAAAGCATTTTCCGGTAGGGCCGCGTCTCTGGCGACAGCTCCCACGGCCGAAGAGCCAGGAGGGAAAGCCATGCCTCGTTGGAAAGCTCTTTGGCAGCCACTCACGTGGCCCCACAGCCCGTTGGGCTGCGGGCTTTGCGGCGGCCGTCAGCCTGGGCGACACCGGCGCCCACGTGGGGCCGCCGCGCCAGACTGCAAAGCATTTTCCGGTAGGGCCGCGGCTCTGGCGACAGCTCCCACGCCCGAAGAGCCAGGAGGGAAAGCCGTGCCTCGTTGGAAAGCTCTTTGGCAGCCGCTCGCGTGGCCCCACAGCCCATGGGGCTGCGGGCTTTGCGGCGGCCGTCAGCCTCAGTGCCACCGGCGCCCACGTGGGGCCGCCGCGCCAGCCTGCGAAGCATTTTCCGGTAGGGCCGCAGCTCTGGCGACAGCTCCCACGCCCGAAGAGCCAGGAGGGAAAGCCGTGCCTCGTTGGAAAGCTCTTTGGCAGCCGCTCATGTGGCCCCACAGCCCGTGGGGCTGCGGGCTTTGCGGCGGACGTCAGCCTCGGCGCCACCGGCGCCCACGTCGGGCCGCTGCGCCAGGCAGAGAAGCATTTTCCGGTAGGGCCGCGGCTCTGGCGACAGCTCCCACGCCCGAAGAGCCAGGAGGGAAAGCCATGCCCTGTTGGAAAGCTCTTTGGCAGCCACTCACATGGTCCTAAAGCCTGTGGGGCTGCGGGCTTTGCGGCGGCCGTCAGCCTCGGCGCCACCGGCGCCCACGTGGGGCCGCCGCGCCAGCCTGCGAAGCATTTTCCGGTAGGGCCGCGGCTCTGGCGACAGCTCCCACGCCCGAAGAGCCAGGAGGGAAAGCCGTGCCTCGTTGGAAAGCTCTTTGGCAGCCGCTCGCGTGGCCCCACAGCCCATGGGGCTGCGGGCTTTGCGGCGGCCGTCAGCCTGGGCGCCACCGGCGCCCACGTTGCGCCGCCGCGCCAGCCTGCAAAGCATTTTCCGGTAGGGCCGCGGCTCTGGCGACAGCTCCCACGCCCGAAGAGCCAGGAGGGAAAGCCGTGCCTCGTTGGAAAGCTCTTTGGCAGCCGCTCGCGTGGCCCCACAGCCCGTGGGGCTGCGGGCTTTGCGGCGGCTATCAGCCTGGGCGACACCGGCGCCCAGGTGATGCCGCCGTGCCAGCCTGCGAAGCATTTTCCGGTAGGGCCGCGTCTCTGGCGACAGCTCCCACGCCCGAAGAGCCAGGAGGGAAAGCCATGCCCTGTTGGAAAGCTCTTTGGCAGCCACTCGCATGGCCCTAAAGCTTGTGGGGCTGCGGGCTTTGCGGCAGCCGTCAGCCTCGGCGCCACCGGCGCCACGTGGCGCCGCCGCGCCAGCCTGCGAAGCATTTTCCGGTAGGGCCGCGTCTCTGGCAACAGCTCCCACGCCCGAAGAGCCAGGAGGGAAAGCCGTGCCTCGTTGGAAAGCTCTTTGGCAGCCGCTCGCGTGGCCCCACAGCCCATGGTGCATGCGGGCTTTGCGGCGGCCGTCAGCCTTGGCGCCACCGGCGCCCACGTCGGGCCGCCACGCCAGCCTGCGAAGCATTTTCCGGTAGGGCCGCGGCTCTGGCGACAGCTCCCACGCCCGAAGAGCCAGGAGGGAAAGCCGTGCCTCGTTGGAAAGCTCTTTGGCAGCCGCTCGTGTGGCCCCACAGCCCGTGGGGCTGCGGGCTTTGCGGCGGCCGTCAGCCTGGGCGCCACCGGTGCCCACATTGCGCCGCTGCGCCAGCCTGCGAAGCATTTTCCGGTAGGGCCGCGGCTCTGGCGACAGCTCCCACGCCCGAAGAGCCAGGAGGGAAAGCCGTGCCTCGTTGGAAAGCTCTTTGGCAGCCACTCGCGTGGCCCCACAGCCCGTGGGGCTGCGGGCTTTGCGGCGGCCGTCAGCCTCGGCGCCACCGGCGCCCATATTGCGCCGCCGCGCCAGCCTGCAAAGCATTTTCCGGTAGGGCCGCGGCTCTGGCGACAGCTCCCACGCCCGAAGAGCCAGGAGGGAAAGCCATGCCCTGTTGGAAAGCTCTTTGGCAGCCACTCGCATGGCCCTAAAGCCTGTGGGGCTGCGGGCTTTGCGGCGGCCGTCAGCCTCGGCGCCACCGGCGCCCACGTTGCGCCGCCGCCCCAGCCTGCGAAGCATTTTCCGGTAGGGCTGCGTCTCTGGCGACAGCTCCCACGCCCGAAGAGCCAGGAGGGAAAGCCATGCCTCGTTGGAAAGCTCTTTGGCAGTCACTCGCGTGGCCCCACAGCCCGTGGGGCTGCGGGCTTTCCGGCGGCTGTCAGCCTGGGCGCCACCGGCGCCCACGTGGCGCGACCGCGCCAGCCTGCAAAGCATTTTCCGGTAGGGCCGCGGCTCTGGCGACAGCTCCCACGCCCGAAGAGCCAGGAGGGAAAGCCGTGCCTCGTTGGAAAGCTCTTTGGCAGCCACTCGCGTGGCCCCACAGCCCGTGGGGCTGCGGGCTTTCCGGCGGCTGTCAGCCTCGGCGCCACCGGCGCCCACGTGGCGCGACCGCGCCAGCCTGCAAAGCATTTTCCGGTAGGGCCGCGGCTCTGGCGACAGCTCCCACGCCCGAAGAGCCAGGAGGGAAAGCCGTGCCTCGTTGGAAAGCTCTTTGGCAGCCGCTCGCGTGGCCCCACAGCCCGTGGGGCTGCGGGCTTTGCGGCGGCCGTCAGCCTCGGCGCCACCGGCGCCCATATTGCGCCGCCGCGCCAGCCTGCAAAGCATTTTCCGGTAGGGCCTCGTCTCTGGCGACAGCTCCCACGCCCGAAGAGCCAGGAGGGAAAGCCATGCCCTGTTGGAAAGCTCTTTGGCAGCCACTCGCATGGCCCTAAAGCCTGTGGGGCTGCGGGCTTTGCGGCGGCCGTCAGCCTCGGCGCCACCGGCGCCCACGTTGCGCCGCCGCGCCAGCCTGCGAAGCATTTTCCGGTAGGGCCGCGGCTCTGGCGACAGCTCCCACGCCCGAAGAGCCAGGAGGGAAAGCCGTGCCTCGTTGGAAAGCTCTTTGGCAGCCACTCGCGTGGCCCCACAGCCCGTGGGGCTGCGGGCTTTCCGGCGGCTGTCAGCCTCGGCGCCACCGGCGCCCACGTGGCGCGACCGCGCCAGCCTGCAAAGCATTTTCCGGTAGGGCCGCGTCTCTGGCGACAGCTCCCACGCCCGAAGAGCCAGGAGGGAAAGCCGTGCCTCGTTGGAAAGCTCTTTGGCAGCCGCTCGCGTGGCCCCACAGCCCGTGGGGCTGCGGGCTTTGCGGCGGACGTCAGCCTCGGCGCCACCGGCGCCTAGGTGGGGCCGCCGCGCCAGCCTGTAAAGAATTTTCCGGTAGGGCCGCGGCTCTGGCGACAGCTCCCACGCCCGAAGAGCCAGGAGGGAAAGCCGTGCCTCGTTGGAAAGCTCTTTGGCAGCCTCTCGCGTGGCCCCACAGCCCATGGGGCTGCGGGCTTTGTGGCGGCCGTCAGCCTCAGTGCCACCGGCGCCCACGTTGCGCCGCCGCGCCAGCCTGCAAAGCATTTTCCGGTAGGGCCGCGTCTCTGGCGACAGCTCCCACGCCCGAAGAGCCAGGAGGGAAAGCCGTGCCTCGTTGGAAAGCTCTTTGGCAGCCGCTCGCGTGGCCCCACAGCCCGTGGGGCTGAGGGCTTTGCGGCGGCCGTCAGCCTCGGCGCCACCGGCGCCTAGGTGGGGTCGCCGCGCCAGCCTGCAAAGCATTTTCCGGTAGGGCCGCGGCTCTGGCGACAGCTCCCATGCCCGAAGAGCCAGGAGGGAAAGCCATGCCCTGTTGGAAAGCTCTTTGGCAGCCACTCGCATGGCCCTAAAGCCTGTGGGGCTGCGGGCTTTGCGGCGGCCGTCAGCCTCGTCGCCACCGGCGCCCACGTTGCGCCGCCGTGCCAGCCTGCGAAGCATTTTCCGGTAGGGCCGCGGCTCTGGCGACAGCTCCCACGGCCGAAGAGCCAGGAGGGAAAGCCATGCCCTGTTGGAAAGCTCTTTGGCAGCCACTCGCATGGCCCTAAAGCCTGTGGGGCTGCGGGCTTTGCGGCGGCCGTCAGCCTGGGCGACACCGACGCCCACGTGGTGCCGCCGCGCCAGCCTGCGAAGCATTTTCCGGTAGGGCCGCGGCTCTGGCGACAGCTCCCACGCCCGAAGAGCCAGGAGGGAAAGCCGTGCCTCGTTGGAAAGCTCTTTGGCAGCCGCTCGCGTGGACCCACAGCCCGTGGGGCTGCGGGCTTTCCGGCGGCCGTCAGCCTGGGCGCCACCGGTGCCCACGTCGGGCCGCCGCGCCAGCCTGCGAAGCATTTTCCGGTAGGGCCGCGGCTCTGGCGACAGCTCCAACGCCCGAAGAGCCAGGAGGGAAAGCCATGCCCTGTTGGAAAGCTCTTTGGCAGCCGCTCGCGTGGCCCCACAGCCCATGGGGCTGCGGGCTTTGCGGCGGCTGTCAGCCTCGGCGACACCGGCGCCCACGTGGCACGACCGCGCCAGCCTGCAAAGCATTTTCCGGTAGGGCCACGTCTCTGGCGACAGCTCCCATGGCCGAAGAGCCAGGAGGGAAAGCCGTGCCTCGTTGGAAAGCTCTTTGGCAGCCGCTCGCGTGGCCCCACAGCCCATGGGGCTGCGGGCTTTGCGGCGGCCGTCAGCCTCGGCGCCACCGGCGCCCACGTCGGGCCGCCACGCCAGCCTGCGAAGCATTTTCCGGTAGGGCCGCGTCTCTGGCGACAGCTCCCACGCCCGAAGAGCCAGGAGGGAAAGCCGTGCCTCGTTGGAAAGCTCTTTGGCAGCCGCTCGCGTGGCCCCACAGCCCGTGGGGCTGCGGGCTTTGCGGCGGCCGTCAGCCTCGGCGCCACCGGCGCCCACGTGGCGCGACCGCGCCAGCCTGCAAAGCATTTTCCGGTAGGGCCGCGTCTCTGGCGACAGCTCCCACGCCCGAAGAGCCAGGAGGGAAAGCCGTGCCTCATTGGAAAGCTCTTTGGCAGCCGCTCGCGTGGCCCCACAGCCAATGGGGCTGCGGGCTTTGCGGCGGCCGTCAGCCTCGGCGCCACCGGCGCCTAGGTGGGGCCGCCGCGCCAGCCTGCAAAGAATTTTCCGGTAGGGCCGCGTCTCTGGCGACAGCTCCCACGCCCGAAGAGCCAGGAGGGAAAGCCGTGCCTCGTTGGAAAGCTCTTTGGCAGCCGCTCGCGTGGCCCCACAGCCCGTGGGGCTGCGGGCTTTGCGGCGGCCGTCAGCCTCAGTGCCACCGGCGCCCACGTTGCGCCGCCGCGCCAGCCTGCGAAGCATTTTCCGGTAGGGCCGCAGCTCTGGCGACAGCTCCCACGCCCGAAGAGCCAGGAGGGAAAGCCGTGCCTCGTTGGAAAGCTCTTTGGCAGCCGCTCTTGTGTCCCCACAGCTCATGGGGCTGCGGGCTTTGCGGCGGCCATCAGCCTGGGCGACACCGGCGCCCACGTGGTGCCGCCGCGCCAGCCTGCGAAGCATTTTCCGGTAGGGCCGCGGCTCTGGCGACAGCTCCCACGCCCGAAGAGACAGGAGGGAAAGCCGTGCCTCGTTGTAAAGCTCTTTGGCAGCCACTCGCGTGGCCCCACAGCCCGTGGGGCTGCGGGCTTTCCGGCGGCTGTCAGCCTCGGCGCCACCGGCGCCCACGTGGCGCGACCGCGCCAGCCTGCAAAGCATTTTCCGGTAGGGCCACGGCTCTGGCGACAGCTCCCACGCCTGAAGAGCCAGGAGAGTAAGCTGTGCCTCGTTGGAAAGCTCTTTGGCAGCCGATGGCGTGGCCCCACAGCCCGTGGGGCTGCGGGCTTTGGGGTGGCCGTCAGCCTCGGCGCCACCGGCGCACAGGTGGCGCCACCGCGCCAGCCTGCGAAGCATTTTCCGGTAGGGCCGCGGCTCTGGCGACATCTCCCACTCCCGAAGTGCCAGGAGGGAAAGCCGTGCCTCGTTGGAAAGCTCTTTGGCAGCCGCTGGCGTGGCCCCACAGCCCGTGGGGCTGCGGGCTTTGCGGCGTCCGTCAGCCTCGGCGCCGCCGGCGCCCAGGTGGCGCCACCGCGCCAGCCTGCGAAGCATTTTCGGGTAGGGCCGCGGCTCTGGCGACATCTCCCACGCCCAAAGAGCCAGGAGGGAAAGCCGTGCCTCGTTGGAAAGCTCTTTGGCAGCCGCTGGCGTGGCCCCACAGCCCATGGGGCTGCGGGCTTTGCGGAGGCCGTCAGCCTCGGAGACAGCGGCGCCCACGTCACGCCGCCGCGCCAGCCTGCGAAGCATTTTCCAGTAGGGCCGCGGCTCTGGCGACAGCTCCCACGCCCAAAGAGCCAGGAGAGTAAGCTGTGTCTCGTTGGAAAGCTCTTTGGCAGCCGCTGGCGTGGCCCCACAGCCCGTGGGGCTGCGGGCTTTGCGGCGGCCGTCAGCCTCGGCGCCACTGGCACCCACGTGGCGCCGCCGCGCCAGTCTGCAAAGCATTTTCGGGTAGGGCCGCGTCTCTGGCGACAGCTCCCACGCCCGAAGAGCCAGGAGGGAAAGCCATGCCTCGTTGGAAAGCTCTTTGGCAGCCGCTCGCGTGGCCCCACAGCCCGTGGGGCTGCGGGCTTTGTGGCGGCCGTCAGCCTGGGCACCACCGGCGCCCACGTGGCGCCACCGCGCCAGCCTGCGAAGCATTTTCGGGTAGGGCCGCGGCTCTGGCGACATCTCCCACGCCCGAAGTGCCAGGAGGGAAAGCCGTGCCTCGTTGGAAAGCTCTTTGGCAGCCGCTGGCGTGGCCCCACAGCCCGTGGGGCTGCGGGCTTTGCGGCGGCCGTCAGCCTCGGCGACAGCGGCGCCCACGTGGCGCCGCCGCGCCAGCCTGCAAAGCATTTTCCGGTAGGGCCGCGGCTCTGGCGACAGCTCCCGCGCCCGAAGAGCCAGGAGGGAAAGCCGTGCCTCGCTGGAAAGCTCTTTGGCAGCCGCCTGCGTGGCCCCACAGCCCGTGGGGCTGCGGGCTTTGCGGCGGCCATCAGCCTCGGCGCCACCGAAGGCCACGTCGCACCGCCGCGCCAGCCTGCGAAGCATTTTCCAGTAGGGCCGCGTCTCTGGCGACAGCTCCCACGCCCGAAGAGCCAGGAGGGAAAGCCGTGCCTCGTTGGAAAGCTCTTTGGCAGCCGCTAGCGTGGCCCCACAGCCCGTGGGGCTGCGGGGTTTGCGGCGGCCGTCAGCCTCGGCGCCACCTGCGCCCAGGTGGCGCCGCCGTGCCAGCCTGCGAAGCATTTTCGGGTAGGGCCGCGGCTCTGGCGACATCTCCCACGCCCGAAGTGCCAGGAGGGAATGCCGTGCCTCGTTGGAAAGCTCTTTGGCAGCCGCTCGCGTGGCCCCACAGCCCGTGGGGCTGCGGGCTTTGCGGCGGCCGTCAGCCTCAGCGCCACCGGCGCCCATATGGCGCCGCCGCGCCAGCCTGCGAAGCATTTTCCGGTAGGGCCGCGGCTCTGGCGACAGCTCCCACGCCCGAAGAGCCAGGAGGGAAAGCCGTGCCTCGTTGGAAAGCTCTTTGGCAGCCGCTGGCGTGGCCCCACAGCCCGTGGGGCTGCGGGCTTTGCGGCGGCCGTCAGCCTCGGCTGCACCAGCGCCCACATGGTGCCGCCGCGCCAGCCTGCAAAGTATTTTCGGGTAGGGCCGCGTCTCTGGCGACAGCTCCCACGCCCGAAGAGCCAGGAGGGAAAGCCATGCCTCGTTGGAAAGCTCTTTGGCAGCCGCTGGCGTGGCCCCACAGCCCGTGGGGCTGCGGGCTTTGCGGCAGCAGTCAGCCTCGGCGCCACCGGCGCCCACTTTGCGCCGCCGCGCCAGCCTGCGAAGCATTTTCCGGTAGGGCCGCGGCTCTGGCGACATCTCCCACGCCCGAAGTGCCAGGAGGGAAAGCCGTGCCTCGTTGGAAAGCTCTCTGGCAGCCGCTGGTGTGGCCCCACAGCCCGTGGGGCTGCGGGCTTTGCGGCGGCCGTCAGCCTCAGCGCCACCGGCGCCCACGTGGCGCTGCCGCGCTAGCCTGCGAAGCATTTTCCGGTAGGGCCGCGGCTCGGGCGACAGCTCCCACGCCCGAAGAGCCGGGAGGGAAAGCCGTGCCTCGTTGGAAAGCTCTTTGGCAGTCACTCGCGTGGCCCCACAGCCCGTGGGGCTGCGGGCTTTCCGGCGGCCGTCAGCCTCGGCTCCATGGACGCCAACGTGGCGCCGCCGCGCCAGCCTGCGAAGCATTTTCCGGTAGGGCCGCGGCTCTGGCAACAGCTCCCACGCCCCAAGAGCCAGGAGAGTAAGCTGTGCCTCGTTGGAAAGCTCTTTGGCAGCCGCTGGCGTGGCCCGACAGCCCGTGGGGCTGCGGGCTATGCGGTGGCCGTCAGCCTCGGCGCCACCGAAGGCCACGTCGCACCGCCGCGCTAGCCTGTGAAGCATTTTCCGGTAGGGCCGCGGCTCTGGCGACATCTCCCACGCCCGAAGAGCCAGGAGGGAAAGCCGTGCCTCGTTGGAAAGCTCTTTGGCAGCCGCTCGCGTGGCCCCACAGCCCGTGGGGCTGCGGGGTTTGCGGCGGCCGTCAGCCTCGGCGCCACCGGCGCCCAGGTGGCGCCGCCGCGCCAGCCTGCAAAGCATTTTCCAGTAGGGCCGCGGCTCTGGCGACATCTCCCACGCCCAAAGAGCCAGGAGGGAATGCCGTGCCTCGTTGGAAAGCTCTTTGGCAGCCGCTGACGTGGCCCCACAGCCCGTGGGGCTGCGGGCTTTGCGCCGGCCGTCAGCCTCAGCGCCACCGGCGCCCACGTGGCGCCGCCGCGCCAGCCTGCGAAGCATTTTCGGGTAGGGCCGCGGCTCTGGCGACAGCTCCCACGCCCGAAGAGCCAGGAGGGAAAGCCGTGCCTCGTTGGAAAGCTCTTTGGCAGCCGCTGGCGTGGCCCCACAGCCCGTGGGGCTGCGGGCTTTGCGGTGGCCATCAGCCTTGGCGACAGCGGCGCACACGTGGCGCCGCCGCGCCAACCTGCGAAGCATTTTCCGGTAGGGCCGCGGCTTTGGCGACAGCTCCCACGCCCAAAGAGCCAGGAGAGTAAGCTGTGCCTCGTTGGAAAGCTCTTTGGCAGCCGCTGGCGTGGCCCCACAGGCCGTGGGGCTGCGGGCTTTGTGGCGGCCGTGAGCCTCGGCGCCACCGGCGCCCACGTGGCGCCGCCGCGCCAGCCTGCGAAGCATTTTCCGTTAGGGCCGCGGCTCTGGCGACAGCTCCCACGCCCGAAGAGCCAGGAGGGAAAGCCGTGCCTCGTTGGAAAGCTCTTTGGCAGCCGCTCGCGTGGCCCCACAGCCCGTGGGGCTGTGGGCTTTGCGGCGGCCGTCAGCCTCGGCGCCACCAGCGCCCACGTGGCGACGCCGCGCCAGCGTACGAAGCATTTTCCGGTAGGGCCGCGACTCTGGCGACAGCTCCCACGCCCGAAGAGCCAGGAGAGTAAGCTGTGCCTCGTTGGAAAGCTCTTTGGCAGCCGCTGGCGTGGCCCCACAGCCCGTGGGGCTGCGGGCTTTGCGGCGGCCGTCAGCCTCGGCGCCACCAGCGCCCACGTGGCACCGCCGCGCCAGCCTGCGAAGCATTTTCCGGTAGGGCCGCGGATCTGGCGACAGCTCCCACGCCCGAAGAGCCAGGAGGGAAAGCCGTGCCTCGTTGGAAAGCTCTTTGGCAGCCACTGGCGTGGCCCCACAGCCCGTGGGGCTGCGGGGTTTGCGGCGGCCGTCAGCCTCGGCGCCACCGGCGCCCACTTTGCGCCGCCGCGCCAGCCTGCGAAGCATTTTCCGTTAGGGCCACGGCTCTGGCGACAGCTCCCACGCCCGAAGAGCCAGGAGGGAAAGCCGTGCCTCGTTGGAAAGCTCTTTGGCAGCCGCTGGCGTGGCCCCACAGCCCGTGGGGCTGTGGGCTTTGCGGCGGCCGTCAGCCTCGGCGCCACCAGCGCCCACGTGGCGCCGCCGCGCCAGCCTGCGAAGCATTTTCGGGGAGGGCCGCGTCTCTGGCGACAGCTCCCACGCCCGAAGAGCCAGGAGGGAAAGCCGTGCCTCGTTGGAAAGCTCTTTGGCAGCCGCTGGCGTGGCCCCACAGGCCGTGGGGCTGCGGGCTTTGCGGCGGCCGTCAGCCTCGGTGACACCGGCGCCCCCGTGGCGCCGCCGCGCCAACCTGCGAAGCATTTTCCGGTAGGGCCGCGGCTCTGGCGACAGCTCCCACGCCCGAAGAGCCAGGAGGGAAAGCCATGCCTCGTTGGAAAGCTCTTTGGCAGCCGCTGGCGTGGCCCCACAGCCCGTGGGGCTGCGGGCTTTGCGGTGGCCGTCAGCCTCAGTACCACTGGCTCCCACGTGGCGCCGCCGCGCCAGCCTGCGAAGCATTTTCGGGTAGGGCCGCGGCTCTGGCGACAGCTCCCACGCCCGAAGAGCCATGAGGGAAAGCCGTGCCTCGTTGGAAAGCTCTTTGGCAGCCGCGGGTGTGGCCCCACAGCCCGTGGTGCTGTGGGCTTTGCGGCGGCCGTCAGCCTCGGCGCCACCGGCGCCCAGGTGGCGCCACCGCGCCAGCCTGCGAAGCATTTTCGGGTAGGGCCGCGGCTCTGGCGACATCTCCCACGCCCGAAGAGCCAGGAGGGAAAGCCGTGCCTCGTTGGAAAGCTCTTTGGCAGCCGCTGGCGTGGCCCCACAGCCCGTGGGGCTGCGGGCTTTGCGGAGGCCGTCAGCCTCGGAGACAGCGGCGCCCACCTCACGCCGCCGCGCCAGCCTGCGAAGCATTTTCCAGTAGGTCTGCGGCTCTGGCGACAGCTCCCACGCCCAAAGAGCCAGGAGAGTAAGCTGTGCCTCGTTGGAAAGCTCTTTGGCAGCCGCTGGCGTGGCCCCACAGCCCGTGGGGCTGCGGGCTTTGCGGCGGCCGTCAGCCTCGGCGCCACCGGCACCCACGTGGCGCCGCCGCACCAGTCTGCAAAGCATTTTCGGGTAGGGCTGCGGCTCTGGCGACAGCTCCCACGCTCGAAGAGCCAGGAGGGAAAGCCATGCCTCGTTGGAAAGCTCTTTGGCAGCCGCTCGCGTGGCCCCACAGCCCGTGGGGCTGCGGGCTTTGCGGCGGCCGTCAGCCTGGGCACCACCGGCGCCCATGTGGCGCCACCGCGCCAGCCTGCGAAGGATTTTCGGGTAGGGCCGCGGCTCTGGCGACATCTCCCACGCCCGAAGTGCCAGGAGGGAAAGCCGTGCCTCGTTGGAAAGCTCTTTGGCAGCCGCTCGCGTGGCCCCACAGCCCGTGGGGCTGCGGGCTTTGCCGCGGCCGTCAGCCTCGGCGACAGCGGCGCCCACGTGGTGCCGCCGCGCCAGCCTGCGAAGCATTTTCGGGTAGGGCCGCGGCTCTGGCGACAGCTCCCACGCCCGAAGAGCCAGGAGGGAAAGCCGTGCCTCGCTGGAAAGCTCTTTGGCAGCCGCCTGCGTTGCCCGACAGCCCGTGGGGCTGCGGGCTTTGCGGCGGCCGTCAGCCTCGGCGCCACCGAAGGCCACGTCGCACCGCCGCGCCAGCCTGCGAAGCATTTTCCGGTAGGGCCGCGTCTCTGGCGACTTCTCCCACGCCCGAAGAGCCAGGAGGGAAAGCCGTGCCTCGTTGGAAAGCTCTTTGGCAGCCGCTAGCGTGGCCCCACAGCCCGTGGGGCTGCGGGGTTTGCGGCGGCCGTCAGCCTCGGCGCCACCGGCGCCCACTTTGCGCCGCCGCGCCAGCCTGCGAAGCATTTTCGGGTAGGGCCGCGGCTCTGGCGACATCTCCCACGCCCGAAGTGCCAGGAGGGAATGCCGTGCCTCGTTGGAAAGCTCTTTGGCAGCCGCTCGCGTGGCCCCACAGCCCGTGGGGCTGCGGGCTTTGCGGAGGCCGTCAGCCTCAGCGCCACCGGCGCCCATGTGGCGCCGCCGCGCCAGCCTGCGAAGCATTTTCCGTTAGGGCCGCGGCTCTGGCGACAGCTCCCACGCCCGAAGTGCCAGGAGGGAAAGCCGTGCCTCGTTGGAAAGCTCTTTGGCAGCCGCTGGCGTGGCCCCACAGCCCGTGGGGCTGCGGGCTTTGCGGCGGCCGTCAGCCTCGGCGCCACCGGCGCCCAGGTGGCGCCACCGCGCCAGCCTGTGAAGCATTTTCCGGTAGGGCCGCGGCTCTGGCGACATCTCCCACTCCCGAAGTGCCAGGAGGGAAAGCCGTGCCTCGTTGGAAAGCTCTTTGGCAGCCGCTGGCGTGGCCCCACAGCCCGTGGGGCTGCGGGCTTTGCGGCGGCCGTCAGCCTCGGCGCCACCGGCGCCCAGGTGGTGCCACCGCGCCAGCCTGCGAAGCATTTTCCGGTAGGGCCGCGGCTCTGGCGACATCTCCCACTCCCGAAGTGCCAGGAGGGAAAGCCGTGCCTCGTTGGAAAGCTCTTTGGCAGCCGCTCGCGTGGCCCCACAGCCCGTGGGGCTGCGGGCTTTGCGGCGGCCGTCAGCCTCAGCGCCACCGGCGCCCACGTGGCGCCACCGCGCCAGCCTGCGAAGCATTTTCGGGTAGGGCCGCGGCTCTGGCGACAGCTCCCACGCCCGAAGAGCCAGGAGGGAAAGCCGTGCCTCGTTGGAAAGCTCTTTGGCAGCCGCTGGCGTGGCCCCACAGCCCGTGGGGCTGCGGGCTTTGCGGCGACCGTCAGCCTCGGCGCCACCGGCGCCCAGGTGGCGCCGCCGCGCCAGCCTGCGAATCATTTTCCGGTAGGGCCGCGGCTCGGGCGACAGCTCCCACGCCCGAAGTGCCAGGAGGGAAAGCCGTGCCTCGCTGGAAAAGTCTTTGGCAGCCGCCTGCGTGGCCCGACAGCCCGTGGGGCTGCGGGGTTTGCGGCGGCCGTCAGCCTCGGCGCCACCGAAGGCCACGTCGCACCGCCGCGCCAGCCTGCGAAGCATTTTCCAGTAGGGCCGCGGCTCTGGCGACATCTCCCACGCCCGAAGAGCCAGGAGGGAAAGCCGTGCCTCGTTGGAAAGCTCTTTGGCAGCCGCTCGCGTGGCCCCACAGCCCGTGGGGCTGCGGGGTTTGCAGCGGCCGTCAGCCTCGGCGCCACCTGCGCCCATGTGGCGCCGCCGCGCCAGCCTGCGAAGCATTTTCGGTTAGGGCCGCGTCTCTGGCGACATCTCCCACGCCCGAAGTGCCAGGAGGGAATGCCGTGCCTCGTTGGAAAGCTCTTTGGCAGCCGCTAGCGTGGCCCCACAGCCCGTGGGGCTGCGGGCTTTGCGGCGTCCGTCAGCCTCGGCGCCACCGGCGCCCAGGTGGCGCCACCGCACCAGCCTGCGAAGCATTTTCCGGTAGGGCCGCGGCTCTGGCGACAGCTCCCACGGAAGAAGAGCCAGGAGGGAAAGCCGTGCCTCGTTGGAAAGCTCTTTGGCAGCCGCTCGCGTGGCCCCACAGCCCGTGGGGCTGCGGGCTTTGCGGAGGCCGTCAGCCTCGGAGACAGCGGCGCCCATGTCACGCCGCCGCGCCAGCCTGCGAAGCATTTTCCGGTAGGGCCGCGGCTCTGGCGACAGCTCCCACGCCCGAAGAGCCAGGAGAGTAAGCTGTGCCTCGTTGGAAAGCTCTTTGGCAGCCGCTGGCGTGGCCCCACAGGCCGTGGGGCTGCGGGCTTTGCGGCGGCCGTCAGCCTCGGCGCCACCGGCGCCCCCGTGGCGCCGCCGCGCCAACCTGCGAAGCATTTTCCGGTAGGGCCGCGGCTCTGGCGACAGCTCCCACGCCCGAAGTGCCAGGAGGGAAAGCCGTGCCTCGTTGGAAAGCTCTTTGGCTTCCGCTCGCGTGGCCCCACAGCCCGTGGGGCTGCGGGCTTTGCGGAGGCCGTCAGCCTCGGAGACAGCGGCGCCCATGTCACGCCACCGCGCCAGCCTGCGAAGCATTTTCCGGTAGGGCCGCGGCTCTGGCGACAGCTCCCACGCCCGAAGAGCCAGGAGGGAATGCCGTGCCTCGTTGGAAAGCTCTTTGGCAGCCGCTGGCGTGGCCCCACAGCCCGTGGGGCTGCGGGCTTTGCGTCGGCCGTCAGCCTCGGCGCTACCGGCGACCACGTGGTGCCGCCGCACCAGCCTGCGAAGCATTTTCCGGTAGGGCCGCGGCTCTGGCGACAGCTCCCACGCCCGAAGAGCCAGGAGGGAAAGCCGTGCCTTGTTGGAAAGCTCTTTGGCAGCCGCTGGCGTGGCCCCACAGCCCGTGGGGCTGCGGGCTTTGCGGCGGCCGTCAGCCTTGGCGCCACCGGCGCCCACGTGGCACCGCCGCGTCAGCCTGCGAAGCATTTTCGGGTAGGGCCGCGGCTCTGGCGACAGCTCCCACGCCAGAAGAGCCAGGAGGGAAAGCCGTACCTCGTTGGAAAGCTCTTTGGCAGCCGCTGGCGTGGCCCCACAGCCCGTGGGGCTGCGGGCTTTGCGGCGGCCGTCAGCCTCGGCGCCACCGGCGCCCACGTGGCGCCACCGCTCCAGCCTGCGAAACATTTTCGGGTAGTGCCGCGGCTCTGGCGACATCTCCCACGCCCGAAGTGCCAGGAGGGAAAGCCGTGCCTCGTTGGAAAGCTCTTTGGCAGCCGCTCGCGTGGCCCCACAGCCCGTGGGGCTGCGGGCTTTGCGGAGGCCGTCAGCCTCGGATACAGCGGCGCCCATGTCACGCCGCCGCGCCAGCCTGCGAAGCATTTTCCGGTAGGGCCGCGGCTCTGGCGACAGCTCCCACGCCCGAAAAGCCAGGAGAGTAAGCTGTGCCTCGTTGGAAAGCTCTTTGGCAGCCGCTCGCGTGGCCCCACAGCCCGTGGGGCTGCGGGGTTTGCGGCGGTCGTCAGCCTCGGCGCCACCAGCGCCCAGGTGGCGCCGCCGCGCCAGCCTGCGAAGAATTTTCCGGTAGGGCCGCGGCTCTGGCGACAGCTCCCATGCCCGAAGAGCCAGGAGAGTAAGCTGTGCCTCGTTGGAAAGCTCTTTGGCAGCCGCTCGCGTGGCCCCACAGCCCGTGGGGCTGCGGGCTTTGCGGCGGCCGTCAGCCTCAGCGCCACCGAAGGCCACGTCGCACCGCCGCGCCAGCCTGCGAAGCATTTTCCGGTAGGGCCGCGGCTCTGGCGACATCTCCCACGCCAGAAGAGCGAGGAGGGAAAGCCGTACCTCGTTGAAAAGCTCTTTGGCAGCCGCTGGCGTGGCCCCACAGCCCGTGGGGCTGCGGGCTTTGCGGCGGCCGTCAGCCTCGGCGCCACCGGCGCCCAGGTGGCGCCACCGCGCCAGCCTGCGAAGCATTTTCGGGTAGGGCCGCGGCTCTGGCGACATCTCCCACGCCCGAAGTGCCAGGAGGGAAAGCCGTGCCTCGTTGGAAAGCTCTTTGGCAGCCGCTGGCATGGCCCCACAGCCCGTGGGGCTGCGGGCTTTGCGGTGGCCGTTAGCCTCGGCGACAGCGGCGCCCAGGTGGCGCCACCGCGCCAGCCTGCAAAGCATTTTCCGGTAGGGCCGCGGCTCTCGCGACAGCTCCCATGCCCGAAGAGCCAGGAGAGTAAGCTGTGCCTCGTTGGAAAGCTCTTTGGCAGCCGCTCGCGTGGCCCCACAGCCCGTGGGGCTGCGGGCTTTGCGGCGGCCGTCAGCCTCAGCGCCACCGAAGGCCACGTGGCGCCGCCGCGCCAGCCTGCGAAGCATTTTCCGGTAGGGCCGCGGCTCTGGCGACAGCTCCCACGCCTGAAGAGCCAGGAGGGAAAGCCGTGCCTCGTTGGAAAGCTCTTTGGCAGCCGCTGGCATCGCCCCACAGCCCGTGGGGCTGCGGGCTTTGCGGTGGCCGTTAGCCTCGGCGACAGCGGCGCCCACGTCGCGCCGCCGCGCCAGCCTGCAAAGCATTTTCCGGTAGGGCCGCGGCTCTCGCGACAGCTCCCATGCCCGAAGAGCCAGGAGAGTAAGCTGTGCCTCGTTGGAAAGCTCTTTGGCAGCCGCTGGCGTGGCCCCACAGCCCGTGGGGCTGCGGGCTTTGCGGCGGCCGTCAGCCTCAGCGCCACCGAAGGCCACGTCGCACCGCCGCGCCAGCCTGCGAAGCATTTTCCGGTAGGGCCGCGGCTCTGGCGACAGCTCCCACGCCCGAAGAGCCAGGAGGGAAAGCCGTGCCTCGTTGGAAAGCTCTTTGGCAGCCGCTAGCGTGGCCCCACAGCCCGTGGGGCTGCGGGGTTTGCGGCGGCCGTCAGCCTCGGCGCCACCGGCGCCCACTTTGCGCCGCCGCGCCAGCCTGCGAAGCATTTTCGGGTAGGGCCGCGGCTCTGGCGACATCTCCCACGCCCGAAGTGCCAGGAGGGAATGCCGTGCCTCGTTGGAAAGCTCTTTGGCAGCCGCTCGCGTGGCCCCACAGCCCGTGGGGCTGCGGGCTTTGCGGCGGCCGTCAGCCTCAGCGCCACCGGCGCCCATGTGGCGCCGCCGCGCCAGCCTGCGAAGCATTTTCCGGTAGGGCCGCGGCTCTGGCGACAGCTCCCACGCCCGAAGTGCCAGGAGGGAAAGCCGTGCCTCGTTGGAAAGCTCTTTGGCAGCCGCTGGCGTGGCCCCACAGCCCGTGGGGCTGCGGGCTTTGCGGCGGCCGTCAGCCTCGGCGCCACCGGCGCCCAGGTGGCGCCACCGCGCCAGCCTGTGAAGCATTTTCCGGTAGGGCCGCGGCTCTGGCGACATCTCCCACTCCCGAAGTGCCAGGAGGGAAAGCCGTGCCTCGTTGGAAAGCTCTTTGGCAGCCGCTGGCGTGGCCCCACAGCCCGTGGGGCTGCGGGCTTTGCGGCGGCCGTCAGCCTCGGCGCCACCGGCGCCCAGGTGGTGCCACCGCGCCAGCCTGCGAAGCATTTTCCGTTAGGGCCGCGGCTCTGGCGACATCTCCCACTCCCGAAGTGCCAGGAGGGAAAGCCGTGCCTCGTTGGAAAGCTCTTTGGCAGCCGCTCGCGTGGCCCCACAGCCCGTGGGGCTGCGGGCTTTGCGGCGGCCGTCAGCCTCAGCGCCACCGGCGCCCACGTGGCGCCACCGCGCCAGCCTGCGAAGCATTTTCGGGTAGGGCCGCGGCTCTGGCGACAGCTCCCACGCCCGAAGAGCCAGGAGGGAAAGCCGTGCCTCGTTGGAAAGCTCTTTGGCAGCCGCTGGCGTGGCCCCACAGCCCGTGGGGCTGCGGGCTTTGCGGCGACCGTCAGCCTCGGCGCCACCGGCGCCCAGGTGGCGCCGCCGCGCCAGCCTGCGAATCATTTTCCGGTAGGGCCGCGGCTCGGGCGACAGCTCCCACGCCCGAAGAGCTTGGAGGGAAAGCCGTGCCTCGCTGGAAAAGTCTTTGGCAGCCGCCTGCGTGGCCCGACAGCCCGTGGGGCTGCGGGGTTTGCGGCGGCCATCAGCCTCTGCGCCACCGAAGGCCACGTCGCACCGCCGCGCCAGCCTGCGAAGCATTTTCCGGTAGGGCCGCGGCTCTGGCGACATCTCCCACGCCCGAAGAGCCAGGAGGGAAAGCCGTGCCTCGTTGGAAAGCTCTTTGGCAGCCGCTCGCGTGGCCCCACAGCCCGTGGGGCTGCGGGGTTTGCAGCGGCCGTCAGCCTCGGCGCCACCTGCGCCCATGTGGCGCCGCCGCGCCAGCCTGCGAAGCATTTTCGGTTAGGGCCGCGTCTCTGGCGACATCTCCCACGCCCGAAGTGCCAGGAGGGAATGCCGTGCCTCGTTGGAAAGCTCTTTGGCAGCCGCTGGCGTGGCCCCACAGCCCGTGGGGCTGCGGGCTTTGCGGCGGTCGTCAGCCTCGGCGCCACCGGCGCCCAGGTGGCGCCACCGCACCAGCCTGCGAAGCATTTTCGGGTAGGGCCGCGGCTCTGGCGACAGCTCCCACGGAAGAAGAGCCAGGAGGGAAAGCCGTGCCTCGTTGGAAAGCTCTTTGGCAGCCGCTCGCGTGGCCCCACAGCCCGTGGGGCTGCGGGCTTTGCGGCGGCCGTCAGCCTCGGCACCACCGGCGCCCAGGTGGCGCCGCCGCGCTAGCCTGCGAAGAATTTTCCGGTAGGGCCGCAGCTCTGGCGACAGCTCCCACGCCCGAAGTGCCAGGAGGGAAAGCTGTGCCTCGTTGGAAAGCTCTTTGGCAGCCGCTGGCGTGGCCCCAGAGCCCGTGGGGCTGCGGGCTTTGCGGTGGCCGTCAGCCTCGGCGACCGCGGCGCCCACGTGGCGCCGCCGCGCCAGCCTGCGAAGCATTTTCCGGTAGGGCCGCGGCTCTGGCGACAGCTCCCACGGCCGAAGAGCCAGGAGAGTAAGCTGTGCCTCGTTGGAAAGCTCTTTGGCAGCCGCTGGCGTGGCCCCACAGCCCGTGGGGCTGCGGGCTTTGCGGCGGCCATCAGCCTCGGCGCCACCGGCGCCCAGGTGGCGCCACCGCGCCAGCCTGCGAAGCATTTTCGGGTAGTGCCGCGGCTCTGGCGACATCTCCCACGCCCGAAGTGCCAGGAGGGAAAGCCGTGCCTCGTTGGAAAGCTCTTTGGCAGCCGCTCGCGTGGCCCCACAGCCCGTGGGGCTGCGGGCTTTGCGGAGGCCGTCAGCCTCGGATACAGCGGCGCCCATGTCACGCCGCCGCGCCAGCCTGCGAAGCATTTTCCGGTAGGGCCGCGGCTCTGGCGACAGCTCCCACGCCCGAAAAGCCAGGAGAGTAAGCTGTGCCTCGTTGGAAAGCTCTTTGGCAGCCGCTCGCGTGGCCCCACAGCCCGTGGGGCTGCGGGCTTTGCGGTGGTCGTCAGCCTCGGCGCCACCGGCGCCCAGGTGGCGCCGCCGCGCCAGCCTGCGAAGAATTTTCCGGTAGGGCCGCGGCTCTGGCGACAGCTCCCATGCCCGAAGAGCCAGGAGAGTAAGCTGTGCCTCGTTGGAAAGCTCTTTGGCAGCCGCTGGCGTGGCCCCACAGCCCGTGGGGCTGCGGGCTTTGCGGCGGCCGTCAGCCTCAGCGCCACCGAAGGCCACGTCGCACCGCCGCGCCAGCCTGCGAAGCATTTTCCGGTAGGGCCGCGGCTCTGGCGACAGCTCCCACGCCAGAAGAGCCAGGAGGGAAAGCCGTACCTCGTTGGAAAGCTCTTTGGCAGCCGCTGGCGTGGCCCCACAGCCCGTGGGGCTGCGGGCTTTGCGGCGGCCGTCAGCCTCGGCGCCACCGGCGCCCAGGTGGCGCCACCGCGCCAGCCTGCGAGGCATTTTCGGGTAGGGCCGCGGCTCTGGCGACATCTCCCACGCCCGAAGTGCCAGGAGGGAAAGCCGTGCCTCATTGGAAAGCTCTTTGGCAGCCGCTGGCATGGCCCCACAGCCCGTGGGGCTGCGGGCTTTGCGGTGGCCGTTAGCCTCGGCGACAGCGGCGCCCACGTCGCGCCGCCGCGCCAGCCTGCAAAGCATTTTCCGGTAGGGCCGCGGCTCTCGCGACAGCTCCCATGCCCGAAGAGCCAGGAGAGTAAGCTGTGCCTCGTTGGAAAGCTCTTTGGCAGTCGCTGGCGTGGCCCCACAGCCCGTGGGGCTGCGGGCTTTGCGGCGGCCGTCAGCCTCAGCGCCACCGAAGGCCACGTGGCGCCGCCGCGCCAGCCTGCGAAGCATTTTCCGGTAGGGCCGCGGCTCTGGCGACAGCTCCCACGCCTGAAGAGCCAGGAGGGAAAGCCGTGCCTCGTTGGAAAGCTCTTTGGCAGCCGCTGGCATCGCCCCACAGCCCGTGGGGCTGCGGGCTTTGCGGTGGCCGTTAGCCTCGGCGACAGCGGCGCCCACGTCGCGCCGCCGCGCCAGCCTGCAAAGCATTTTCCGGTAGGGCCGCGGCTCTCGCGACAGCTCCCATGCCCGAAGAGCCAGGAGGGAAAGCCGTGCCTCGTTGGAAAGCTCTTTGGCAGCCGCTGGCGTGGCCCCACAGCCCGTGGGGCTGCGGGCTTTGCGGCGGCCGTCAGCCTCGGCGCCACCGGCGCCCAGGTGGCGCCACCGCACCAGCCTGCGAAGCATTTTCGGGTAGGGCCGCGGCTCTGGCGACATCTCCCACTCCCGAAGTGCCAGGAGGGAAAGCCGTGCCTCGTTGGAAAGCTCTTTGGCAGCCGCTCGCGTGGCCCCACAGCCCGTGGGGCTGCGGGCTTTGCGGAGGCCGTCAGCCTCGGAGACAGCGGCGCCCATGTCACGCCGCCGCGCCAGCCTGCGAAGCATTTTCCGGTAGGGCCGCGTCTCTGGCGACAGCTCCCACGCCCGAAGAGCCAGGAGAGTAAGCTGTGCCTCGTTGGAAAGCTCTTTGGCAGCCGCTGGCGTGGCCCCACAGCCCGTGGGGCTGCGGGCTTTGCGGCGGCCGTCAGCCTCGGCGCCACCGGCGCCCAGGTGGCGCCGTCGCGCTAGCCTGCGAAGAATTTTCCGGTAGGGCCGCGGCTCTGGCGACAGCTCCCACGCCCGAAGTGCCAGGAGGGAAAGCCGTGCCTCGTTGGAAAGCTCTTTGGCATCCGCTGGCGTGGCCCCACAGCCCGTGGGGCTGCGGGCTTTGCGGCGTCCGTCAGCCTCGGCGCCACTGGCGCCCAGGTGGCGCCACCGCGCCAGCCTGCGAAGCATTTTCGGGTAGGGCCGCGGCTCTGGTGACAGCTCCCACGCCCGAAGAGCCAGGAGGGAAAGCCGTGCCTCGTTGGAAAGCTCTTTGGCAGCCGCTGGCGTGGCCCCACAGCCCGTGGGGCTGCGGGCTTTGCGGCGGCCGTCAGCCTCGGCGCCACCGGCGCCCACGTGGCGCCGCCACGCCAGCCTGCGAAGCATTTTCGGGTAGGGCCGCGGCTCTGGCGACAGCTCCCACGCCCGAAGAGCCAGGAGGGAAAGCCGTGCCTCGCTGGAAAGCTCTTTGGCAGCCGCCTGCGTGGCCCGACAGCCCGTGGGGCTGCGGGCTTTGCGGCGGCCGTCAGCCTCGGCGCCACCGAAGGCCACGTCGCACCGCCGCGCCAGCCTGCGAAGCATTTTCCGGTAGGGCCGCGGCTCTGGCGACTGCTCCCACGCCCGAAGAGCCAGTAGGGAAAGCCGTGCCTCGTTGGAAAGCTCTTTGGCAGCCGCTGGCGTGGCCCCACAGCCCGTGGGGCTGCGGGCTTTGCGGCGGCCGTCAGCCTCGGCGCCACCGGCGCCCCCGTGGCGCCGCCGCGCCAACCTGCGAAGCATTTTCCGGTAGGGCCGCGGCTCGGGCGACAGCTCCCACGCCCGAAGAGCCAGGAGGGAAAGCCGTGCCTCGTTGGAAAGCTCTTTGGCAGCCGCCTGCGTGGCCCGACAGCCCGTGGGGCTGCGGGGTTTGCGGCGGCCGTCAGCCTCGGCGCCACCGAAGGCCACGTCGCACCGCCGCGCCAGCCTGCGAAGCATTTTCCGGTAGGGCCGCGGCTCTGGCGACATCTCCCACGCCCGAAGAGCCAGGAGGGAAAGCCGTGCCTCGTTGGAAAGCTCTTTGGCAGCCGCTCGCGTGGCCCCACAGCCCGTGGGGCTGCGGGCTTTGCAGCGGCCGTCAGCCTCGGCGCCACCGGCGCCCACGTGGCGCCACCGCGCCAGCCTGCGAAGCATTTTCAGGTAGGGCCGCGGCTCTGGTGACAGCTCCCACGCCCGAAGTGCCAGGAGGGAAAGCCGTGCCTCGTTGGAAAGCTCTTTGGCAGCCGCTGGCATGGCCCCACAGCCCGTGGGGCTGCGGGCTTTGCGGCGGCCGTCAGCCTCGGCGCCACCGGCGCCCAGGTGGCGCCACCGCGCCAGCCTGCGAAGCATTTTCCGGTAGGGCCGCGGCTCTGGCCACAGCTCCCACGCCCGAAGTGCCAGGAGGGAAAGCCGTGCCTTGTTGGAAAGCTCTTTGGCAGCCGCTCGCGTGGCCCCACAGCCCGTGGGGCTGCGGGCTTTGCGGCGGCCTTCAGCCTCGGCGCCACCGGCGCCCACGTGGCGCCACCGCGCCAGCCTGCGAAGCATTTTCGGGTAGGGCCGCGGCTCTGGTGACAGCTCCCACGCCCGAAGAGCCAGGAGGGAAAGCCGTGCCTCGTTGGAAAGCTCTTTGGCAGCCGCTGGCGTGGCCCCACAGCCCGTGGGGCTGCGGGCTTTGCGGCGGCCGTCAGCCTCGGCGCCACCGGCGCCCACGTGGCGCCGCCGCGCCAGCCTGCGAAGCATTTTCCGGTAGGGCCGCAGCTCTGGCGACAGCTCCCACGCCCGAAGAGCCAGGAGGGAAAGCCGTGCCTCGCTGGAAAGCTCTTTGGCAGCCGCCTGCGTGGCCCGACAGCCCGTGGGGCTGCGGGCTTTGCGGCGGCCGTCAGCCTCGGCGCCACCGCAGGCCACGTCGCACCGCCGCGCCATCCTGCGAAGCATTTTCCGGTAGGGCCGCGGCTCTGGCGACATCTCCCACTCCAGAAGTGCCAGGAGGGAA